>NC_071089.1:50896603-51236603 GCF_027358695.1 Spea bombifrons | reverse complement strand
GTGCCTATATCAGTTGGTGTTTGTTATTAAATATACACAATAAATCAATTAAGGTTATGTTTTAACTGGGAATTCATATAATGTATATTCTCTGAAATAGATCATAATGAAAGACTAGTATGTACAGAATTCATGCCACTGCCTAAAAAAAAAAAATATATAAAAACACAGTGCGGATATTGTGCAGAGAAAGTACCTGAAAATATCAACTCACAAAAATTAGAGCCTCCAGGTCTGCAGATGAAGGAAGTTTATTGGAACACAAAACACATTATTGCCAATTTTAACCTAGATTACTATGTACAGCACTGTATTTAATGTTCAAGGAGAAAAAGGCTTTTTTCCATGCGACGCTCCCTTTTAATTTAGTGTCATACAGTCTATGAAAAAGAATGTACCACTTAAGATATTTGCAGATCAAATGTTATTAGTGAATTATATTTAAACTGTACTTTTATAAAAAAGTAATTTGATATATTTTGTTCTGGGATAGACCGATTTTCATCATGTAGCACTATCAACCACATCCTGTTTCCATAAAAACTCAATTAAGTATTGCTTCTCTGCATTGCAGTTATCGGAACATGTAAATATTGCCAAAGTACCCCAGTCAATACTTTCAGTAAGGCTGTCCACTTGAAGATGGTTCAGTAGCTGTGGCATTACCTACCAAAATAATAACAAAAAAACACTTATTTGGTACAGGTCAAAGTATATACTTCATTAAAATGGTAATACACTTTATGACCAAAAGTACGCGGGCACCTGACCATCACAGCCCATTTAATAAAGCGCTCATAGGGTTTATGTGCTCTGTGTCTCAGCCTCCCCGCTCTGTAAGTTTGAGTGGTCTACTGCTCCTTGGCTGAGCTATTACTTCTAGATATTCCCAATTCACAATAATAACATTTACAGTTGCTCTGGGCACATTTAGCAGAGCACACATTTCACTAAAGGTGCCACATTTAAAGTCACTGAGCTCTTCACTACACAACCCATTCTACTACCGATGTTTGTTTATGGAGATGGCATTACTATGTGCTTGATTTTGTACACGTTAGCAATGAGTGTGGCTAAACTCAAAAACTCAAGGATTGGTGTCCATATACTTTTGGTCATGTAGTGTGAGAGAAACGTCTCCACAGGAGTAGTGGAGGTTAATACAGAAAGGGAAATTAAACATGCATGGGAATGGCTTAATGCTATCCTGAACACCATCAGCAAGGAACTAAAGATTTCAGGTTGTTACAACATGGGAAAAATAGGCAGAAAATTACCGTATAAAACAATACAGAGTGTATAGCCTAAGTTAATAAAAGATAATTGAAACAAGTAAAAATTAGTGAAATATTAAGCCTTAATACCTTGGTTTATGAGAAGAGGAAAAATACCTTATTGCACCAACAATGTAAATTATGATACCTTATGATAATGAGATAATAAACATCCATGGGAATTGATTCCCACTTTTTACATTCACCTTGTGAACCTTGGGCATAATTGCTTTGCACAAAAAAAAAATTACAACAAGAACAACAATTGTACAGGATGCACTGGAAATTGTATGTAGTTACCTGAAATTCAAATATCCTTTTGGCTCCACACAAACAATTTGGAATATCGTTCTGTTTTGGGACATTCTGGGCTGAAATCCACAGTGGATCCCCTCCTTTGCAGTACCGTAGAATCTGAAATAATGTAATTTTTTATTAGCTACATTAACATTTGGCAGTCAACACAATTCATATCAAATTGTCACATGGAACAAAACGTTGGAAACTTGCAGCAGTAAGTCATTTTGTCTAGCCTTCTTTTGCATGGGTTATGTGCAAGCGCGCAGAAACACATTCAGTTATTCACGGTTGCAAGCAGCATAGTAAGTGTTTTGTTTTTTTTTGTTTTTAATATTTATTAAATTTCTGAGGCTACTGATTAGTCTCTGACAGATATCACATTCTTTAGTGGTTGCTGTACATTACATTAATTTACAGAGCACCAGAAGATTCCATAGCTTGTAAGTAAAACGGAAGGAGATGTGAAATCAAGGCAGGAATATGGTTGTTTGGGTAGATTGAGGAATTCTTATTATTGAAGGAGATCAGGATGGGTGGAGAGTGGAGACAGGGAGGGAGAGCCAGAAGCGCAGTTTTGGAGAGGTTCAATATAGCAAGATCCCATCCAGAATGAAATTTCAGAACACCCTAAGCGTTAGACAAGAAGTCAGAAGAGGTAAATTAACACATCGTCAGTCTAGAAGTGGTACCAGAATCCAAAAGAATGTTTAAGTTGCCTGAAGGATAAGGTGTAGGCAAAGAAGAGTCTGCAGTCCTAAAGGTGCACTTGCAGAGAAAGACACAGGAGAGGAAGTGCCAGCGAAGGCAACACTAAAGGACTTGAGGACTCTGCATAGACTAAGCCAGTTTTAAGTGAAAGCAATACACAAACATTTACCATCTTTTGCTAAAAATTAACAAAAACATCACCCGTCTTGTGTAAAACATGGTCACATTTTAGAATGCATAGCTTGTTGACATGTGCAGAAGACAGTGGCACAAAGGATTCCCCCACTGGTGGTGATAATTCATCAAATCTATGCAATGGCACATGAAGAATGAAAGAAAAAAATAGAATACAAGGGTCCTTAAGGGTTCTAAAAGGGAAGTGCTAAACTGGCCATAATGAAATTTACCACTTTACAAACAAGGAAGGAAAGGGTCCTAAAAGTATAGTATGCTGAAGAGCAGTCATGTAAAAACAAAAACCTAGCACCAGGTATGTAAAATAGGAAAATAAAGATGAAATGATAGAGAAAAGCAAAATTAAGAGGACAAAAGAACATATTCTCTCTGCTTAGGTGTGTAGGAGGAAAAACTTTTTTTTGTTCCATCAGTGGTGATCTAGAATGTAGACAAACAGTTTTGCAATATTTTTAAGAAATGATATCTGAGCAAAATAAAAGTTTGTTTTATAACCTGCTCTGGTTCCGCAGCAATGCGCTTTTTGAAATTATTAAACACAGCGTCTTCTTTGCTCTCGTGCCGGGCCATGGCTTCCAGTTCTTTCTCGTTCAACGTCGCTCCATTAAAAGTTTCTGGGAATAAAAAATAATTTTTTTTTGTTTTACATAGTCTAAGCAGTTTGAGGTCACGGCTTTAATTATATAATTTTTAAATATACCGGTAATACATCTTTTTTTGTTTTCCCTATTAACATGTTAAGTAGTGTGATGGAATCTTGAAGGCATAATCATGATATAAGTTTCAGTTGGTGGTTAATGAATCAGGTGAACTGGTCCTGAAAGAGGATTGGATAACAGGAGAAAGGGTAGGGTATTTATAGCCGAGTTTGTTGGACTGAATTTCATGACTTTTTTATTCACCCGAGGAAGTTGTGAAGAACCACAATGAAACGTGTAGGGTGCTGGAGCTTTTTTTCATCTTCGCTGATTTTATTGACTGCTATCTTCTGACCATCTGTGTGTACCATTTTATTTTGTGTGTTTGATGCCTTGTAGCACCTGAGCTGGTATTGGTGCCACATTTATATGTAAGTTCAAAATAAAGCGTGCAAATCCCCTGCTTTAGGTAAAGAGGAGCCCTTGGAGACATTGTATTCCTTCTTTAATTTAAAATATACACCTATAGTTAAGTCCATGTAGGTTAAAAAAAAAAAAAACAATAAAAAAAAAAGCATTAGGTGCAGTTTGAGGTATGCCTTACCCAGAACAAGATATGTGCTACCATGTCCTTGCATTTTAAATGATGAATAAAAAGCTAAGTTTTACTGATCACTAACTGCGGATTGTTATTGGTTGCATCAGCTTAGTGCTGGCTGCCCAGAACAATCACATTTTTCTTCAGATTACATCTCTGACCTATATTAACACTTAAGTGCATGTGGGTGGGTCTCTTTATATGAGGAGCTCAAAAATATGACTAAAAGGACCAGATCAGACCAAAGCAAACACGCTCTTTTTTTATTCCCTAAAGTATAACTGGACGTTTTTTCAGAGAGCCAGAAAATTATATATTGGTTTGTCTTACTCCTAAATAATATATAGCGCCAACAATTTACGCAAAACTAGAACTGACATACTAAGGCAAACCAATACATTAGGGTAAAGAGGCTCGTAAGCTTATAGAGGTCTAGATCCCTCCCAGGGAAGAAAGGTTTCCCTATTTAATACATCAAAGTGCATAAACTGAATGTACTGTGCTTTTTATATAACTAAACATGTTTTATGGGCGTGATGACCATTTCTGACAGTTCTAGCTGCTAAGAGCTGAGATGAACATTTTACAACTTTCAAACAAATTAGGTATGCAGTTTATATATTGTGTAAATGCAAAGGTGAAAATATATTCTACATTTTAAACTAGCGGGCTGCAATTTTGCCAGAGTAAATGTCTTTAAATATCTGGTATCTTTGAGATCTCAAGTTCAATACCACTGTTCTACAGCAAAATAAACTTTTATTGAAAAACTCTACTTTTGTGGACTGTTTTTTTTCTCTAGATAAATTAACCTAGTAACTATATAATTACCTTCTAATACAGAAATATCCTTCTCGCCTCCTGCCTCATTATCTTCTTCCAGACTCGCACTGTCAGACTCTAGCTCCTCTGGTTCAGTAATTATTTCATATTCCGGGAACAAAATCTTGTGATCGGCAAGCACGATACTAGATGGATCTAGGTTACACACACACACAAAAAAAAAGTCACTCATTTAACAGCTGCAGAGAAGGTATATGTAACACACGTCTCTAAAAACACATCAAATACAAGGTAGGCTTGTATAAAAATTTCCTTTAGGTTGAAAACCCTCTTCAGAACACCAGGAAGAAATGCAGTGGATTGCACACTAGACAATCAAACCTCACTTGTGTTTTCCAACATACGATAGAACATTTATGGATAAACGATAAAGATACAGATAAGATTTCTTACTTGACTGCATATTTAGTTCTGCCCTGTTAGCAGCACATAGGTTAAACATGTCTAACATTTGCTTGCAAATTGGTTAACTCTGTATGTAATTCTTATTTATCCGTTACAAAGTGTAACGTGATGTTGGCAGAAGAAAGTGAATGTTTCCAGAGGCTGCATTGCATCATAGCTTGTAGGTTTGCTGGAGAAGTCCCTGCAGTCTACTTACCAAAATGCTCACTGCAGACATTTTTATGCTGCACTTTCCAGTCCATCAGCTGGTGTTCTTTACTGCAGTAGTTAACATTGTGACATCTTGAGCATTTTTGGGGGCCCAAACAGCCACAAACCCTGCAGAGGCGAGTACCACACTTCAACTGGAAACTTGGGCAAGTCGCTCCATCGGGAGGGGCATTTTCTGGAGGAGGGTTATATGAATATGTGTCGTTTCTTCTAGGGAGCTGGTTCCTAAAAACTAGAAGGATACAGCAGTTATCGTCAACCGTACATACGTGATTCTGTAATTACGTAGCATTGATAACCAAAATGGGTTCCAAAAATTGAAATGTCTCCACAAGTATATAAAATTAATCGTAACTACTTGCATCTCTTTTTTTCAATCCACCTAACATGCATCAAAACTAATAATATTTAGTTGCCACTTTCTTCAGTAAGGAGCAGTAACACAAAAATGAGGGAGGAGAGAATGACAAACGTACTAAACAGGCCAACATATTACCAGTGAAAGTAATGGCCGTAAGCATCTCCGTAGAAGGCTTGAGGGGAATAAAAGAATTGTGTTTAAAAACATGGATTCCTTTACATTTTTGCTCGCTATGATTAATGTTCTTATGGGTGGGGTGAGGGGCCTATACCTTTAGGATGAAAAACAAGAACATTGAATTTCTTAACATGTATCCTCACTTTTAAATCAAACATATCCTTGTAATAGCAGCCAGGGTTCTTCAAGCTTAGGGTCAGGAGTAATACTGTGTCGCAAGTCACCTGTCACTAGGTATATAGCTGTCATTCACAAGTTACACCTCCACTGATCAACCCAGTGATCATTTCGAGGTCTGTACATTTACTGCCTAATGGAAAGAGAGGCTAGGAAGGATGCGTCCGACTACCTTTAAAGCAGCGATTCTCTCCGGCTCCGTGACATTTGGCGTCCCGACAGCAAAAGATAAAGATAGTCCGGTGAAAGCTGCCTGGGCACGGTGCGTAAACCTGCAGCAAAAACACTAGGGGCTTCCCGCAAACCCCACACTGGATTTCAGTTGGACCTGGCACGCCAGCTTCTCCAAGCCAGGCCGGACGCCCTCCACATTTGCTGGGAAACTGGGAACTGACCAAACGCCACGCCTCGGTCTCCTCTAAAAATCCAAGTTCTGCTATAGGAGCGGCAGCCATCACAACAGCATGTGAACGCTGCGGCGCACGGAGATCACGTCACTGAGTGCGCGCCACAGTCGTCCTCCGATTCTTGTCGCCGAATGTGTGAGCTGCACAAAGTGCGCCTCATCCAGCTCAGCTACTGCTGTTACGAAGTATGAATTCTTTAGCTTGGTTCGGAATAGTAAAAGTAGATGGAAAGGACGTTCTTTCCTCATCGTTTTGTTGGACATTATGTTGATTAAATTACCCATTATTTTTATTATTATTATTATTATTATTATTATATTCCGTATAAAGGGGATAGGTGTGTTCAAACTGTTTTTCTTCATTATTAGATGTAACATACTCTGCCCGTCAGACAAAAATATAAGTAACTGAAAAACCTATATGGATGCCTAACAATAAAAAGCTAAAACATACGTTGCAATCATATTTGCAATGAACTGAATACTAGCAAAATAACTTAAAATTACCTTTTGGATTAATCAAATTGGACCAGATGTCTTGGATATTACCATATGCAGTAACATTACTACGTGCAGAGCTTTTATAGCTAGAATTCATACTTGTATCTCAGTCCCAGACCCGAAAAGACGTTGCTGTGTATATAGGAAGCAAGAATACAAGAATTTTACCTCTAGGATCGTAACATTTTCAATTATATGGCGATACATTTATATATAGCGACTTGTGGCATTCACCAATATGACATGCCCACAATCGTCAGACTAGACAAATGGCAACAAATTATTGTTGTCCTGGTACCTGCGATATTGCATTACATATAAAAGGTTGTTCTTATCCATGTCTACTGAAACTTATTCTTGTTTTCCTAGCATTCTATTTCTCATCTCTGGATACCCTCATCGTTTGTATACCATTTCTGCAAGCCCTGTCTTCTTGATCGACTTTAGGTTCAGTCTTCATCTTTGTATAACGTTTCAAAGTTGTTGCTTGCTGCTACCCACTTCCTGGCACTGGCACACCTGTGTATCTCACAGAAAAGAAAGTGGGGAATCCATCCCTAGCGAACCAAAGGTGACCACTAGTGAAGGCAGTGGTAAGTATCAGGCATGTCAAATAAATCTGGCACAAAACCCACCAATCTAGAATTCCTTTTGATTCTAATATGTCTTCAGTGTACCTCCATGCCAAACAACCGCCAAAGACTACATGCTATAGTGATTCCCCCCCCAAGCCAGGAACATACATAAACAGAATATAAGAAGAATCCTATGTTATGAAATATATATGTTGTGTAGGAAAGCTTGGGCACCTTTGTTCATTTTGTAAGCCAAAAAAGTTACTGTTTAGCTGCAGGTAAAACTGAATACGTGGCATGTGCATTCTACTTCAACCTCTAGTGTCTTTTATTTTAAATGAGTTAATGGCACTTCAAACCTCTTATGGTGTTGTACCTACACTCAGCAGCCATGGACTCCTCTATGCAGTTGGTGAGAATTAGAAAATAAAGATAACTCACTCTTACTAGCAGTGTAAGTTAACCCCAACTTGTAATTTCCTTACATGTTTTAAATGTCTTAGATGTCATTAGGAAATTTAAGTTGTGGGAAACTATGGAATTCTGATAGAACTGTTTATAGACTGGTTAAGAATGCACACCAAAACTCATATGATAACGCAAAGGACCTCGAAGAAAGTCGTCCACTGAGCAGTGTTGTTTGTACCAACATGATCTCTGTAGAAGAGTCGTCAGATGGTAACTTTATCTGCAATCGATCCACAATAGCCAACATCTGATGTGTGCCACATAAACACTTCAATAAGTGAGAGATGTTTCAGAACCCAATAATGTGGTCTGATTGGTAAGTCCTACCTGTCATCAACTGAAGCCTGTCTGGGTCGAGCTATGTGACCCCTTCACAAGGTCATTCCCTAGAAAAGGGAGAGCTCCAGGCAGGGGCGTACCTAGAGTATTTGGGACGGATCCTATATTTGGCACCCCCAACGGCCCCCTTCTCCCCTCTCCAGGGCACATATCTCCAGACACTCTCACATTTGAACAAACTTACATACTCATGCCAACACACATGTATACATACACATTTATTCTCACACACTTCCTTCTTTTACACACACACACATCCCTGCTCCCACACACTTACACATACACATCCATGCTTACACGCATCCATGCTCACACACATCCATGCTCACAAATTTATCTGTACACATTCATACTCATACACACTTACACAGACATCCATGCTCACACACACACACTTACACATACACATTCATGCTGACACACATACATACATACATGCTCACACACAAATACTTGTACACTCTCGCTACTCCCTTATTCCTGGAGCTCGCACATCTTGCTTTACGTGACCCTGCTGCATTCCTGCCTCCCTGGGCTTGTCCCAAATTGTTACAAAGGGCCCATCTGACTTGGACCCTGCACGGGCCGAGTTGGACTGGCCCTTTGCAAAAATTTTGGACCGTCTCAGGGGCATTTGTGTCCCCTTGATAGGGGAAACGGCTCCCCATCCCACCTAAGTACGCCATATATATAACTCAGGTCAGGCTACCTGTAGCTCTCCCTCTTTTGGGAGAGCGGCTTCATTTAGGGCATAGGTAGCCCAATACAGCCTTAACTGAGCTGTGAATATGTGAGAAATCAATGCCTATGGCCTATTGGGGGGGGGACTGATGATTACATTCAGGTTTGGATTTTTAAGGAGTCTGGAGGTCGTTATTATTGTTAACCATGGTGCCAGAGAACTGAACAGCATGGATAAAGATTTCAGTATCTTTTGTTGTTTTGCTCTTTTTAAGTGTACAGTTGTTTTTGTGGGATCAGACTGATATGTAGATGAAGATTTTTCCTCTGTAATGGCACAAGGGAGTTAACAATTTGAGATGCTCCCAAACTGAGATGCACCATAGGGCAGGCTATGAAGCAGCTCTCTGTTCTTGGTGAGCATCTCATATTCATTTTGTATGGCATATCCCCCTTAGTGGGATCTCTTGGGGTTCACCTCAAGTCTAAAACGGAGTCCAGACATAGACCTTCTTCCTCTCTTGTGTCGAGAGGGGGATACCCACTGTACCCCACCGATAAGGCTAATGAAGGCCGAAACGTACGTCTGAGGTTGTTGGTTCCCTTGTGCAAAGGAAATTTGCCTCTCATTTCGGTTCTGGACTGCCCTTTTGGGTGGGATCAGACTGATATGTAGCTGGGGATATGAACTATCTGTCGGTTTTTGTTAAGCATGTCCTATTTTTTTTTTTTTTTTTTTTTAATGGCATATATTCCTTAAAAAATGAAAAATATTATACATCGGTTCTTTCGTTAATGAAAATAGCTGTTTGAGCTTTACCTTCCAAAGACTAAGAATTTGGATTTTTTTTTTAACAATACTATACCAGACGATATCATAATATTGTTTTTAAAATAAAAACATATTTATGTTGTCATGTTTCTTATGTATTTAATTAATATTTTTTTTTTCAGATGCTGGAACCTTTTCTCTTAACCACATGCCTTTCTTCTACTGTACAAAATATGGTTTGTAAGCTTGGATTTGAAATACAAGACCATTTTGATATTAGAAAAATTGTAAACGAGGAAAATAAAGTATGTTGGAGCAACTTATGTGAAAACATTGTTTTTTCAGGTTAGTTTTAAATCCCCAAATGCGGAACTTCATTTTTTTCATATGTATAGAAATCTGTTTTGTTACTCTTATGCCTTTGATACATGTAATCTTTCTCATGTTAATCTCTAAATTTCAAAAATCTAGAAGAACTACACACAGTACATTCAAATTGATCTGCCATAGTCAATAGAAAAGTTTTTTTAGCTTAGTGGTAGTAATGAGGGTCTATGACTGCAGTTTGTCTGCTTTTAGTTTTCAAGGGGAACTAAATAGTTTTTGCTAGTGTCATATTTTTCACAAGAATACATTATTTTGTCAGTACAGATGTTTTGTCATAATCCTGTTTTGCTTTCGCCACCAGTGAAGATTAAACACAGACCTGTAATGTGATTTACATCCCACAGAGTACTAGCATACCAAATATTTTCGCCAAGAAAGAAGGTGTATAATGTTCATAAGCCAAATGTAAATATAGTCATGCTCAATGAGAATAATCTTAATCAGTGTTTTTTTTTTCAGGTCAGGATTTAGATTATGCACAAAGTGTGAGACAGCTTGGACCAGTTTGTGAAGCAGTACACAAACATATCACCTCCCTCTCGGATGCTGAATTTGAGGACGCTTTTGGAATGTACTTCCAGTGGACTAACAATGCCACGGTAAGAGTCCTAATACTTAATATTAGTACTTTTCAAAAATGGTTGCAATGTACAAGATAAATGGTTAAAGGTACACTCCTGCCATCATGTACACTTGAAGATAGCTGAGTGTCCCCTTGCAAATGCATGGAAGGATTGTACGAACCCCCCAGCAACTAAGCATGCTGGGGTTCAGACAATCTCACATGTGCTTGCCAAAGCTCATGTGAGCTATACCCACTGCCGGCCACCTCCAATGCTGGTTCTAATGAGATCCACATCACGCAGTCTCAGGAAGCATTTCCATTGGGCTAGCTTTATGCCTGTACCATGCATGTTTAAAGTCCTCACTGTATTTACTGTATCTCACTATTTTTAGATTATGACCTCTTGATCTAATATTTTACCTTCACCTTCAAAATAAACATCTCTCCTCTACTCTGATACATTCATCCATATGCTCCTACACAGAGACCTGTTCTAACAGAGCAAATACCAGCATTCATCCTACAAAGACCAAAACTGATTATTTCTTAACTATGTCTTATACTTATGGAGTAGAGTATGTTGCCCAGCCTCCAACAATATCATTTTTTGTGGATATTAGAGTGTCTAAATAATTTCTTGTTTTATTTCCCTAGACCATTAGGTGTCATGACTAATAACCCAACCCATTTGAGGTTGTACTAGATTCAGGCTTTATGAATAACCAAGTGTGTGTTCAAACAGAGGGTGCTAATGTGCACACAAGTTTCCATCTCTGTGTCTCAGTCTGTCACATCATGGCATCATGGTGGGCGAGAGCAGCAGTTATTCTTGGTTGCTACAGGGGAGGATAAAGCGGTGTGTAGAAATGTGGTACAATATGGTTAACTTAGGAATAGAATGAATATAATGTATGAAAAAGCAGTTATCTTAATGTAATGTTGACATGCAGATCTTCATAATATATAATTTTATGTTTCAAAAAAACAGAAATGCCAAGCAAAGTTACACAACTCATGTATTTTTTTTTTTTGTAAATGCAAAATAATCTTTTAACTTTCCAACCTTTTTTTTTTTGTTTGTTTTTTTATTACCAATGTGTCTCATGTATGTGTTTCTCAGTTATTTCTCAGTGTTTTGGACACCATAAAGAGCTTGAATGATGCAAAGATTTCCATGAGTATAATGAAAATGTCATCGTGTTTGGAGAGGTCGTTAGGAGATGTGAGTCATGTATTCTCTTTTACCCTATTTGCATTAGTTTTCTTATAAAGCTAGATATCACAAAAAGTTGAGTAAAAGCAATGCTCTTAGTCGCTAGCAGAGAATAGTGTTTAATGAAAGCTTTCAGGATTCTGAGGATACAGTGCCTTGCAAAAGTATTCACCCCCTTGGCATTTTTCCTATTTTATTGTAATACAACCTGGAATTAAAATGGATTTGTAAGGGGCTTGATTTACACAACATGCCTACCACTTTCTAGATGCAAAATATTTTTTATTGTGAAACAAACAGGAAAAAAAAACAGAAAACTTGAGCGTGCGTGACTATTCACCAACCAGTCAATACTTTGTAGAGCTGCAAGTCTCTTGGGGTATGTCTCTATCAGCTTGGCACATATAGCCACTGGACTTTTTGCCCATTCTTCAAGGCACAAATGCTCCAGCTCCTTCAAGTTGGATGGGTTCCGCTGGTGTCCAGATGCCAAACTTGAAATTTTCAAATTGTATTACGTTAAGCCTGATTTGGGACTGCTTAGCGGCCCACTATTTAAAAAGTATATATTTTTGGAGAGAATTTCAGGGTATTTCACTAGGATCATTTGGGCACTTATCATGCAACCATTTGGTCATCAATCTCTGGCCGTAACTTTAATATTGTTGATTTTTCACCAACCTTTCCATGTTTCTTAGGACTGTTTGCATATATTACGTGCAACTACAGAGAAACCCACCAGAATGTATTCATCTGCATCTCCCGATTACAGAAATACCCGACATGTATAGGTTTTTGCATATTCTTTGTAATCTGCAGCTCACACGACATGACACACTCACTTCACTGCACAACAACACAACAAATAGGGCAAGGTAGGCACACGAACAGTTTATACTCAAAATGGTGATAACGTGCTTTCAAGTGCAATCTAAAAAATATAACAGCAAACAGAACCTGATATAGTGGTATACTCAATGTTTTCCAATTCTTAAAAAAAGAAATCTCTTAAGAAAATAAAAACAAATACAAAAATAATAGTGCAGTACAACTAAACACAATGAACCCCCCCTGCAATTGTGGTTGCACACCACAAAGGAAAAGCAATGCTTGCTCCAATTTTGAATACATTGCTCAGTTTGTATATAATAGCCACTCAACTCAGAAGAAGAAAGAAGAGAAGCACCATTAGCAGAAAAATCGGCATCCAAAATTTTATTGAAGAAAATAACATCTTGCATATCCATTAGTAGTCTTCTGTATATCCCCATCAGCATCAGACATGAAAGATATCCAATAAAACAATGTTAACGAACCAAATAAAAAATCTACGCAACACATTTCACCCGTTCAAGGCTTCGACCAGGCGTGATGTGGGTCTGCAGTCTTCATCTTTTAAATGTGCGCGGTGTTTTCCCGTTATTCTTCCGCTTCCATCACATTATCGTATGATTATGATGTTTCGCAAGATTTTCGTTTGACATCTAGTCAAATGCTTTCGTATTCCATCAACAACGGTGTTCCGTAAAAGACATCCCCAGCAAAGCGGTTTGGTAGAAGAAAAAGTCCAATCAAATAAAACATATACAGTACATTTTTATTTTTATATTTACAGTATATTTATATTTTTTTCCAGAGTGCCACATCCCATACAATTATGTAAGCATTTCATTTGTGTGTGCATTTTATCTAATGCATGCACAATTTTTTAGAATTCTTTAACCTGCAAGAAATGTCATGAACAAAGTAGCGGTGTGAACTACCGTTAACCAACCTAGTGCCAGAACTCTTGCTCGATTCCGCCATCAAGCAGCACTTCCATTATGAATGGAGCATTGCGTGTATCACAACATACACAATTGCAATATATCTTTCTCTGATAAGAGAGACTCTGAATGTATGTAGTGGTATTTGTATAAAGTGTTGTATTATGGTATAAATATACTTTTTACATTTTTTGTGTGTATGTATATATATATATATGTATGTTTTTGTCTGAAAATAACACACCTTTCATCTGCTATATTATATCATTGTAGGTGTATTTAACAGTTGGGAAAAACTGTCCATTCTTGCTGAGGGACCTACTTGCATCATCAGAGTTAGTCAAAGTCTTCAGTGAACCTGTGGTGAGTTAAGTGATTAATTTTGCGAAAACATGAAAGTTCTATGGAAGAATATCTTTACATACAATCCATTTGCACATAGGTGAGGAAAACTTGAGTTTTTGTATTCATAATTCACATTGTCCCAGATTCCTAAATACAGGGCCATAAGATCAGCATTTGGGTGATGTGTGGTGTAGGTGTACATGGTAGGTAGAGGAACAAACACACGGAATAAAAAAACAACGCTCTGCGGATTCCATAGCTAAGTAGCTCATAAATTCCACTGAGAATGAATTTCCATGAGTAGCTGCATGCAAACGTCACATCACCAAGTACAATGACAAGCATCGGAATGAGTGGTGTAAAGCACCTCGAGAGTACAAGACTGAAACAATGGTCAAGTGAAAATCTTTGTTTTTATTCAGGTCCATAGTCCCATAAAATCAATAAGAAACATAGTATAATAGCCAGTCAAATAGATTGATTGTGTAGAGGAAACATACAGAGTGGGTTTGGCAGATGCCAGGAGAACCTTACTTGTCTGATAGCATTGTGCCAACTGTAAAGTTTGGTGGAGGAGGTATAATGATATGGGCTGTTTTTGGGGGGTTGGGCTAGGCCTCTTACTTCCAGTGAAGGAAAATCTGAATGCTTCAGCATACCAAGACATTTTAGACAATGCAATGGTTACAACTGTGAGACCAGTTTGGGAAAGGCCCTTTTCTATTCCAGCATGACTGTGCCCCAGTGCACAAAGCAAGGTCCATAAAGACATGGGTGGATGAATTTGATGTGGAAGAACTTTACTGGCACGCACAGAGCCCTGACCTCAACCCCAATAAACACCTTTGAACAGGCACAGACATTGCGAGCCAGGCTTTCTCGTCCAACATCAGTGCCTGATGCTTTGTTTGATGAATGGGTGAAAATTCCCACAGAAATACTCCAAAATCTTGTGGAAAGCCTTCCCAGAAGAGTGGAAGCTGTTATAGCTGTAAAGGGGACCAAACACAAATGAATGTCTATATATTTAGTCCATTTAGTGTATATTATGTAGAGCATTTTAGATAAAATACATTTTTACATTTGTGATATCAATACATGCATGCATTAAAATAAATATTAATAACTGTAATTTTACTGTAGAAAAACAAATGAATTATTGTAACAGATGAAAACTTCTTGGTGTCTTTTAACAGTAATGATTAGTTTGTCATTTAGTTAAGACTTTTTTCTTTCTAATTATTTTGAACGATTATTTTGAACGTTTTTTCCCAAAACAGATGAATATTCTCAGAATATTTCTTGGCTCCCCAGAAAGTCTCAATCTCCGTAACATCCTGTGGCATGGATTTGCATCTCCACATGAGATTCCACACAAGTGAGTCTCATTAAAAAAAGCAACTGTAGCTAATAAATCAAGAACCCTAGTAACAATTTACCTTATTGTCTATTATATTTAGTATGCTCCTCTCCTTTTCACTAGGGTATATGTCCGTCGTACAAATCTACTACAAGGTTTTTTCAAATGGTGGAATTTTAACTCCTTCCATGCTCTAATTCTAACACCAGCCTTTGTCCATTTTTTAACTGGCACATCATTAGTTAAGGCAACATTTAAATGAACTTCTTTGTAATGGAGTAGAAAGCAATTATATTTTTGCATGTAAGTTCACCAAGAGAGCCTATGTCTGCCCCAATTTGGCGGCATGGAGGTTGCGTAAGGTTTTTATGGAGAGGAGATTAAAACAGGAACAATAGGATGTTGCACAAAAATATGTTCTATCTCCTTCTCTATTATAATGCCTTTCGAGAGGGCACAATTCAAAAAAACTTTAAGAAAATGACTGAATTCTTTTGTAGGATTATTGTTCAATCCAGTATATGTATCAGTATCATTAAGCTGACGTAATGCTTCCGTATAATAGTATTCTCCATCGAAAACTACAACACATCCTACCTTATCTGCATTATTACAATATTTTGATTGTCTTGAAGGTTTTTTAAGGTAAAGTTAACGTTATTGTAGTTCCTATTTTTATTTTATTCTTCTCCTCCAAAAGCAAAAGTTCATGTTCTACAATGTTTTGAAATAATTTAACACTCTCTTTTCTGGATTGAATTGGGTAAAAATGAGTTTGTTTTTTTAAAATATACCTAGAAGCGACTAATTCACAGGAACTATTCCATTCCATATCTAATGTTTCAGAAGTAGTTATATTACAATTATCTTCAAAATTCCTAACAAGTACCCCATTGTCCTCAATATATTATTTACCACCACACTAGTATAAGTGACATGATTAGAGTGTTGCATGATTTCATCCCTACCGGGAACAGTTAGGTCCTTTTAGGAGACATCCCTGTTTCTTCTTCTCAGATCATACAAGCCTCCTTGTTGTGTTCTCTTCTTTCGTCTGACATTGGGGTTTGGACATTGGGTTCTGTCAGTTTTTTTAGACAAGGCCCTGCTTCGTCATTTGAAAATGTAGCTATTGTAGACGAACGTGGTTCGGTAAAATGGAGGTCATAGTGTTTTTTTGAGGAATAGGAAGATGCTGATGAACTCTGTGCATCCGATGTTAAAACTTCAGAACCTGAAAAAGGGACAGTCAACCTTCTAGCTCCATTTCTTTCTAGTTGCTTCTAGCTCTGTTTCTGCCACCAAGTTACACAAGTTTTTGTCATGCATTTTACATGTTTGATATGAGCTTCTCTATCAAGAAAATGTCAACTGCTGTTCTGTGGTATGCGCTGCCAATTGGTGAATTGCCAACATGCCGACCTTGTTTTCTAAGCTTCTGCATGGGGTTCATTCACTAAAGGGAGAGTTGTCAGGAAAGTTGGCATTTTAACTCTCTCATTCACTATTGATTATCAAGGCTTACAAGTTTCTTCAGCAAGAAAGGCTATCCTGACCCTGTACAATGTATAAGTCAAAGGGTGAACAAATCTCATTAATTTAACAATGCAATATACAGGGCCAGCAAAGCGTCTCTTGCGGCAGAAACTTAATGCACCTTAATAGTGAAATCATAGTGCACTTAATAGTGAAATCAAGGAGCTGAAACACAACTCGCCTCTCAACTCCCTCTGTAGTGAAAAGACCCCTGTTGCAAAGAGTTAAGAACAATGTCACAGTTAAATAATTATTTAGTTCCCATTTTCCTTCCATTCCCCGTAGCATTATAGTTTTTTTTCCTCCCAGATATTGTTCCATACTTTTATTGCTAACAGTTGGACTTGGACAGATAATTGAAACATACTTCCATGAAAATAAGTTGTCACTAGAACATCGACCATACTTTGTGTTCCACAATCTAGAGAAAATGTGCATATTCCCAGGTAAATTTCTACAGTAGCTTTCCATAGTCATGTTATGTTGAAAATAATGATGTGAGCAAAATTGTGTGTATATATAGCACTGTGCAAACTGTTGGTCAATCAGCGCAGGGGCTGAAAGAGTAGGAATAATTATCTGTCCTTTGTTATTTTTTAGGGGCAGGGACCTTATTTAGGGGCTATATAAGACCTTATTTGGTCTTGTCTTATGTTCGGCATAGCATTATGTCTATCCCCTGCAGGTTTTAGTTCCCACAGTGTGCTAACCTATAACACTTATACTGGAAGCCTGTTCTTTTATCTACTATTTAAATGTCCATGGGTTCAATGGGTTCAGTTACATATGCTAGGGCCGCAGGTCCAGGTATCTTTGATCTCCCCGACTGGCCTTTTTACTTGATAAAGGCTGTGTCGGCTCAGCACAGCCTCCATGGGCCTCATTTAAACACAGCTCCATTATTGTACCTGTATGCCAACCACGAAGGAGGAGGTGGCGGCAGTGGCTGGGGGTATAGCCCTATGGCGGCCCCCGAACGCCGCTGGGTTGGTGGCACATGAAGGCACACGTGTAGATGCCCTGAAGGCCTGTCTCACAAATGTAAGTAGAACTTGTAGAAGTATAAATCAAGTCATCTTGACATCTAGCCACCCTTGTCCATACAATTAGGCTGACACATCACTATGTTGTCTTGTTTGTTTACAGATCTTTATGATGAAGAGCTTTCTGTGGCTGAAAAATTGATTGAGAAATCAAAATTTGTACTTCAACACATGAAACCTTTCTGGATAGAAGCTATTTCAGCTTTCAGACAGAGAAGGTAAGCTGCAATATGGTGAGATGAATTACAGACCGTTAGCTGAAGAAAAGAAACTCAATGTAGACGAATGAAAATTTTAAAAAATCCAAATTTCTGTGACCTTAAAGCTATTTTGTATTCTCATGACAAGCAAAGGCTTTCAATCTTGAGTAATGTATTAATTACCTAATTACCCAGATGATGTCTAAAGTGATATTCCTTCACTCAACCACCTGTATTATATGTTATCTACTTCAAATACTATATGAATAAGCTTACAGGATACATTATATATATATATATATATATATATATATATATATAACGCCAAACAACCATATGTCACGTCTAACATGTTCATATTTTAATGAACACTTAGTTGAGATGATCTGTGAATATGTTACAAGATTGTATCTTGTTATGTATACACTAAAATCAATATAGTTTGTAAAATGGGGTGCCTGGTAGCATTTTGATACATCTTCATCACAGCTCATGTGGCCAGTCTAATGCTAAGTGTGTGACCGTCGGGTAGTAAAATGCGTGCAAAGTATTTGATAAAATTCAATGTTAGCAACTATATGTTGTGCAATAACACACCAGCAAGGTGCCCCATCCAAGATGAACTCGCAAGATTAAAAAAAAGATGAGTAGCTGGGACAGTTTGCAGGAGAAAGACTAATAGTGTTACCACTTCTTGTCCTATTTCGTGCACTTAATTAAGAAATAATAGTGAACAACGTAAAAGAAAACGTGTCGCAATTAATTGTATTTACTATGACTAATGTTGAAAATCATATTTATAATAATACATTTAAATACTAGCTATTTTTTTTTTTACTTATTTCCTTTTGTCTTTTTCTACTGTGATTGTCATTGATAATGCCATTCGTGATGTCATGTCTGATGTCATCAGCAAAGCAAATTTGAGTGTGTGGCTCAAAGTGTGTTTCCCAGCTTTTGTGTGTTTTGTGGAGCCAACTCTGGCTTTGCTGTTTTATTTAATGTATTCTTCTGTATTTCACTATTGCATTTTGGTTGTTTCACATGATGTAAGGTAATTGTTGATGTTACATAGTAGTAGAGCTGTAACAGTTTAATTTTTTATTTTTTTTTTAGGTATGCTGATTGTATTATATTATTACTTCCTCAACTTGAAACTGGCCTGCGTCTGATCTTTACCATAGCTAATAAGTGCCCATACAGAATGCTCACTGCTGAGGTAAGTGAATATTACAAATCTCACTTAATTTACCCAACATCTTCAATAAATGGGAACTCCCACTATAGTTTTTTGCTACTTTCACTTAAAAACAGCTTTCATATATTGTTAACTTTATAGTGTTCGCATGGGACATATTCATGTGTTCCATACATGTTATATTTCTATTAGCACATTCTACTAGACACAATGAATCCTTATCATATGGCCTTGTGGTAAATGATGCAATAACCCAGAATGATGCAGTACATCATTAGCTTTGCCATATTTATCAGCTCAATTTAATACGAGTAGTGAACATAGTGTTACATAGCTGTATACAAAGGCAACCTCTTGAGTACAAATAAACAAACTGAAAGCGTGGGTGCTGTAGGCTCTGTGTTCCTAATCTTATTGGATCATTCAACTAACATACTTGCATTACAGAAAAAAAACTGACAGTGATGTCACATGATCAGAAACACATGTTGATAGCACTCATGTTTCACTCAGGCTTAATGTGTATAGATACAAAGAAAACACAAACTTTTTACAGAAAGTGGGTATAACTACATTTTTATTTTCCATATCTGTGAGTAACCCAAGGATGGAGAATGGCACATAATAATTTCTGCTGGCCTGCAGTGGCGGAAACATAAAGGTCAACGTCCTCCTGTATTATTATTTATTGTTTTATACAGTGCCATCAAATTCTGTAGCACTGTAAAATTGGTTACTTCCAAAGGCTGTGGAGCACAATAACTTTGGTCCTGCATATTCATGGCCTTTTCCTTTAGTATTGTCACAATCTCAGGTAGGAACCCAGTTGCAGTTCTCAACAGGTCCAGGCAGAAATTCGGTTCACATGAACACCTGTGGAGACTGAGAGCGGCTGTGTGTGTGGGGGGGGGGCGGCCCTCTTCCTGGTGGTACATGGCGGTCGGCCCGTCCCCGTCATGGGGCGGGAGCTCCACCAGCGGTCAGGTGAGTCACGCAATGCGTGACAAGTAGACAGGGCCTTTTCTTTTGGTGTGCAGCTCATGTTGCTGGACCAGGTTACAGATTTCCTGTTGCAGGATAGATTCCTGTTGCAGAACATGTGATACTGTAGCTACAGTAATAATAATATCCAGTGGCCACATCTTTATAATCTGGCTTCTGCTTGCAGACCCTTTTCCAGCTGCATCATCAATATTGTGTAGTTACCCTATTAATATCCACAGATGTAACCTGTTATTGATGAGAATGAACTTTTTGGCATGTGTTTTAACCCTTTAAGGAACAACATACCAGGTATGTCCTCCAAAAAAACATCACTAGATGAACAATGATGCTCCCGTTATATCATTGGATTACAATTGCTGCTGTGCAAATAGTTTGGAGAGGCCTGCCTGATGACGGCCTGTCAGAAAAACCAGCATCAGTTCAATTTAATAGTCACGCTGAAAGGATTCCCTTCCTGTGGTGTCAAAGCAGATAATGCAGAAAGCATTTAACAGACACTCCTCAAGGGCTCTAATAGGATTCCTGTTGACACCCCTGTGACTGATCACTGAGGATCACATGTGTGATCGACAGGGCTACAGAGGGTGACTTTCCCTGCTCAAACACCATACTGAACTTATTCTTTATGGTAATAATAATGAAGACAATTTCTCCATATACGTTCATCTGGTTGAATGACTAACAATGGGCCATTCCATTCTTTACCTCAGGCACTATGATAGGGTGTTAGGGTCAGATAAGAAAACAACACAATATTTTCGAAAATATATCTGATACTAACAATAAACAAAATTGTAGTTTACCTTTAAATCATTGGTTAATATCTATCTTTTTTTATAAAGCGAATCAAATAAATTTTCTCTTTTTATAGTAGTAAGTCATGTTTATGTTTATTTTTGTTTCTTTCCCTATAGTCTGCACATTTGTACACCACTTTTGATGAGGTAAGCATTCTCATATTTGATTTTGGAAGCATTTGCCATAATAGCCTTGAAAAATACAAAAATTAAAGCGTTCGCCTAACAATAATATAACTACAGATTTTGGGGTGCAGCTGATATGACCAATACACAATGAAATAAGGCATAAACACACACCCAGAAGATACACAGTGCTAATCCTATAATTGCTGAGGATTCAGTCTCACTCTCGCATTTCGGAATGCCCTATCTAATATTAACATGGCTATATAGCTAGGTATGGAGCTGAATCAATGGTGTTACATTACTATTAAATAGACTTGGGTGCCGGGTTTCAAAGGGATATAAATACTACGTAACACATAGGCCAATATAGACGTGTGTCTATATTGTCTCAACGCACTGCGAAGAGGATGGCTTGAGAGGCCAAACAATCTCCAAGGATCACAGCTGCAGAATTGCAGAAGTTAGTTGCATCTTTGGGTCAGGAAGTTGTCTGAAAGTGGTTCAAGAAAAAAAGCCTTTACTCTCATCCAAAAACAAACAAAACCATCTTGAGTTTGCCAGGCACTACGGGAACTTCAAATGGGACGGGGTTCTATGCTCCGATGAAACCAAAGGGGCTTTTTTGCAATAAGCACCAGAGGTGGGTTTGGTGCACACAGAGAGGTAGCCATATGGAAAAGTACCTCATGTGTTCTCCAACATCATCAGACATTATAGGAGAAGACTGAGAGCTGTTATCTTGGCAAAGGAAGTTAGCACAAAGCGTTGACTAAAAGGCCAATAATTGTCCCACACAAATATTTTACATTTTTTATAAACTTGTGTTGTGTTTGCAATTGTTTAATATCCATAAGAGCAGAGTATTTTTTAAATAAAAAATAAAATAATTTAATATGTATTGTAAGGAGCGCTGCGTAAGTTGTTGGTGTTATATAAATAAAAGATAAATATAATATATAATAATAATTTTTCACTGCATTCTTTGCTCATATTTGCCAAGGGTGCCAATATTAGTGGAGGGCACTGTATATATTGTCAGAAATATGGGGCAGGGCTAAAAGTGAAGGTCCAATGTGGGTGTACTGTTCTGCTCAGGATGATGTGGTGTGGTGGAGAGAGGAAACTAAATGGGTTACTGTATGAAGATGGAGAGTGAAGATGCAGTTTGCCAGGGTGGAAATAAGGGCCTGTCTAAGGGGGAATTACCAGTCATGGGGTAATTCTGTGATGTTCAATATGATATTGGCATTACTGCGTCAGTTATTGCTCCAAGTCTGTGGTGAAAATATTTGATCACAGTGTTAACTTTATAGAATATGCCTGAGCTACTGTGACAAATAGTAATACTGTCTTAAATGATGAGTACCAATCAAGGTGCAGGATGTCTATATGAGAATGAGGGCCGGGATTGTTGGCTGTTATGGGATTAAATAAAACATTTAGAGATACGAGTTAGTGAGCCCGCTCTATAACTGGGGACTCTGAGCCATGGGTATCCAACATCTGGGTATCCAATATCTGGGAGTAGCTGTGTAGAGGGACGGATTGTAGGAACAGTAGGAAGAGATGCAGTTCTCTGGATCCTGAATGTGGCACCCCCTACTTTAAAATGTAAAGTGTAAGGGAAATGTAATATGTGTTTTAATTATGAAAGGTTTTGTGCTGACATGTCCACATTAATGTTTCCCTTTTCTTTATAATAACTGCCTTACATAAGGTGTATACGATCTGTAATATGTTGTATACCATTTCAAAATCTCTTTCCAGATATTGGCAAAACAAGTGGAGAATGAATTTGACAATCAAGTCCCACAGATTCTAGGGGAACCAACAATGGTGATTTGTTTTTGTTTCTATTGTAGATGCGCAAAACTAGTGAGTGAAGTATTAGGGCCAGTGCATGTAAATGGCTAGATTCTATTTCAACCAAGCATTCTGCCAGCTTCAGTTCAGAATCTTTCAAAAAATTTGCCAGTGTAAATTATTAGTGCAAAATGAGAATAACTAATGTTGTTATGGTAGAACAGATCTGAACCCAGATAACAATGGGAAGGTACCATTTTAAAATAACTACCAGCACCTGCCTGTGAATGTTTGTTCTAGTAGCTAAATCACTGGGGTTAGATATCAATGTCAGTGAATGGTTGGGAGCAACCATTGGGTGAACACTTGCTTACGTGCAAAGAAAGTGCAAGCTTGGCCTCACGGCACATGACATTTGTTTTACATGTGTAGGAAGGGAGGAGGATGACAACAGACAAATTGAGCTATTTTATAATAAAAATTCAGACCTGGTCAGGGTCACCCTGGCTAGTGAGCTTGGCCAGTGAGCTTGTGCAACAGAGGAATTTAAGGTTGCTACTATGTAGAGGTGATGGTCAGCCTGATGGTCATCAAGTGATGGTCAGCCTGAACATGGTAGATCGAGAGACATATGGGAGAAATGACACAGCACACTATGGCCACTGGTTGGGCCTCTCTCCCACATCACCTTAAGTAGTTGGAGCACCACCTACAAGACTTGCTAACAGATAAACTATGCAGCCACCAAGAGGCATCCACATGCCTCCAATGTACAGTATTGCCACTGCAGCCCATTATCATAGGATCTGCTCCCTATAAGGTGGCCTTAGAAAGTATATTAGATTGACATTTCATAAGGCACCAGATATTCTGTAGTAAAACAAACATACTGACACATACTTCTGGTGGTTTCACCTACTAAACAAGAAATTAAAGGCACAATAAAAAAAAGTTTGTTTTTGTTTTTATATATATAATCACTGTTTAGTTATATTATGTTTATGTTAACAGGAGTTTCTTTGGGACTTCTTGAATCATCAGGAAGGACCTCGGGTCAGAGATCATCTAAGCCATGGAGAAATACAGCTGAACAAATTTCCAAGAGAAGTTGCCAATCAGTTATTGTGTTTCACAGTTGTACTCTTATCAAAACACTTAGAAACAGAACATGTCCTCACCCAGGTAAGAGCAAATCATTTTTGAAGTCTAAGCTCCCAAAAATACATCAGGGCTCTCTCCACCTAATGTATCAGTTTGTCTTAGTCTGTCAATTCTAGTCTTGTCATATGTATTGTATGAAGCCCTGCTATATAAATAAAAGCTAATAATGTCAGACTAACCAGTTATATTACAAATAGGGTGTTGTATGCCATGCCTTGTGGTGTTACATTTTATTTATGTTTATTAATAGTTTTGTTCCAAAATGTAAAGATGGCATTAATTGCTTCTGTCATAGAACTTGATCATAAATTGGTGTTTGTATAAAGCTAACTTATTACTCAGGATTGCATTCATTCACTTCATTGTTATTAAGGGATGTGTTCATATGCAAGAAAAACAAGCACTAACTGCAGTCTCTTACCCTGTAAGAGGAAGCTACTCATAGTAATACTTCATCTCACCAAGACATAATGACTAAGCAAAAAAAAAAACCCAATGGTCCAAGGATAATACCTGCATTCAACCTGCAGGAGGAGCATGAGAGTTCTCAAGAGGGTATGGATAGACCCCCTGTGAACTCATTCAGTTTTCTATTGTTAACGCTTCTGAATGGCGGTAACGTCATTTACATGATGGCACTTGTGGTTGGTCTTCGGAGCAATCACAAGGCTATCGGGGTAGGGGGGTTGTCAGCAACACCGTTTATGCTTAGGAAGCGACTCCGATTGCTTCCTAAGCTGTTCAGCCGGGCCATTTTTCTTGTGGGGAGGGCTTTCCTCCCCGGATCCATGGTCAGCCTCACTTGTGATGCTTCCGTGGACACTGTAAAGCCGCAGATCGCTGCGAAAATGCGGCGATGCAGCTGTTTAACAGCACCCGGTACATGTACGGGCTTTGTCATTATCACGTTGCACTGCAAGCCCGTACATGTACAGGCTTTGTAGTTAAGGGGTTAAATTAGATTATATGATCAAATAATAGTATCTATAGAAAGCCCTTCTTGTCCTGAAAAAAATAAAATTGTGTGGGTACACTAAATGAGAGAAAAGAAAATGACAGCTAAACACAAACACTGCAGCTGCTTTAAAACAACACTGTCACGTGTAGGTCTTTTGAAACGGTAAAACACTCATACTTATCATACTCGTACATCAAGGGAGAAAATAAGTACATAATGATGTGGGCCAAGAAAGGAACTGCCCCTCCTTAAGACGGACACTTGGGGGTATGATAGGGTATATTCACTATGCCGGGAGTTACATTTTTCAACACCTTGACACTATGCATTATGAAGAGTTGTGCATTGTCGTGTTTAGAACCATCTCCCACAGCTAAGCTCCATCCTTTCAGCTCCATGTTGAGAGGAAGAGACCTTGAGGACAGCATTCCTGTAAAAAGATTTAGTAAATTTCTTGAGGGCACCAGCTAAAGTATTAGGGGTTCTTAGGCTTTCTGTCCTATGTATTTTTTATTGCATGGTAGTGATTCTGTATATTTCAGTATTATTTTCTTATATTGTTATTGATCAGTTTTGTTTCTTATTTTATGTTTTACTTCTCCTAGCATAAACATGATCCCAGTTATGCTCATTTAGTGATTTGAGAATTTTGTTTTTGTTCCTTAAAGCAGGATACTTCCACATTGCAACCACTCATCGCTGCTACAGAGTGCTATATGTCAAGATTTCATCCAATAGCTCTTCTTCAAAACCAGGTATTTGGAAATATTATTAAAGTGTAATAATAAACTCTTGTAGTAAAGATTTGGTGATGCTGCGTGTGTGTGAGTTGTATTCATTGGCATTTTTGATATAGCTATCATAAGGCAGGTGGAGTGGGCAAATGAGACAGAAGTCTTAATGTTCTAACTAACATAAGAATACAATATGCATGTTTAGATTGTATGCAGTAAAATGCGTAGGGCCACAGGACTGGAGAAATGCTAATATGATCCCAATATTCAAAAAAGCATTGCAAACACAACAAGAATCCACAATGGTTAAACTGCTTGTATCAATAATGCGAGACACAATGCTAGTCCATATTGAGAAAAATAAAATTATTAGTGTAAATATGCATATTAAAGTCAACAATCAGGGCAAAACAAACATAATAGACTTGTTTCTACACAGTTGTGGGTAAGTCTGGTTTGCACTTGGGTCAACAAGGTAAGACTGGGGTTTGGGCTTGCACAAGCTGGTTTGCATAGCTCTTTGAGGTGCCACAATTTACTTTTCTACGAAGTACACACTTTCTACCACGCAGTTGCATACAACAACATAGTATTCCACAAAAAACAAAATTACAGATTATTTGCAAAGAATTTACTGTAGAATTTATATGACTCTTTTCCTTGCACAATGTACTGCAAGATGTGGTCTGAGAGGTCTGGGTTGCCTTAAAACAGCAACACTGCAGTATTACGTACCAGCTTTTGGGCTGTGTGTTCCACTCACTTTTTCAAAGTTTCCTTAACCACTGTTTGAGCTGATCCTTTATAATAAAAATTTTAATTACTGATATATGCAAGCTTATTATGGCTTCTTAAATATATAAAGTCTGACACTCAATTGTTTAATTTAGTAAGTTTGGAAAAAAAATCAAGAATTTTTGTTCATAGTTGTTGCAGTGTTGTGAAAGTCTTCGAAACTGGCCTATACCTTCTCTTAGTTATTTTCAGCAAGTCACTGGGTAAGTGACCATTTTCTGTTTTTTTTTATATATATTTGTTACAGCAGCTTTTTCATATGTATAGATCCACTGTCATGCCATATTCTATATATTGGGATTGTTAAAGGCTTATGTTTGAGATTTTTTGTGTTGGCAGCAGGGAAAAAATGTAGGATTACAGAAGGATTTAATATCTATTCTAGTATATTATTTAATTTTGCAGTTTGGGACATTTTGGCAAAATCGTATAAACCTTTTCCGTTTTATCAAGAAATCTCACAAGGTTATATTATAGTTATCGCTGAATTATGTAACTTCTTATTTTTCTATTTATGTTGATAACATCGGTAATATTGTATTATCAAGCATACACAAGGTATACAACACAACACTATATAAATTAATAAATACTAATACTGAATGTGTTTACATAGTATAAGTGTATAAGATGTAATTTCGTGATATGTTTCAAGACACAACCATACTGATCCAAAACAAAAACAGCTTGCAGCAAGGACCAAGGATTTTGTGTAACCTCATAGGTAGTTTCAATAAATGAATTTACTTATCCTAAAAGCTGAGAATTTCCTTTTATTTGTTAAGCTGTCTGTCAGCCTGTTAATTCTCCTTTCACTCAGTGGAGTGCAGGAGGGCTAGTAGTCATGCTGTAATCTGCTTCATAAAGGGCTAAGGGAAACAAATGATTATCAACCCTTTCAGGGCAAGGACATATTTTTTGTATATAGTGGGGAAAGTAAGCAACCTAATGGGTTTAACCTAGTGTATTATTTTCAGCAAAATGATGCTTCCATGGGGTTCCCTGTTAGTGTCTCCATGCTCTATGGTGGGGAGCGGTGTTTGATCATGGCCACTTCTAGACCATGATTCTGCCAACTCCTGCCGACACCCCATCCACTTCTTACCTTTATAAAGTCTGACTGGGACTAGCCACTATGTAGCTAGTTCTACATGTGCCCAGGTATGATAATTTGGTTGTCAATTCTCAGGCTGCTGCTTATAATTCTGCCATATCGAGTTGAGTGTAGAAGTGTGGGCTCTGACTATAAGAGGGACTGCTGGTCACGGGCAGGGAGATCTCCAGAAAATTTTCATTTAGTAAACTAAAATCACATGCAATTGGTGCATGGACCAAAGAGCTTAAATGAAACCCTCCTACATGATCCTGATGTGGGAGATCACACAGAGAAGAGACAAACATAAAAACTTTAATACTTAAACAGAGAGCCACAAATGATCACTCTCTTGCCCCTACAAATCCTATTATCAGCTCTGAATGTAAGTTGCTTCCCTTTTGTCAAGTTGATTATAGTTATTCATAGGCAACGTGTATAGGGCTAGGTTAAGCAGAGGGAGAAAAATTAAAGACAGGAGATTGAATAGAAATGCCAGCTGTGCAACACTAAAAGATATAAACTATCATTTTTTTCTATCTCCCTTTTTAATTTAAGGTGTGGAGAGATGTCAGAACTAGGGGTGACATTCATTCATGAAATCACATATATTCTATCTCTACTTCAGCTCCAGAAAGATGACCGTTTTCACATTGATGACATTAACAGTTGGCTTCTGACAGAGAAGTATTATGCAATAATAATTATTACTAATATAAAATGTTATGGTGTAACGCTTTCCATGGTATTTATTTACAGTGATTCAAAGTAAGACATCCATAGTGTACATAATACTAGTCTTCTCACATGAATGAGATACTCATCATGTGTTTTGCTTAAAAAAAAAAGATATTTGGCTTTTTTCTTCAAGACAATAATTTTAATTGTATTTGTGTCTTAAAGTTTAGTTTGAATGTTTTTAAAAATATTGTTTACCTTCAATGAACCTATAAAAATATGACTTACCTAATAATACCTTGGATAATCATTGTGACAAATGCAATAATCATACTAACATAACAAATATAATTAGTTTTTATGTAAATATAAATAATATTTAATATATATGTAATTAATTTATATTGAATAAAAGCTTGTTTTAACAGGTGGTTTAATAATATCTGTACACTGTGCAGTATACACATTCACAACTTGTATTGCCATCGACGGGTACTTGAAGCAGTTGGTGTTCTAAGGAAAGTGGTTAAGCAGTGCATCCTTGTGTCAGATAATGTTCTTTCCATATCGGAGGCCAGATATAAACAGTGGCTTGACAAGACATTGCGATCTCGTCAAAGACAGAATTATCTCCGAATGCTAAGTAGGTTAGTGTATGTGAATATTTACTAATATTTATGTTTCGAGCTATCAACCTGCAAATTTTCAAATTGTGCCTTGCCCCTCTGAACTAGCCAGTTATTCTCCATATGCAAGTGCTGTGTTTCATCCAATTTTCTGTACCTGATAGCTGAACAGCTGGAGGCACAATGTAATGTGAACAATTTCATCTCATTGAATGAGCAGTAGAATGTATTGACAAAGACTAACTAGACCCAGTGCTGAAAGTCTGCATTGGCAGTAGCTCATCTTCTGCAAAATCAAGGGCAGGCCACCCTGTTCCATACTCAGACTCCCTGGTATGTGACTGTTGGAAGTGCTGCTTACAAGGGAGATCCCTGATGTCCTCAACTGGCCCATTTGTACTGTGGAGATCAGTGTCCAGTTGGAACACTCTACCTAGTACCTTATAACCAGGGCCATGCATCCTTCTGAAGTAGAACACTCATAGAGGACAGCAACCATAGAGGGGGGGGATCTGGGGGCATCACCCTGTCTGTGGCCTTGAGCAGTACCCACCCTAAATGCATCTATGCACAGAAGCAGTGACCGAATATTGCCTATTGGATCGCTGTCTGCAAAGAGACATTGCTAGTTGCTCAGTGAAAACAGTTTATAGATCAAAAGGTTCCAACATAGAAAATAATATGAGTCACATAAGATTTTGGGACTTCAGAGGTCTTTTGAGCTGATGGAATGGACTAAAGAGTCGAGAGTCTAAATAAATATGAAGTAGTAGTCCATAGGAAATCCACAAAATAGGTAGGGACCTAGGATCAATGCAAGTCTATTATTTCCCACCCTTCCCATAGAAGATGCACTTCATTTGAGCATACCCCTGCTCCTAATTAATGTGTTAAGTATGATGTATTACAATGCATTACGCAACTGACCAACAATGAATCAAACTCCCCCCATCTCCCAAAAAAGGTGTGAAAACTTTACACACATATACACCACAGACATGGTACCAATCATACATATAGTCTTCTCATGCAAGTCATCCAATATGGTATATCCCATAATATGTGTTTGCTCTCCCACTACTGGTGGATACGTAGATGAAACAGGCCAGATCCTAAAAGAGCCGATGAATTTATATAGACCAAAAAATGTATGACAGACACACTTTATGACAAAATAGACACAATATCTCAGGACGTAGAGAGAAAGGAAGGTAGGGAATACACACTCATCGTAAAATGTGACGCCATTAATTCAGGCCTAAATCATGCTAAATCATTTTTGTCATACTATCCACACGTAGTCTGTGGTGATCTACAACACCAAAAGATACTACTCACGCCAAATGCTACATATCACAGTAACACACTTAATAAAGCATACATTTCCCTTTAACTTCTCCACAAACATGTAATCTCAATTCACAATCTTTGTATCTGTATGTACTGGCAATTTCTGCTTCAAATGTATAATAATCCTGAAGCAGAGACCTAGATGCTCTTGAAACATTGCAATTCATTATACTACAGAACAAAGTGAACTTGTATGCTTATAAAGTCATATGCCACTTACATTGAGCCTCATTACAAATGTAACAAAAACACAGCCATCGCTAACCTTTGTGGTGACATCAACAGCAACCTCAAATCAATGTCCTTTATATCCCTAAAAATGAGACTTTATGAAATGCCTTTGCTTAGTGTTGAGCATCTGTGGATACTTTTAAAATGAAGGAGGGCAACATGGAAATTTAAATCACTATTTTTATGATCCCCACTGTGAACACTTTATTTATTTAATTTGCTGCAATTTTAACTGCTGCGCGTTTACATTTGCAAAGTTTCAACTGTTGTAATGCATGAATAGTGCCAAAGAATCTGCTTGCAGTCTATACGTGAAATGTAAAATTAAGGTATCATTAGTTTATTAATTGTAAATACATCTATGTATAAAATCACTTATGTGACATTAGGGCATCAATGCCAATAAGGAATTTAATATATATTTTTTGGTTTATTTGCTTTTTGCCTTAGCATTAAAGCCTTGTCCCTGGTCCTGGGTTTAATTGTAACTCTGATGGTTTTGGATCTTCACAATATATATAAGATCGCAGAGCAGACACCACTGGAATACAACAAGTATTTGCGGTAGGTCCATCTTTTGATTAACATTTTTTTTTTGGGTGTAACTGTATATATTGTTGCCCTCCACATATATTGTAAGGTGTGGGGTTAAACCCCAGGAGTGGACAGTGAGACTTATTTTATTTTTAGAATACAACTGTACAGTTGGAGGTTCCTTGATTATAATACGAATCCCCCATTTCACAGCACACATGTGTCTGGTAGAAAGCTCTGTCTTAATAGATTGGAGGTTATATAGAAGTGTTGCAAATGCAGAATTGGTGTAATGCCTAAATGTATGTTAAAAGAAAATGTACAGTGAATTAAAAAAATATTTGATCCCCTGCTGATTTTGTAAGTTTGCCCACTGAAAAAGACATGATCAGTCTATAATTTTATTCATTTATTTGAACAGTGAGAGACAGAATAACAACAAAAAAATCCAGAATAAGTTATAAAATGATTTGAACTGTTCTCCGGGGGAGTTTTTGAGGCATTTCAGCAACAACGTTTGAGTTGATCACCTCCTTACTTCTTTTAAAGCAGCCATTCGGCACCATCTTTAATATGGTGCACCTTGTTGCTCTGTGGCCCCTGCTGCAGTCGGTGTTCCTGTATGTCTTGATATCAAGGCGATACACTGCTTGAGAGAAGAAAACGATCTTTGATCGCTTACAAAACCTGTTTATCCTCGTGACGTGTCAGGCACATCAGTTGTCGTCAACAGGATGAATTCCTGTGACATACCACATCAATTGTCTTCAAGGGGTTAAAGGGAAGCACCATGTACTGCACTGCAGTTGTCGGGTTTGTTGCAATTAGTGTTTAACTGCAATTTGTTTTGCCACAACAAAACCTGGTGCAAAGGAGAAGAGGGCCCTGCTCTTGCGAGCTTACAATCTAGTCGGTGGATGAGGGGGAAGTGAGACAATAGGAGAGGACGGCTTAGATGGAGATGAGTTGATCTGGTTCCGATGATGTGTTGAAGGTGTTGATTGTTCAGACGGCTTTATTATGATGGTTGGGAGTAATGGGAAGGAATTTTGTATACTTCCCTGAACAGGTGGGTATTCAGAGAGGCTTTGAAAGTTGCGTATGAGGCAGAAAGTCTGATGGAAAGGAATTCCACAGGCAGGGTACAGCGCGGGTGTAATCCTGCTTTCTGGAGTGGTATCGGTATATGGTTTCCCTCCAGTTTAACTCCAGTATAACTCTTAACTGCCCACTAATGAAGAGTCCACTGGGGGTAAGGCCACAGCAGCTGCATTTCCAAGCAAGCCTGTTTCCAAGGCCTAGGAATTTATAGGGTATGGAGACATGTAGGATAATGTGGAAAACAGGGGTAACAGCAGGAGATGAGGGGTTCAGATCAAATATGTTATGGTCATATCTGTAAGAGAAGGAGATATGGCAGACATTAGTGATTGCCAGAGGAGTAGTTGGATGAAAGCATGAAGACCAGGGATGAATGTCTGGATAGTCCAGTGTAACTCTTAATTGCCCACTTATGAAGAGTCCACTTGGGAAGAGGCCACAGCAGCTGCATTTCCAAGTTTCCTGAAGCACGGTATTTTCCTTCAGCTTGCAATGGTGTAACTGCACCTTTTCACCCACAGACCTAAATTTTGCCCATGTGTCACAAACAAATCTTTCACAAACAGCTTTATAAATTGCAGTTTTGCAATTGCAGCACTTTTATTCATATCCCCAATGTGTTTTAAACACAATCACCTGACGGCTGCTAGAGAATGCACCAGTAGTTTTGTAGTATACACCATAAGTAGACGACTGTATATTATACAAAAAACAATAATGCTGCCAAGGAGAGACTGAGGTAGGATCCAGTTAAAAAACAAACAAACAAAAAAGTCATAATTAGTCATAATAGAAGATGAGAAAAATATCAGAAAGAAGCCTGAAGTTCATTATTAGATAAAACAGTCCAAATCAACACGTTAACAAATATATTTTTCTTATTTTTTTCCCATTTGTATTACCATTTATATACCCATTTTTAAATTATTTTTTAAAAAATCTATTATTTTGTAAAAAAAAAGCTCTACTTGCCTCCCAGATAATAATATATATATATATATAGCTCTCTCTCTCTCTCTCTCTCTCTCTCTATATATATATATATATATAGATCTATATATATATAATATAATATATATATATATTATATAATATATATATATATTAACAAAGTAAGAAAAAGGAAAAAATAGCAAATACACTAGAAATACTCTAGTCCTGTAGCGTCAAATAGCCTTGGTCTTTAAGAGACAAATATACATTCTTCCAAAACAATGAAAAAATAAAGCACTTAAGGAGTCCAACTGCGGCAGCCCCCCTCTCCCATGGTCCAACTGTTCTTGCTGCTGATTGGCACTGGCTTTCTCAGAGACAGCTTTTTTATTTTTCTGGCGGTGAGTGTAAAAACATCATTGAGGGGGCAAATGCATATGGGAGGATTCTGCAGAATTCACCCGTGTATTTGCAAAACTGACCACTCTAAAGTGCATATGATCACTGGAGTGTCTCCTTAAATAGAAGGCTGAGTCATATGACCTATTCCAAGACCTATGTCCTAGTTTTGGCTCCATTTGTGGGATGGAGACATCTAGCAACAGCAGCTATCTTGGTCAGCGCAACAGACACCATTTAAGGAGAGAGCGACACATGCTGGTCCTTACATCTTTTTTAACAGTTACCTGCAATAGCAATATTCTAATATAATGCTTCATTCTTTGGGGAGATGTCTTAAGAAATACACATGTATTTAACATAATATTTTAATATCCTTTATGTTTTAAATACTATTCTTATACTTTCGTACTGACTGCAGGTATGCTAAGTCAATACTACAGTACACAGAAAATTTGTCAACATGCACTAGCGTGGACAAGAACAGGTGGAATGAAGCCATTGAACTATCACAAAAAAATCTTTTACAAATAAGGATTTTTATTGAGAAAATTGTGCCCTCACATACAATACAGCAAAACCGTGCTTAGAGGAAGAATTATACGTCTAAAACATGGTATATGGATTTTGTTTCTTTATGAAAATGTACTTGGGATTTTTTGGTTTATATATTTTACTTAAATAAATATAGAAGTGTGAATTATTTGTTTTATTCTTACCTTACCCAGAGAAAACACTGGCATTTGGTAGAAAGTTAACACATTTAATATTTATAGATGTGGGAAACGTTCTATGGCACAGATATGCCTAGCATGAGAAGTTTCATTAAGATTTAGTTGGTTACATGTTCTGTTTCAATATGTGACACAATAATGAGAAAATCTTTAATCTGTAACCAAATCATGGCATATATACATTGTATTAACAAAAAAGAATGCAAACTTTTTTTTTGCTGATCTGAAGCCCAAGGACAGATCGGTTTGACCTGTGCTAAAAACTCCTGATGCATTCTTTGGAAATGATAAAGATTGCATGGAAGATCTGTGATCAAATGAGAATTATTTAAAAATGTCAATTCTGCACTAATCACAGAACTGCACTGGTCCAGCAAGTAGACCTTATGCTCTTTGTTTTAGCTACCAGCAATTACATGGAATCACTATATTCTTAGTGAGAACTTCTGAGAACTTGTTTTCTTTGTTCAACCTACTACCAACCCCAATAAACATCTTTTTGATATGTGTTTCTCTAGTTAGCCTTAGTAATTTCACTGAGGGTAAAGCAGGGTTTCTGGGATTTTCTAGTGTCCCTGCCCTACCTGGATTGGTGGAGCTATGTTACTGTCAGCTCAAGTGATTAGTGTTGTGGACCACTGAAGGAAGAATTGGCTCTCTTTGTAAAACAACTAACCTGGCAGCAGAAGCATGAAGGCCAGGGATCAGTACATGGTACCAGTGGAAAAAATAGAAAGATCGGGGGGGCAGGTGACTTCAGGTTCTTCAATGTTAAACAGGTACAGGTCGGGGCAGGTGGCAAGATTTGTGGTCAAATAGAAACTATATTATACACTGGAGATGGGGAAAGGTGAGTGTATAACCAAGCACTGAAGGATTTGCTTGGTGCTTTTTTACTGTTGATGCGCATGCAATTCGTGGATGCTTGCAAGATGGAGGAGGAGACCCATGATGCAGCCTAGCGGGGAGGTTGTGAATGTTCACCTGGATACCGTAGGTAAGACGCAGTGGAAAATCACCAAAAACTGGACCATTTTTTATGACTTGACCCCTCAGAGTAAGGAAGGTGATAAAAAGTGTCAGCGGCAGTGGGCAGGCACTGACAGACACAGCCAGTCATAGGTTATGGGACTGAATTTTCCAACAAAAGGGACACACACTAAAATACCCAGACACACACTTGCATACCCTGGCAGGCAGACTCCGGCATACAAACTCAGACACATACATACATACATACATGCAGCTCACACCCCAGGAAGCCTCAGCCTGTCTTTGATGCAGCTTGTCCTGTGAGTTGCTGTGCTGCCCCTGCGAGGTCATGCACCACAACATTATGTGACCCTGCCTCCTTCTCCACCCCCCTATCTATCTCGGGGGGAGAAATTTCCCCATTGCATCCCCCCTACTGGATATGACACCATCTGCCGGTGTCAGCAGAATGGCAAAGGAACTGTGAGGGGTGGTTGAAGGGAGATCCACGTTCTCCCCAACTGGCCCAGCTCCTCCAGCAGATCTGCGTGGAGGCGCCTCCAATGCAGTGGAATGGGCAAGCAGAGGAGGCCCCTCATCTAGATCTGCGCCCCCATGTAGACCTGCGCCCTAGACTGGTGCCTACCTTCCTGTAGGTAGTGCCAGCTCTGCCACCAGGTGTCTAGAAAGCTGTGGTCTCTGAGGTCGGTCGTCCAGACCTCATTCCAGGAAGTCATGCATTTCTGAATCAGGTAGGTAAGTAGAGGAAGACCTGGCACTGATCTGGCTTAAATTCTTGGTTACATCACTGAATGGCTTCAGGATCTCCACTTACTGACCATTAATGTTCATTACACCGTGTTCAATGGGTTGGACACATCAATGTTCTGCTCAGAGCACATAGAGTGAAGAGCCATCTGCTAACATCAATACACAAGCCTTCTACATTTAATCCAATTCATATAAGGGGCAAATATGAAAACATGTTCCAACAGTTGTTGGAAAGAGATTTAGACCAATTAGCTAAAACACCTAGCTATAAAAAAAATTATACAGGTAATTCTAAAACAATCAGATCATGGTGGCAAGATAGTTGTCATACAGGATGTGGAAATGTAAGTAAATTAAGCTTAGACAATTGAATGATACAAAAACATATAGCAAATTACTAATTGACCCTACTTTAACATTTCAGTCCACTCTTCGGAACACGAACAATATATGGGAGAATTTGATTTCCTATATGTTCAATATCCACCTTTTATCATGTTCCAAAGATACGCAAATCTCTTACTAACACCCTGGGGTGTCCCATCATTTCAGGGCTAGGGGCATTGGGTGAGGGTTGGTCATAGTGAGTACATGAACATCTGCAATCTTAAAAAACTATATTAGGGACACAAAAGAGCTGCTAAATCATATGAATAACATTTGGAATGATCACTTATATCATGGTTATCTATGGATGTATCATCACTCTATTCCAGTATTCCACGTAAAGAAGGAATAGAACCATTTGATTCTCTTTACCTAGATTTGCGTATTACTCTTTAGGTTTACAGGAATTTATAATAGAAGCAATACATATATTGTGTTTGATAATACTTTTTATCTCCAAAGCCGTGGCACAGCCATGGGTGCTCGCTTTGCACCATCGTAAGCTTTGAGATGAAAATCAATTTAGGTTTTGTATCCATTAGTACGGTAGATACAACAATGATCTGTTGCTTATCTCTAGATTGTAAGCTTGTTTGAGCAGGGCCCTCCTCACCTGTTGTTTCTGTAAATCAAATTGTTATGTTACTTGTTATGTCCTGTCTACCCATTGTACAGAGCTATGGAGTTTGTTGGTGCTATATAAAACAATAAATAATAATAATATACAAGGGCACAGAACAACAGGCCAAATTATTTGTGGATTATGCAAATACAAATAATTTAAATTAGAATTTTTACAGCTAATTTACATCCAGTAGAGATCTACTACCTGGATTTCAGATTGGGAGGGAATGCAATCAGTAAGACCATAATAACAGTGAAATTATAGAAAACCGACGGCAGGTAATCGATTATTTGAAACCAGTTGCAATCCAAGACATACAAGTAGTTCCAATAGGTAAATTTATGCATATGTGTGGACTTTTTTTTTTTTTTTAACACTTTGTTGGAACCAGATGTTTCCCCTGATAGTGACATCAGGAATTATTTTTACATGTTACCATTTTTTTTTTTTTTATCCATTTTTCTTTTTTTAAAATGTATTTTACTAATCACATGGTGATTAGAAAGCTGGGCTCTATTGACTTGCATGGTTGAATGCAATACCTGTATTCAACCTGCAGAGCTCAGAGTTCTTAGGAGGGTCTGGAGAAACCCTCTTAAGAACTTGTTTATTTTTTTAAAGGGCACTGCCATCTTGCAAGAGGCAAAATCTCTCGAAGTAGCCCTTGTAACTTCTCACAATGCATCCTGGGGTGGGTCTTTGGTGTCTCTGAATGCCTCGCTATCAAGGCAACTAAATCAATGTAATTTTTACCTAGAAATAACAACTCTTAAAATTGATGTAATATAGACATTTATTCCATATAACTTGTACCATATATGTTACACTTTAAACTATGTACGTTGTACTATAAATTGTGGAGTACTTTGGTAAACACCGAAAATGATACAGTCGGTATGGCTATGACTAAGCACCATTGTTGGGCACGAATTGTGTAAGGTATTCACCTACTGGGTGTCAAGTCCTCCCGAAAGTTGTCGGAAAGCGAATGAAATTGACATATTTGGCATTTATTTTTTCCAGTGTTGCAAACCCAAATCCCCTCTTTTTGATACTAAGTACTTCTGCCTATTAATCATTTATATGTACTTTCCTACACACAGTACCTTACCACTTTACCTCATCAAAGAGCACCAAGATGGCTTGTAATGGCACCAAAACGTGGAAACCAATGAACATATCCTAACAAAATTTTGGAGATCTTGCCGTTTGTTTTCTTGTAATCACTGTCCAATATGAAGGGCAAACCTCAGTGAGCTTCTCATGCAAGAAAGTATAACTTGGCCCTGCATAACGGATACGTGATGTGTGAAAGTAGTTAAAACACTTGATATTAAGTTTGCCTAAAGTGATATCATAGAGTTGGAAGGCGGTACGTTGCTGCAATTAAAGTTTCTTTTTTCTTTTTTTGGGACAAGTAAACCTATCCACCGATACCTGTGCATCACAAGTGAAAAACATTAATGTAAAGTCTTCATTAAAGATGAAAGCTGCGGAATTACTCTTAAATGCGCTGGGTTCTCCTGAACAGCAGAGAATGCCAAACACAGCTTCTGTTAGCAACAAAACTTAAAATATAGGTCCAATCATTAGATCGGGCAGCCTTAGATGGCTTAGATCAACTACTGTACATGGGCTTTGTATGCGGTCTGCATATACGCATGTCCAACCTTACCCTTACCTTACCAAGCAGAAGTGATTTACCATTGCCATAGAGAATCAGCTTAGTGTTGTGTTTCAGCAGGGATACATTTCATATGACTGACAACAAGAGTAACCTACAGGTCAACAAATAAAGGAAGCGGAAGAAATTGACAAAAAAATTGGCTTTTGTGTTAATACTTACCTATGTTTGTTTATACAGCACAATGTATTTTATGTTTGTGGCAAAAAATATTTTTTCCAATATTGTTACGTTTAAGTAAAAGACCTCCAAAGTCTAATTATAACCAGTGTCTCCTTTTACACCAGCAAGGCAGTGAGTGCTTAAGAAGATGAATGTTTGGAGCCATGGAGACCAGGGCCAACTTGTCAGCTGCGGGAGCTACAGCAGGGATGAGGCAGAAGATGGCTAAATGTTTGTAGCATATTTTAAGCTAGAGTTTGGTGGGTAGTTAATGCAGGCTGGATGTGTGGCTTAGCAAAAGAGGAAGCCTACACTCCCCATTTCTCAAATATATAAATGCCAAAAAAGAGCAGTGGTTGGCATTACAAATAAACATGTTTTCATGACCCCTAAATAACAGCAGTGGTAATCACTGGAAAAGAAGTGGACATGGTCTTACCATCATGGTAGTTACGCTCCACAACTACGCATGGCAAGGTAATTTTTAGCAATCTATTTCTGTCATTCTTCGTGCTGTGGACTAGAACTCTCTCTCACTAGAATGCTCAAACTGCATCTAGGTGGGTTGGGTGGAGGCTGTAGCAGCTGGTGTAAAAATTAAAGGCAATCTTGTGGAGGAAGGGAAACTGAAACATGATGAGGGTGTTGGACATACATAAACATGAACTTATTTGGTATCTATGTTAAACGACACCCGTTTACTTTGACTTTGCATTTAGTTTGCATGTGCTTTTGTGTAAGGGTTTGAGCTGGAAAGGCATAGCTTAATTCTCTTTTCTTTAAACGTCTTCATTAAAACATATATTTGAGTGAAGTCCTATTTTACTATTTTACTGTACCTCCATTAAATTCTTAAGATGTCTTCCGTCAGGAAATATTTACTTTATTGGTATTTCTTTAGCATGGTAGTTATGGCTTGTAGACAACATTGTATTATTGTTTGACATATCATTCATTAAATCTGTTCAGTGCTATGATAATGTTAATAATGGTGAATGATGAAGTCATATATTTGATATTGTTTTACTAAAATCCGTCAATGTGCACCATATAATATATATCGCCGGTCACCTGTTTAAAAGAAGCTTAAATGCTGTTGGTGAAATGCTGTGATATCAAGCCATTCAGCGACACCGAAAACCCACTCCAGGACATAATATAACGCTCCGGAGAGGGGTCACAAGCACTCAAAGTCCTAAAGTTAGCTCTTCAGAAACATTTTGGCATGGAAAGCGTTAAAACACTTGCATTTGAAATTCTTATGTGGTGTCTAGTTTTAAAAAAATGTATTTAGCCAACAAACAACCCAACAAACACATTGGGGTGTTGCTTGACAGTGACATAAACCAGGAGCTGTAAATTCATACCTGAAGTGCAATGTGGGTGAATAAGACCCAACAAATTACTACCACAAAGTTTTACAAAGGCTGGTAGTAGAATTAGTGCATGGAAAGTTAAAATACTAGCATTTTGAATACCTTGGGGTTTGATGGGTGTAAATGCAATTGGTCAAATATGTCCCAAATAGGACATGGGGACAGGATTACCAGATGTGAAAAAAGGTTTTGGAACAGCAAAAAACACTACTTATTGCCCTATAACCTGCAAAAAATATAAAAACATTGGGTGTTTCTAATCCCAGGACAAATAGTAGAATTTATTTAGCAGGTTTTTTTATTAGCTTGTAGATGAGATAAATATTTCCTAAATAAAAGAAAAAGTGTTTTTCAACTTTGTTTACCTTATTTTATTATTTATTTTTCTTAGGAAATTAGATATGATCGAAAAAATTGTATCTTGTTCTGAAATAAAATATAACTTGTGAGGGTACACTAAACAAGAAAGTAGAACATTACATCAAAACACGAGAAGTGCAAAAATGTTAAAACAGCCTCAGTCAGGAAGGGTACAAAAGAGTGGTGGTCTTCACCTTCTGTCTATTAATATTTTATTACTGTATGTGTGATCTCACCCTAAGAGTGCTGTGGAATCTATTGGCATTATATAAATAAATTATTTTAATAGTGTAGGCAAAGATAGAGACTCCAATCTTTTCCAAATTAATTTTAAAACGACAGGCTTTTTTCGAGCAGTATGTAAGAAAAGTGACGTCAACTCGACGGGACATGGTTCATTAATAGAAAAAACAACATTTGCCATGTAGTTATGTGTGAGAATACTGTGGAATTCAAAAGGACATTTCTTCCTAAAACCACCAGGTGGCGATAGCCATATTTTAGAATGGTTGCAATGGATGAAAATATAAGCTCTTCATATACCACTAAGACTTGAAGCGGGAAGGAGGAGTAGGAAGGGTTACTTGGTTTGTGTGCAGTCTAAGGTTGACGAAACCTGCAGGAAGTAAAGCTTTGCTGTCCGTCACATTATTTTGCAGCCATCTCTGTGAGAATAGAAAAAAACTGGGCATTATGTCCTCGGAGACCGTAGCGCTCGGACCGACGACGATGAGTAACGGAGGAACCGCGCTGCGTTCACCTGCCGTTGGCAACAAAGTGACCGTGGTACTCGGAGCCCAGTGGGGCGATGAGGGCAAAGGAAAGGTTGTGGATTTGATAGCTCAGGAGGCAGACATCGTATGTAGATGTCAGGTGAGTGCTGGGACCCGTAGACAAACGCAAAACTCTTTTACGTGTACGTCGTTTATACCTGATTTCGTTAAGATGTGGCAGCGCGAAATTCGTTCCGGTGTTTTGATCTAATAATGTGAATTCCTCATTTAATACAAGCGTTGACAAGTATAAACGGAGACGACCGGAAACGGTGCTCAATGGACTTGTTTGGGGTCTGGCCGTAGGGATGTATGGCGGCTTTCTGATGAGGGCACACGAGGTGGAGGAACATTTCTCCGTACCACCCCCGGTGTTCTCTTCTTTTTTTTCCCAAATACCGATTTAGGCGAATTACTAAGCGTCAGGAGCGCTAACGCTTGTTAAATGATTACGCTACCGTGTTTTCGTTACGGAGCAGAGACCGAGAGTTTTTACAAGAGCATGTTCCAGTACATGGATCCGCAGTCACCTTGACAGGAAGCAGCCATGTGCTTCCTCGTTCCGTGTTGTGTCATCTGCGATGGCAGCTTACGTATGAGATGGTGACAGAACTAAGGCTTGGCGCGAATGAATGCCACAAAGCGCACATTGTCATACCTGGCCCGTAGTCTTACCGAGCATCGTAAAAATCATGTACTCGTTTTATTGAGGGGGCCCGGGAGTCTTTATCTGAATACGATCGCTACTAAGGATAAAACTTTTTTTATTTGCAGCGTTTCCTTTGGGTACCATTGTAGATATTTGAATAAACCCGGCGGTCATTTTGTATTCTGGATGAATTTAATTTTGTGTAGGCCCCTAAAGGAGTCGTGATGCCCAAATGTAGTAATCAATTCTGACATCGACATATGAGGAGCGCTCCAACAGCAAGAAGCATAATTCGTTTGTAATGGAGTGGTGCTGTGCAATTCGGTGTATTGGTAACCCAGCATACTGACTAGAACAGTTTGAGAAGCCACTTTTTATTATATTTTTATGAACTTAAAATTGATACTGTGGTGAGAGAGATTATAAATGTGTGTAATAAATATATATATATATATATATATATCTCTATCATGGACACAAGGGTGTTTTTTTTGGCCCAATCAATAACATGCAGTCTTTATGTGGCCATAGCATCCGTGGTTGGTGCATTTCCAAATGAAGAATAACTCAGCGTTATGGTGATGTGTCGGTGTCCTATAATAGTTATTCCGTTAAAACTGCATCAATCATATACACATTAATGCAAATGTTAGCCGAGTGGTCCGTTTTACCCCAAATATGACCTTGTTTTGGCAGCAAGTTATGGCTTTAATTTTACTGTCCATTTCGCACTCATCTGCGCAGATTCTTTGTGTGAGTCACTGGAAACTTTCTGGCAGATCCAGATCAGAGGGTGATATTTGGGGGTCTTGTTTGGGAAGACACTTGTCGTGGAAGTGCATGAAGCTGCCCTCTCCTCGCAATCAACCCTTCTGACATTTACTAGTGTCATCTTAGCTGGAGGCTCAGCACATTGATGCCGGTCAGCAACCCAAACCTGATTTGGAATTACCCTCTCCTGCTTGTTTATAAACCCACTCCGTTTTAAAACGTGACTATTGTTTATTGTTCCCTGATATCGACCTTAACTATTCAGACATAAAATCACCAGTGCTAACTTAAACCTATCTTTTATCCCTTACACTAAAGCCTAAATCTGACTTGACTGCCACTAAAGTGTCCTTAACTCGGAGCTTCCTGCTAACTAATCGCTCCCTTCCTAAGTAACACAAACTAAAACATGATAAAACGACTTAAATATATATAATATTATATTAAATACACGTAAATGTTTAAAAATAAAACCTAATTTACTGCATAACCTCTCAGAAATACGTTAAAGTTTATTTTATTTACAGTTACATTTGTAACATACACATATCGTTTGGAACACGTTGTAATAGTTCTTCTGGTTATCTTTGACTCACAATCAGAGTGTGGCAGAGAACAGCCAAGGGCAATGTTTATTAAGATTGCCATTGGTAACTTGGATGTAATGATGTTATTGAGTCTGATGAAGACTGGCTGCTGCAGAACTTTCATGGTCTCTGGGTAGCCAGCTAAACCCATGTAGACACAAGATTGGGTTAACCTGTACATTGCTGAATGATTTATTATTATTCTGTGATTATATACGCTAGATAATAAATCCAACAGGCACAGTGCATATCAGCTTGTGAACAACATTTGGTTTTTTAACAGTTTTACTTGAGGGCACTACGCAACCACGAGTCAGGGTATGAATAGCTTTCGCCTTGACTGCCTTTTCAGCTGTAGCTCTAGAGGAACTGACATACAGTTGCATTTGAACGGAACATTTTGTGCACCCATAGATTAAAATACAAGTGCACTATTTTATATGAGTATATGTGCTCTTTAACATTTTGTGAATGCTCAAGGCTTCCAGTTATCAGATTTTCGATAAATTGCAGGTGGCTTTTTTTACTGCACCCTTGGCAATTCCAATACACCGTTCTGACGACAAACTAATTTTTTATTTTTTTGTCAGTTGGGAACTCAGCAAGTTAATTTAGTGAAGAACACTTCATGTTCATGGTCTCACAATAATGTTATAATATACAAATGTTTTGGGTGTTGCTGAATGCCTCTATTATAGGGGTATCTCTCTGCTGCTACACAGGAGATCGTGCTGTCTATTGCCATGCTTGCTGATCACCGTGTGATAAAAATAAATATTTACAATTTCCAGATTTTTTTTCACATCTGTCTAAAATGTTAGCACAGTAATGTGTGTGTGTGTGTACACAATCTGTAACCTTAAGCCAATTGTATTAATAAATGTATATTTAACCTATGAATGTGACCCTTTCAAAAACTGTAGTTTTTGTAAATCTGGTCCACAGAGACGTCGGCTACCTGTAGAATGTGTTCTCGGTCCCAGAGGAGGTTCTTTCTCGGCAGCTTTCTAAGCTTTTCTTAACTAAAGATGCTCTAAACTATTTTCCTGGACCATGCATATGCCACAGATATGTTTGATGATTGAATCCATGCTTCATTGTAAACATGTCCAGTGAATGCAGTTGGAATTCCCTCAAATAAAAAGGTGAAAACTTTTTAGGTTACAATTCAGGAGACCGTCATACTGCAACTCTATCTGATGAAAAGCTTTCTCATAGAAAGGGCTTGCAGTTCTGCCACTGTTGCCGCTGATGAACGACTAATGGAAGAATAGTCTAGATAACTGCTCAGAAATCCGCATGGTGCAGCGACATGAGCCTTTAGGGTATTTGGATGGAGACATTCTTTGAAACCACATAGCGCAGGGATCAACAAACATGATTTGGATCTAGGACCTAACTTTAGATTTTTCTTCCCCAATCGTGTCCCCCCCCCCAGTTTTCCCTGTGATTCCCCCTGCAGTCTTCATGGACTTGGGTTGGGGATTGCAATGTGAGTATCAGAATTGGATAAGCCAGTAGGCTCTAGACACACCTTACAGTGGATATGCTGTTTTCTGATGACCTTCTGGTTGATGTCAGCAGTGGCGGCTCCTCGCAATCAGGCATTCTCTTCTGGATAGGGCATTCTTTATGTAACGGATTACCAACAGGGGGGGAGTCCAGGGGATCTCCCGTGTAGCATGTATGCTGACAGGGGGGAGTCCTTGCTGCTGCAAGAAAGCCAGGACATTGATGTACGTCCTAAAGGGCTTTATTAAAGGCTTTTTAGGACGTACGTGCACGACAATACGGGACTGAAGGGGTTAATTTGAAAATGGGTAGCAATATGAAAGAATTACAACCTACTTGAAAATTACACAGTAATAACTTCCATTCAGTATACAGGAAGGCAAAACGGCGCCTGTCTTTCTACAGCGGATGAGCAATATCTCATCTGCAACGTGGAAACCCAACTTGCCAAATACCAGAAGCGGGTCTTGCACATGAGTGCGCAGATATGCATCCTGATGACTGTCGCCATGTAAGTCACCAGTAAGTATATCGATCTGCACAACAATCCTTCTGAACTACCTATGGTAAATGATCCCCCAAGGATGCAAATGGGCAGAAATAAACCCCCCCCATCTTCCCTGAGTGGTTTGCAGACCCTCCAAAAATTCCAAAATTAAGGTGGAGGGCGTTTCTGTGGGTTTTGTAATTTCCTACCCTTCCTAGAAAAGGTGACTCATCTTCTGTGTGTCCCTGCCACTGCATTGGTCCATAGGGGATTCTTGGGATGCGTTTTTTGGACGAACCGGTAAGTCCGTAGGGGACTGAAGTGGTTAAAGTGGTAGAGCTGTCATAGGTAACCTATTTTGTCTAGCGAGCTGGACCTAGCACAGAGAGGAGAAAGCCCAGGAGATAATTTAGTTCAGCAAGCTGAACAGTTCTATAACTGTTCAGCTTGCTGAGAGGAGTGAGACTTTAAACATTCTTGGATGAGTAATATTTGTTTCTTGCCTTTGTGAAAACATATTTAGCTTTATCCATTGAAACTGAAGTATATCTCTGCTTGCCAAATTTCATTTACAGGCATCGCATTGTTGCTTTTGTGCGTTTACTGAAATATCCAGCTGGGAAAGTGCCAGGAGAAGTTTAAGATCTTGAAATAACTTCATTTCTCGACTCTATACTTTTATACTTTGCTTTGATTTTTTATTTATTTATTTATTTTTTGTTTCCCTTAAATGCTTCTACTAAACATTTTATGAAATAAAACATGTCTTAAAGTGCAATTCTTAGGTTTGGTCAGAACCTGCAAATATGCACAGCAAACAATATTTAGAAAGAGGAGCACGCAACCTGAAAAGCATACACATTGAAATTCCCAGGTTGCTGATAGAAAGATAATGACCAATAACTACACAAAGTAGATATTATGCACTTAACCATTCCATTTGTTTTCTTCTATACAGGGAGGGAACAATGCTGGTCACACGGTTGTTGTGGATTCTGTAGAGTATGATTTCCACCTTCTACCAAGTGGCATTATAAATCCAGAAGTGACTGCTTTCATAGGTAAGCCATAAAACAGAAATTTATTTTTTAGGTTACCTTATGTTTTTTTTACCTTACATTTGTGCGCTGCGCGTGTTTAGCTGTAATTTTCTTCTTTCCCCGTTTACTGAACCCACGCAAGTTTTATATATTGTTTTTCAATGTTGAACTTTGGCATTTGGTGATCCACTGCCCATGCCCTATTTGGTACATCTTTGAGCCGGGCCATTTCAGTGTGCCCTATAAAACCATATATCTTTGAAAACTAGACACCCCAGGGTATTTCAAATGCTGGTATTTTAACTCTATGCATTTTAAGTTTGCAGTAGTATTTTTTTTTTGTGTATTTCTCCCCACACACCTACTTTAGGTATGGATGTACAGCCCCTGGGATATGTCGCTGTCACACAATACCCCAGTATGTGTTCAGCAACATCTCCTGAGTGCTTTGATACCCCACAGGAGATGTGGGGTTTTTGGGAACTAAAAGGCCTTATTTGGGATGTGTTACTTTTTCTAATTGGAAATTAGACGTGTGGTCACCCCCCCGACTCAATTTACCCCATCAAATCATAGATTTAGACACCTCATGGGCATTTAACATGCCAGTATTTTAACTCTTTCCATGCGAGAATTGTTTTAAGCTAAAGCGCTAATTTTAGGACTTGCTCAAAAAAATTTATATATATACTCCTCAACTCCTTCATTGCAAGTCTTGCAAGTGGCAAAATCACTCGCAGTGACGGTTGTGACTGCTCTCTGGAGCGGGCACGGCACGTCCTGGGGTGGGAGTTTTAGTGTAGCTGAATGCCTTGTGATCGAGGCATTTCGCTTTCTGCACCCTTTTGAAGTCATGACGGTCCAGGCCGTCAATTGTCATTATGGTGTTAAAAAAGGGGAGGCTCCTATCCATACTATGGACCACAACATTAAATGAGCATGGCAGTTCATTCTTCTCTTCACTCTCCATGTCACAAAGACATAAATTGTTAAAGGAGTATTTTTCACGTTGTTTCTAAATGTTTGTTTATTTCATGATGCATGTAGTACCATAATGTCAGAATGATAGGAAGAACTAAATTTAGTTAAACAACAATTCTAGAGTTTCAAGTCAAATTGGTTAAATAAGAAGATGCTGTTGATGTTGGCCATTAGTTATTTTCAGATCAAAGGAATGTAGGTGGCATTTCAAATTAAGATTCTGTATCAAGGGATTTTTTTTTTTATTATATTCTTGTGTAAATGATCCAGCCTACAATCTTTTCTTGCACAAAAGGCCAATGGTGTTCATCTTGTAATCTTGGCAATTATAACCTTAATCTGTAGCTGTTGACCAACATTATATACTACTGATAATTTGTATCTCTCAAGATTTATGACTAAATAAAGTAGTACATTTTTTTGTTTCTCAATGTCCACTACTATTGCACATTTATGACTTATTTTGCTTGATGATGACTTTTTCTCAACCATTTTTTTTAGGAAATGGGGTGGTAATCCACCTGCCGGGCCTATTCGAAGAAGCTGAGAAGAACTGTGGAAAAGGGCAAAGTAAGCAACCTGACTGCTTCTATTATAGGCTATTGAACTGTTTTACATTTTGCAAAAGTATAATATTTAATGCTAAACTTGTCTTTTCAGGTTTAGCTGGTTGGGAGAAACGATTAGTTATATCCGACAGGGCACACATTGGTAAGTTTCACCTCTAAAACATTTTTATATTTTGAGTCAATAGGTTTATGCGGAGAGATTTTTATACCAAACCTACCCCCCCAGACAAATATGACAGTGCAAGTTCCATAAGAAAGTTACATGAACAAATGAGCAAAGCTTTCACACTCCAGTGGAAGAATAGTACAATAGATTCCTTCCTGGCACCTAGCGACCGAGAGGTGGTAAAAAGTCTAGTTTACAGGAACTGATTGTTCTCTCACACCAGGGAGAGGTTATCTCAGTAACCTAATGGCAGTAAATATCAACAATAGCTGATGCCAGGAGACCTGTACAATAAAACATAATTTCCCATAAATGTAGCCTGGTGCAAACCGTTGTATCGAGCTCCACAGTCTTTAGAGTCTCTAGTAACTGGGGAAACCTGACATTCTGTACTGTAACAGGTGTATCAAAACTGAAATTATGGATGATATCGGACATCAGTGGATGTTTCACTGTTTTTTATTTTACTTTTCACTCTTTCAATTTTTTTCAGCATCCTTCAGCAGACACATTAACCCCTTCCGTACCGGGACGTACCTGGTACTTCCTGGTTAACAGTCACCGGTAGACCGGGACGTACCAGGTACGTCTCCTCCAAAAAACGCCCCCACATCACCACAATCGCGGTGATCGCGGGGGCGCTGCTGCTGCTGTCTGCCCAGGACTCCTGGGCAGACAGCACAGCCTGTCTAAGCCCGCCCCCAAGCCTACGATCACTCCCACGGAGTGATTTTGTAGGCAGAAACAGCGATTGCAGAAAGATCTGCAATCGCGGTTTCAGCTGCCACAGGCAGCTTCAGGGAAGGGGGGGGGGTGTTGAATGGGTCCCCACACAAGTGTGGGGACCTGATCCAACACCCCCCTGCTGCCTGATCGCTCCATGAGAGCGTCAGTGCAGCGTAAACCGCGGCATTGAAGGGGTTAATTCCCGTTTTGTAGGGGGCTCTGCTGCTGGTGGTCTGCCTGAAAGCCCAGGCAGACCAGCAACAGCAAAAACGACCCCCCAGAAGTCCTCTGATCAGTCCTGTAGGACTGATCAGAGAGATTCCTCCCCTACAATCTCCAGTCTATTGGAGATTGTGTCCCAGCTGCCAGAGGCAGCTTCAGGGACAGGGAGACAGGGTTCTTTGGTCTCCACATGAGTGTGGAGACCAGACCCCCCCCACCCTTCCTCAGTTAACCCCTACCCCCCCCTCTTCCTCAATTAACCCCTTCAATGCTGCGATTGTGTATGACCCCCATCGCAGCATTGCAGGGGTTAATATTAGTCCCCACAAGCTTGTGGGGACTAAATATCAGTCAATGCTGTGCTTCAATGGAGCATCAGCATTGAAAGAGTTAAAAAAAAATGTAAAAAATAATAATAATAATAATAATAATAAAAAAAATTAAAAAATAAATTTAAAAAAAATTAATAAAATAATAATAATAAAAAAAAAAATAACAGCACTGACCTGAAAGTCCAGGGTGCTTCCAGGTCAAATGCTGGGTTGGGCTGATCAGATCGCTCCTGGCCAATAGGAGTGATCGGATCATTATGGCAGCCCACGGATGACCCTGCTCTACAAAGAGAGAGGGGTCATCTAGGGTAATTATGAAAAAACACAAATTATTAATAAATGAAATAATCATAATTATTACCTGATCACTTGTCGGTGACATTTTAAGTCGCTGATTATTGATCGGTCTCCCTGATTGATGTCAGCGGCCTAAACCTGTCACTTACAAGTAATCTGATAAAAAAAAATATTTAAAAAAATGTAAATGCACATGTTCCAGTTTTGCCCTCATAGCTTCCTCAAAAAATGCATGAACCATGCATGTGAGGTCTTGTTGGAATCAGGGGATCTTGGTGAACAAAATGTGGTGTTTTCTTCCACTGTTGCACTTATGGTGTGCAAGAAATTCAGTGCAACATTGAAATGTATGCGTTAAAAAAACAGTAAAACAATTTCCCTGTGAAGTTTGGCAGACATCAGTGAAGAAATGGCTAGCTGAAAACTGTCAAAACTACCCTAGTTGAACACCTTGACTTGTCTACTGTTCATAAATATATACTTTTATGGGGTAATTTACAGTGGGGGGCTTCCAAAATGTCCCAAATGGGATATGGGCCCAGGAAACCAATTTCTGAAAATTCCAAATATGAAAACGAAAATGCACATGTTCCAGGTTTGCCCTCATAGCTTCCTCAAAAAATGCATGAACCATGCATGTGAGGCCTTGTTGGAACCGGGGGATGTTGGTGAACACAATTTGGTGTTTTTTTTCTGCAGTTGCACATATTCTATACAAAATATAATATAAAATCTAAAGCAACATTGCAACATATGCAAAAAAAAACAAAAAAATATAAAAATACCTCAAAATTTGGCAGCAACTGGCGATAAAATCCCTGTTTGAAAAGTGTCAAAATGACCCTAGTTGTACACCTTGACTTATCTACTTTTCATAAACATATAATTTTGGGGGGATAATCAGTATCTGTGACAACTATTGCAGTTATTAGACTACCATGCCAAATTTGCAAAAAATTACATTTCAAAAACACGATGCATGCCTAGCAATATTTGCCCTATACTGGTCAAAATAGATGAAAATCCTGGCCATGTTGGGTGGTTTCCAAATCAGGACAACTTAATGAATATATTTGGGATAATTTTTTCCCATTGGTTCAATGTGTGTACAATTTGTATGTATACAAAACTGTAAAAAAATGCGTTTTTTTCATTTTTTCACCACTTTTTCCAGTTTATTTCAAACAAAACAATGTACTACCCAGCTTAATATGGTTTCAAATGAAAGCCCTACTTGTCCTAAAAAAAACAATATATGATTTGTGTGGGTGCACCAATTGATAAGAGAGAAATTACAGTTGAAGAAAGACATGGCAAAAACACAAAAACGGCTCCGGTCCTTTAGCGACACGTTAGTATCAAAATCCCGGTCCTGAAGGGGTTAAAGGAGTTTGTTTCTATTTTAGTGATTCCTAATAGTCATTCCCCTTTTTAAAGGGACACTCCAGCCATTAAATGCACTTTAACACGGCCAGGCTGTTGTCATATGCATTAAATTGTTGTGTTGTGCATTTTGCTCCAGCGCTGGCTTGGGGAACGCTGTGTTTGGGAAATAAATGTTACATCATGGTGGAGGAGAGAATCTGCTGCAGCTTCTAGTGCTTTTTTATTTTATTTTTTTGGAAGAATGCATAGTAAAGTTCTCAGTCCTTTTGTAATGAGGTATTTTTTTTTTTGTTTTTTTTATTAATATATACCGTAATGGCCTAATTATAGGCCGCACCTAATTTTAAAGAAAAAATACACATAAGTGGAATGGTAAAAGAGAATTTTATCTAATGAACAGGAATAAATTATATGTATTAACATTTTTGCTATCTATTATACAGTTAGTCAACATAGGTTATATACAAACAAAATGGCTATTGTTTTTGCCAATTTCTAAGGACCCCTCCCTGGTGTCTAGCAGGGGCAGCCGGTGGATGTCTGCACGATGCACATAGACAACCTCTGCTGCTGCTCGCCACTTCTGCTGGGGCTTCAATGCTCAGTCATAGAAGCCCCGGCGGAAGTGCCGGCAGCAGCGGAAGTTGTCTGCGCACATTGGACAGACGTTCACCGGCTGCCAGAGAGGAGGGGGATGCTCATCTCTGGCAGCCGGTGAATGTCTGCGCGATGCGCTCAGACAACCTGCGCTGCTGCTGCTGTGACTGATAAATTAAACTGACCCCTTAAGCCAGATAGCGTTAAACCTGTACAGAATGGGAAATATACTAGGTCTTTTTGATAAATTAAGGAGCACAAAAATATAGTCTGTCTGGCCACACAGAGACAAACACTACTTGCAATTTAATACTTAGGGGTTTAATAAGTGTCTATTTCTGATGATTTTTACACTTTGAGACGTTACTGCATGATTGCATCTATGAATGGCCTAATCACTGAGCGAGACATTTGTTTTAACACTGGAGCTCGCAGGGCTGCAATACTTGATTATGTTGTACAATATGTTCCTAATTGGTTTTGCAATCAAATATAAGACCAAAAGGTAATGATGTGTAGGACTGTATGTATATATAACTTATTTTTTATTTTTGTTAGTGTTTGACTTCCATCAAGCTGCAGATGGGATCCAGGAACAGCAAAGACAAGAACAAGCTGGTAAAAAGTATGTGTACAGCACTTAACATTTAAATGTGGTTAAATAAATCAAGATGTACATTATATATCCGTGGCATAAATATACAAATCTTTAGTTGCTTCTGATTTAATTCAGTTTACATTTAGTTGACATAATTTTTTTGAGATTCCTCATAGAACCTTGTCCCTAAATGTTTGTTTTTATCGTGATCTTTGCTTTGCTTTACACATGTTGCCTTCCTGCTTCAAAGCCAATAAAACCATATGTAGTTTGATCTTTATCTCTCCAGCAAAAGTGGTGGTGGTGGTAAACATTGTCAAACTTGTGCAGGGTAAACATGTAACTTTACAGTGGGCAAAATATGAGTAAACGAAATAACAAAAAATAAATTCCGGTGTCCTTCACAACTATTCTGCATACCCCGCATTTTTGATGATGGCCGCCTAGTCTCTCTGGTAGGCACTCAAGTGTTAAGGCTCAAGAAAAGAAGTGAGGAAGAAACCCAGGAGCTTGTGTATACCTCTCTCCATGGATGCCCACACACCTTCAGACACATTGAACTCATCATGTGGTGTCTTTTATTGAAGGTCTGCTCCCCCTAGAGGATTTGTTTAGAAAAAAAGCTTTTGGGACCCCAGTGTGACCCTTTTCTGCAGTAACTTTGGAGCTATTTTAAGTAGTAGCATGTACTTTAGATTGCAGTTCCAGGCTATACATGTTTTGCATTTATACTAAATTCCAGTTTATTAAGCCTCATTTTGCTTTTTCAGTTGAATAATCTGATTTCTTTCTGATTTCAAAGTTTAGGAACCACAAAGAAAGGTATTGGTCCTGTGTACTCTTCAAAAGCTGCTCGAAGTGGTCTAAGAATGTGTGACCTTGTATCTGATTTTAATGAATTCTCCAAGAGGTTTGTATTTGTCACCATCCAGACTCTTAATTTTTTCAGTTCCCTTACCTACAGAAGATATTTTTCTTGATAACACTGCCCAGGAGGGACTAAAACCTTTTATTTGTGTGAAACCGAATGTGTAATATTAAATCAATAATTCTGTGATGAAAATTCTAAGTGTGCCTACTTTCTTTACCTATATATTTAAGCCCAGACGGTTTCTGTAGTTTTTCTTGTTTGTGATGATTTAGAAAATCATTACATACATACATACATACATACATACATTGTGTTGGCTTTACTTAGCAGTTTGGAACAGTAAAGACTGTGTCAGGTATAAAAATTGGGTTGTATCCGTAGGATCTACTGCATTGCCCAAATCAGGTGAAATAAAAGTAGCAGATGCGTTGTTACAGATCTTAATGTTCATTTTCACAGGTTTACACTGTTGGCAAACCAGTACAAGTCAATGTACCCCTCCCTGGAAATTAATATTGAAGGTGAACTGGAGAAGCTTAAGGTATTTATTTTATTGTATTAAATCTAATAGTTTTTGTAATTGGAAGTCCGCTATGGGCAGGAAATATAGAGTTATGCACAAATTGTCCAATCTTATGAAATTCCTGTGGTGGTCTTCTGCTTTATGTGTGACATATATTGATATGTTTTTTTATGTATATAATTGGCTGTATAGCGTACAGCTTTACAAAGGAGCGGCTGTGGCATATATCGGTGTTACTTGCTCCCCTGCTCTGCTGAGTAGCTTATAAATGTAGAAAATGTAGTCTGTGGGGTTTTTTTTGTTTTTTGTTGTTCTCCCCTTTTTTTATTTTTTAAATTAAAGGGCTAGCACAGGACTGATTTGTTTTTGTTTTACACAGAGCTATGCAGACAGAGTAAAACCCATGGTAAAGGATGGTGTTTATTTTATATATGAAGCTCTTCACGGCCCTCCAAGAAGAATATTGGTAGAAGGGGCAAATGCAGCGTTACTGGATATAGATTTTGGTAAGTGGTTTTTTTGGGTTTTTTTTTTTTGTTTTGTTTTGCAACATTTTGTTTCACCACAAATGAAAACACTTTAAATCCAAATCAGGCACTGTGTTAAGAAAATATATATTTTGATGAATCATTTTGCCCAAATATGCTAGTCTTGCAATGAGGTTTCTTACACATGCTTACATGTAGGTGTGCTGAGCTTATTTGGTGTGTTTTAGTAGAGATTTTATAGTGGTTGTGGTAATGCTTGCATCCCAAGTATCCCTTTTAAAAACAGTAATAGTCACAACGGTGTGCTTTATAAATGTGCATAAAATGTGTTTAGCTTGGCAATAAAAATAACTACTGATAGGTAACAATGTCACAAATAGTCTTAATAAAGCCTCTTAGCCACACTTCTAACCAGAAGTGGTTTGCTTTCAGTATGTTTTAAAAATGCAAGCATTTGTTAAAAAAATAAATAAATAGAAACAATACTATATAATAGTATATATTATAGGTTGGTGCAGATACCTTTAAATCAAATTGATCTGCCCCTTTATGTCCATGTTGATGCTTCTGTTGCATGATATATAAAATCCAAAATTGTTTGTTGTAACTAGTGCCCGCTCTTTCCAGTGACCTACGCTTTCTAACCAAAATGTGACCAATAAATAAAAATATGGTAACATTTAAAATAATCCTCAAGTGATGTCACCATGGGAACCATATTGTTCCAGCAATGGGGAAAAAAGTTCATTTTTAATTGTATCTTCCCAAAAATCCTGGCATGGAATAATTTAAAATACTAGCATTTCAAATACCCATTTTGCTTAAAAAAGAATGTATGGTTTGATGGGGTAAATTTAAGAAGTCCCAAATAAGACATGGGAGCAGACTGATGTCAAAATGAGAGGTTGCACCCCCAAAACAACCCAGCATGTCCCAAATGTGGCCTTTTAGCCCCCAAATAACCTGACAAACCCCATGCATGGGTGGTATCACTGTACTCGGGAAGAATACCAGGATCTCTAAACTCGTACCCGAAGTACAACACACAAACACACAAAAAATAAGTTACTATCACAAAGTTTGACAAGTGCTGGAATTAGAATTGATGCATGGAAAGTGTTAAAATACCAGCATTTGAAACACCTTGAGATGTCTAATTTAATTTTCAAGTATATTTTTTTGATGAAGGTAAGATGTCCCAAATAAGACATGGGGATCGGATTATCAGAAATGGTTTTGAGATGACAAAACGCTACTTGTACTAATTGCCCTATAACTTGTTTAAAAAAAAAAAAATGAAAAAAAAATGTGTATTTCTAAGATCAGGACAAATAGTAGATACTATCAATCAGGTTTTTACATTAGCTTTTGTAGATGAGTAAAATAGTTGTCAAACTGTGCTTACATTAGACTTACATTTTTTTTCCATTTTCATTTTAAGGAACGTACCCCTTTGTAACATCTTCCAATTGTACAGTTGGTGGAGTCTGTACAGGCCTGGGTATTCCACCTCAGAGCATTGGCGAAGTATACGGTGTTGTGAAGGCATACACTACACGTGTTGGGATTGGTGCTTTTCCTACCGAACAAAATAATGTAAGCTTTAGTTTGCAGTGTGAATTTCAACAGCGCTAAAAGAGAAAATTCTGTCACATTTAATTGTCGATATATCCCATATCTGTTGATCTAGATTAAACAAAAAGCCTTTAAAGATAATGTAGATTGAGGGGAGGGAAATATTAATTCATACCTCCTAAGGGCAATCGGTAATCCATAGGTCGACCAATATTAAAATTTGTACAGTAGCTATTTATTTCATTTGCAAAAACATACACGGTAGACATGGTCACCTCCTGTAGACATCAGTTATTCTAGAGCTTTACAGACTTACTGATTCTTAGCCCATGCTAACTCATCAGGTCAACGCTCTAAACGTGTCAGCTCTGGACAGCTGATTGGTTGACGCAAATAGCATTAACATAGACACTCAAGACTACTCTAGCAAACAGGGTTTACCTATTTTTGTAATTGCTCCTGACTAAAAGTGGCTTATCCGTAAATAAACAGGGTCAGTTCTATATTTACAGAATGTTTTTTACTTTTCAAATAAATTGTTAAATACTAAGTATATTCCAGAGTAGTCATTACAATTCTGTTCTCTGGGAGCATGAACCACTTGGGGCAGTCTGTATACAGTTTTTTTTTATCAGCATGCTTATTAATCTCTGTTAATAGGAAATAGGAGATCTGCTACAAACACGTGGCCATGAGTTTGGGGTTACTACTGGAAGAAGAAGAAGATGTGGGTGGCTGGACCTAGTTCTGCTTCGATATGCTCATATGATCAATGGATTCACAGCGTGAGTTTTATTTATTTTTTTTTTTTTTTGTGTGTGTGTAATTAAGTTATATGCATTTTTAGAACTCTTCCATAGCCAAAAAAAAGCTTACAATTTAAATATCCTAGTGACTAGGATAAACACTGTATAAATTAGTTTTTATTGCTATATTCGCCTTAACTAGAATAAATATATAATAGAGCCTGTGCTATCTGCTAAAAACTTGATCCATTTTCAGCGGGTCGTTTTAGACCGGCTATTTGTACAGAAAAACTGAACTCTTGAATAAAGCAATACCTTGCCATATATCAATCCATCAAACGGTAATGCAAAATTATACAGATTCTTGTGGATACGTGCTGAAAATAAGTTGTAGTTAAAAAAGATTTCTCAACCTTTTTACCTTTTAGTTTCATAAACACAGGTTGAGACTATACTGTAATAGTGGATGTGTTCGATTTTAAAATTTCTAATTTTTTTGTTTTATTGTATAGGCTGGCTCTTACCAAGCTTGACATTTTGGATGTCTTCCCTGAAATCAAAGTGGGTGTTTCCTACAAAATCGAAGGGAAGACTATACCTCATTTTCCAGGTGAGTTAAATTACATTCTAATTGCTTTCAGAGTTAGGCCAAGTACCAGGCACCCACCGTGGTGTTTACCACATAATACATTAGAAATAGATCTCCACTCCTACATTAAGGGTCACGTAATTTTGACATAAGGGATATTGTTAGGATACTTCCTGGAGCATAGGCGAATGGATCAGAAGACCAGTGACCAGTCAGGGAAAAGAAATGTTGGTGCGCTAAACTAAATTCCCAGGCTCCTAATAATACAAATCTGTAAAATGCCTACCAAACATGTGAGCATGCTGCAAATAATGTATTGGCTGTACACTGTATACAAAAACTGTCTGCGCTCCTCACCCTATTAAAGTTGGCAACAAATATATAAACATAAATGAGAGGCTTTGGTTATATAAATTGGCCACATCAAGGCACGCTTTCAATAGGGTGAGAACCTACTCTCACCTCCTACATAATGGGCACACAAAGCAGTTTATACTGCTACCAAAACCTTATTAATGTGTTGGGGGTGGTGCAAGTAAGCCCAGTGACCAATCGGGGGAACAGCCTGTAACATCCAAAGATCAAGTTGCTTTCTCTAAATCCCGTATTTGCCAAAAATAGGCCGCACTTGTTACCCCCACTTTAAGTCTTTAAAGTGGGAGTGCAGCCTATAATCGGGGTTTAGCGCAAGGATGCGCAATTTGTATTGCCAGACGCTCGGGGACATGCGGTTCTGGGCGCCGGGCCAATGTTTTTTTTTTGTTTTTTTTTTTTTTTCTTTTTCAATAAGCCGTGCTGCGGGCAAGCAGCAGGTTTAGGATCCGGATTCCCCAGCAGCGCTGCAGGGGACCTGGATCCTCCGCTCCGGCTTTAAAATAGCACCAAACTTTAAGGGTGCGGCCTATAATCGAGCTGCATTTTACAGCCACTTGCAGTCCTGAAGTATAGGCTGCACCCCTTGAGTAAATATTAAGTGCAGTCTATAATTGGGACAATACAGTATCATTTGAAAGCTATGATAGTATTACGCTCTAAACTAATCCTTTTCTGTATGTAAAATTTCACAGCAAATCAAGAAGTTTTGAACAAAGCTGAAGTTGAGTATGAAACACTCCCTGGATGGAATAAAGACACATCTAATGCCAGAACATTTGAAGAGTTGCCAGAAAACGCTAAGAAATACGTCCAATTTATTGAAGAAACGCTGGGTGTTCCTAGTAAGTAGTTTGTTCTTCGTTCATCTATCATATTGTTTAAACCTGCCATTCTTTCTCTCTAGAGAATTGTAAGCAAAATTAAAGTTGAGCCATGGGTAATTTCCACAGCAACTTCCAGAAAAGCATTTTTTTGCCCAGCTCTAAGAGATGTTTTGTTGTTGAATGTGTTGGTTCTTTTTTAACTTGGTTTTCCCCACCTGGTGCTACCCCAGGGTGTCCAGTTACTCTTCAGAAAGCATAAATATACAGATTATTTTTCTGCTACGTAGAATACTATATTTGTATTGTACCCTATGGGTTATTAGTGGAGATTGTGTTGTTTAGCATTAGAACTGCAGTTTTCTTAATTTATTGGGATTATGGAGTGGTTGTACACTGCCTAAGAGGGGTACACGATTTTGGTGTGAGATTCCGGTGTCGCATACATTATATTCAATTTTTGACATAGGAGCCATACTACCCCAAAACTAACCTCAGATATACACTACATTTATTTATATACTAACCACAATTCATTCTTAATTTAAAGAAAGGGAAAAAAATATATATATAATGCATCTAACCCTGAAACAAAGTGCACAGATCACCTTAAATTCACTTTAGGGATGATAGAGAAGTTGGCCTCTGGGCCTGTGATTTCTCCAAGAAACCCTAATGTCAGCGACACATTTTCTTTTGAAAGTCCCCCAACACCAAAAAAAAAAAAGCACACAAAAAAGCTGCAGGGTGTGCTACACGTATTGGCATTGTGGGGAAACAGTCTCACTGTTCTGATCAGTGTGGGCTCTGCATTGCCAGTTGCTTCAAGCTGTATCACACAGCTGTAATTTTCTAAAATAAATAAATATTGGCATACATGCCTTTAGGATTCCTTTCTCCCACATGTCCCCCTTTTCAAGTATAAGCTAACGAACTGCCATTGAGGGCACAGGTAATACAGATTTCCTGTTTAGTTTAATGTACCATGGCCCCTATGTGCACTTTTATTTCACTTATTTTTCTTTTTTTTAAAAATACCCAATACCACAACACTTCAAGCCTTATAAGTTCCTAAAATAGGCTTCTGCAACCAAATATGGTTTGTGAAAGAAATAGAATCAATAACCTGCAGTTGTTGAAAAATCTAAAATACATCAGGCATATACTGGTGGCAAAAAGACCATATACCGTTTTAGTATATACTCTGGTTTGTCTTCCTTTTTTAAAATAAAATTGAATTTTGGTAGTCTAATTTTGGGATTCCGAACAGAGTAACTGCCACAATAGATGAAATCATAGGTAAATCTGGACAAGTAAATATATTGTGCATAATTTTATGTTTTCCATGTAAACCCCCCCCCCCCAAAAAAAAAACTTTATAGTTCCTTTTTAATAAACATTACTTTTTCTCTTCTCAGTCAAATGGATTGGAGTAGGTAAATCCAGGGAGTCGATGATTCAACGTTTCTAAGTAGGTTAATGCAGCCGCATAATGGAACACCTCTGTGACCCCCGCACCAGGAAGCAGTCATTGCGCCTGTTGAAGACCAGCCATTGGAGCACACAGCATATCTACAACCAGAATGATCTGTATCTTGGTTAAGAACTGGATATATTGTGTGTGATACTTTCTGTAGACTGTGTGTGTTTATACACGCGTTTAATCTCCCTCTCTATTTGTCTTTTTCTCTGTCCTGTCTGAGTTTGTATGATTGCCTCAAGATAAGTAGATTAAAATAGTGGATTGTGTGACTGATGTAAATGCTTAGGGAACATTACAAAGTTATTCCTCATGTGTGTGTGTGTGTGTGTGTGCATATGCTTGTATGCCTTTTAACAAAAAATAAATATATATATATATGAGAGGGACTGGGGAAGGGGGTCTTAAATGCAATGAAAATCATTTTGCTTTAAAGGGAATTTGTGCTGTACACAAAGTAATTCTGTTACACTGCTTAACGTGCAACATTCTGTTTCATCTGGTTGGCAGTTTGATTAAAGATCTCTTTTTATGACTTATATTGTAAAAAAAAAAAAATAATAATAAACTTCACTATGTGGCTGGATGCCTTTTTTCACATCTGCTTTATGCCATTAACATCTAATATCATTAGGAAAAATCATGCCTGTCTTTGTTTTAGTCCAATAGCATCTTTGTACAAAAATGTATACTGTATCTCTTGCGTGTTGTGGTAATTAAGGGGCCCAAACACAAAAAATCGTCTCCATACCATTATCCCTCCTCCACCAAACTTTACAGTTGGCACTATGCAGTCAGTGACCCACTTCACGTGGTCATCTGCTTCGTAGCTGAGTTGTTGCTGTTCCACTTTCCAATACTACCACTTACGGTTGGCCGTGGAATATGTAGCAGCTATGAAATTTCACAGTTACTTATTGAAGAAGGAGCATCCTATCGCAGTACAAGGCTTGGATTTTTTTTTCCTCCTTCTCTCTCTTCTCCACAAGTTTGTAAATGCAGACTGGATGGCTAGGTGTTCATTTTATACACATGTGGCAATGGGTCTGATGGAAACACCTGAATTCAATAATTAATAGGTGTATAATAGATTACATACATATATACATACATACATACATACATACATACATACATACATACATACATACATACATACATACTAACTGACCCCATCAAGCTTCTAGGGCGAAAACAAGGAAGAAGACTCCAGCGAGTTTAGATTAGAGAAGCATTGGAGAACCAGCTACCTTCCACCTACTTAGTGAGAAATGAAGAGTAGGTTTTGTTAACCACCAGATGGAGCCATAACGCTATGTAATGAATTGTCTTACGCTAGAAATACACTGGTAAATTTTATCCTTGGTGTTTGCGCTGCTATATAGTAATCTCAAACATTACAATATTAATATTTATGATTGTATTAAATAAACATATTTGACAAGCTATTCACATACTTTTCACGATTAGCATTCACACCTTCCGCACAACCCTAATATCCGTTTTTACTTTTTCATTTTTTACTTTTTCATTTTTTGTCCTATTTCTTAATTTGTGTTTCTAAGCTGGGTGAGGCCTATATATTGTTTAAAATAATTTACACTGCATCACTTTTTACATCATACTGTTGCCTTAATTACCCACCCTTAGTGTTCAAACCTGTCTTTTCAACATAGTTGCAAATCTTAGACCTTCTTGAAATGGTAGTAAAGTCTTTTTTGTTTTATTTAAATATACTAAAGAGGTCAGTAAGGAAAATGAATTTGCTTCACTTTTCTCTGCCACTAAACAGGTGGTGTTTAACTAAGCACCACAACTTGTTTAGTTTACAGGTGAATGATCTTATTTACTTGATGGGACATGGAGTTAAATTTGAAATACTTAGCCTGTTTTTCTCTGTTTTTGTGCATTTAGTTGAGAATTATTATTTTGTATTCATTTATATAGAAAGATCATATTGCACAGCACAGTAGAAGACATGGGTCTTCGAAGAGGTCCACTGAAGCAGCAGCAGGGGAGGGAGAAACCATTTCCTGGGTTTTGCAAGACAAGGGGTAAAAAACTGGCAGGGGCTGCCATTGTGAAAAATGCATCCTATGCTTTCCAGCAGGTGTGTGGTGAAGCAAGTGCTGTGAGGAACTCAGCAGGGTCACATAATGCAACTGCTTCACCGCTCCCTGCAAGAAAGCATAGGATGCTGGCATTAGATAGGCAGCGGTGTGCCAGGTCTCCACAAGGTGAGAGGAGGAGTAGTGTATACTGTAGTGTCAGAGTCAGTGTGTATGTGCGTATGTAATGTAGTGTCAGTGTGTGCAATGTATAAGTGCCAGATGTCTACTGTATTGTAGTGCATAATGTTATTGTGTATTTTTATTTGTGTATATATATATACACACAGTATCTCAGAAAAGTATATACACCCCTCACATTTTTGTGAATATTTTATTATATCTTTTCATGTGACACAAGAAACGACACTGCTACAATGTAAAGTAGTGAATGTACAGCCTGTATAACAGTGTAAATTTGATGTCCCCTCAAAATAACTCAACACACAGCCATTAATGTCTAAACCTTGGCAACAAAAGTGAGTACACCCCTAAGTGGAAATTTCCAAATTGGGCCCAATTAGCCATTTTCCCTCCCCGGTGTCATGTGACTTGTTAGTGTTACAAGGTCTCAGGTGTGAATGGGGAGCAGGTGTAATAAGTTTGTTGCTTTCGCTCTCAAACTCTCTCATACTGGGCACTGGAAGTTCAACATGGCACCTCATGGCAAATAACTCTCTGAGGATCTGAAAAAAAAGAATTGTTGCTCTACATAAAGATTGCCAAGACCCTGAAACTGAGCTGCAGCACGGTGGGCAAGACCATACAGCGGTTTCACAGGACAGGTTCCACTCAGAACAGGCCTTGCCATGGTCGACCAAAGAAGTTGAGTGTACGTGCTCAGCGTCATATCCAGAGGTTGTCTTTGGTCAATAGACGTATGAATGCTGCCAGCATTGCTGCAGAGGTTGAAGGGATGGGGGTCAGCCTGTCAGTGCTCAGACCATACGCCGCACACTGCATCAAATTGGCCTGCCTGGCTGTTGTCCCAGAAGGAAGCCTCTTCTAAAGATGATGCTCAAGAAAGCCCGCAAACAGTTTGCTTAAGACAAGCAGACTAAGGACATGGATTACTGGAATCATGTCCTATGGTCCGATGAGACCAAGATAAACGTATTTGATTCAGATGGTGTCAAGCTTGTGTGGCGGAAGTGAGGTGAGGAGTACAAAGACAAGTGTGTCTTGCCTACAAAGACAAGTGTGTCTTGCCTACAGTCAAGCATGGTGGTGGGAGTGTCATAGTTTGGGCCTGCATGAGTGCTTCCCACACTGGGGAGCTACAGTTCATTGAGGGAACCATGAATGCCAACGTGTACTGTGACATGCTGAAGCAGAGCATGATCCCCTCCTTTCGGAGACTGGGCCGCAGAGCAGTATTCCAACATGATAATGACACCAAACACACCTCCAAGATGACCACTGCCTTGCTAAAGAAGCTGAGGGTAAAGGTGATGGACTGGCCAAGCATGTCTCCAGACCTAAACCCAAATTGAGCATCTCTGGGACATCCTCAAATGGAAGGTGGGGGAGCGCAAGGTGTCTAACATCCACCAGCTCCATGATGTCGTCATGGAGGAGTGGAAGAGGACTCCATCTGTGAAAATCTGGTGAACGCCACGCCCTAGAGGGTTAAGGTAGTGCTGGAAAAGAATGGTGGCCACACAAAATATTGACACTTTGGGCCCAATCTGGACATTTCCACTTAGGGGTGTATTCACTTTTGTTGCCAAGGTTTAGACATTAATGGCTGTGTGTTGAGTTATTTTGAGGGGACAGCAAATTTACACTGTTATACAGGCTGTGCACTTACTGCTTTACATTGTAGCAGAGTGTCATTTCTTCAGTGTTGTCACATGAAAAGATATCTTTTTTTTTCAAAAATCTGAGGGGCGTCCTAACTTTTGTGAGATACTGTATATATATTATAGTGTAAGCCAGTGCATGTGTGTATGAGTTTGGTATGGTTTTGTATGTTACAGCATGGCATTAGCATGAGTGTGTGTATTAGTGCAAGGTGTTCACATGTGTGTATATGAGTGTAGAATGTTAGCTTGTGTGTGTTACTGTAAAGTGTTTCTGTGCATAAGATGTTAGCGTGTGTTTATTACAGTATGGTGTTATAGTGTGCAAAAATAATGGTTACACATACAAGCTTGAGTCTAACCCCTATTATGAAGGCGTTAACCACAGTACAAAGTGGTACAGCACTGAAGAAAGTATGTTTGTATGTATGTTTTATGTCATATTGCCCCCAATAAACTTCATTTAACTGTACACCTTTAACTAAGGGGTCTTAGCTACACTAAGTGTACAGTACAAACACTAACTTTTGCTGAGTGCATCTACAATAATAATAATAATAATAATTAGAATTAGCTGAACTTCATGGGAATTGTGACAATGTAAGCCCCAGGGAGATGATTTGTTTGGCATTTGGGCACAAGTGCTATACAATTCATACATATGGATCCATTCCCCCTTCCACTAGGAAATCCATGCAAGCTATTGCAAGAGTGTGCTGTCTGTGGGAGGTTTCCAGAGCCCTGATTAGCTGGGTCTGGCAGGGAGATATAGTTAGTGGGGGTTTAGGCTAGGATTTTCTTTTATGATTTTATATTAGGGAGCTTGATTTGTGCACTTAATTAATATTTACTAGTAAAACTTTTTTCCTATAGGGTAGTCGAATATTCAGGCTTTTTATTTTTTTTTAATTTTTTTCTAAATGATATATATTCAAATTTTGGAGGGTCATCTTATAATCGAGCAAATACGGTATATGATGACGCCAAGTAAAAGGACTTTTCATAGTGGAAACATGTTGCATGTTTTTCATCAATTCTAGTTATAGGAAGGGGCCTTTAAGTTTGGCCAAGATAATCATGAAACAATCTATTTCCAGTCCTGGAAAATTATGGTAAATGTAGCAAAGGAATATTATATGTGTTCTACCAGGTAAAAGGTGGGAATAAGGCTCTGTAGTATGTTGGAAAATATCCAAGAGTTAGTAGTATAGACAAGAACAATATTTATCCAAATAGGGTTACTTGAAAAACATTGTGACCAAAAATCAAGGAGTTTGTAATCCATGAGGATTTACATATTAAATCTGGTATCCTGCCTTGGTATTGGTACCCAAGGACCCTGTGGGTCTTGCACTATAAATGATCCTTGTACTTTGCATCGTAAGCAGAGTTACCCTTCACCTCAAACACCATCACTTAATCACAATGAAACCTGCAGCTTTGTCAATTTACTATCCTGCACTCCACAACCTGTCACAGTCAACTATGTGTGAACACCATTTACTAAGTGCTCGCTAGGTACATTGCTATGGCAATGTCATTGAGATCGATTTTGAGACAGAGTCAGAGACCTCAGTAAAATCTCAAAGCCATAATAAGATATGTGTGATGAATCCTGTTATGTTTTGCTTTTCTTTCCTTTTTTGAAAATTTGACTCTGGGAGGCATCTGTACTTGCTTCTTTCAGTGTGGTTGTAAGCATTGCCACTTTTCTGCTCCTTCTAATTTTACTTATTGTTCCGTTTTACACAAATACCTAGCTACTCATGCCCTGGAAACCTCCTAAAGCTTGCAAGATTACAGCTATGATGTTGTACACAATGTAATGTGGAAAGCCCTTGTGTTAGTACAGAGGCAGCAAATGGTATCCCACGTCCCATAAAGCTGTATATTGGTGAAATATTATAAACGGCTTTACGCAAGGGGTGACTGATGTGATCGGAGGATGTCATCTCTCTGCCCGGTCTGAAGCCCTTCTGGATGAGGTGATGCTGTAGTGTTGTGAGGATGGAAGAAACAACAGTCTGCAGGAACCAGGAAGCCAGTACACCCATGGAAAACTTTGGCTACATTTTCCAGCTCACTGCTTCACTCTACACTAACCAAGCACACACTACTAAATACTAAACTTGGGTGCCAGCCAACTCTTCGTATTCGTCTTCATGTTTATCTTCGTGGGGGAAAAAATCTTCGTATTCCACGAATATTCGCCCGTTCCTGTGTTCGGTTCAGGCGAATATTCAAGTGCATTCTTCGTGTTCGTTGTTTGCCGTTTTTTTGGAGAAGGGGTTAATACCGGGTTAATGCAGTAAGCACTACGCAGCAGCTTTGGCGCCAGGATTTTAAATGTCCGTATGAGCAACTCTATTGGTCGCCTGCTGGGGCCTCCTCCTGTACTTCATTGGTTGATGGCAGACAAGCCCCCTGCTGGTGACCAATAGAGTCGCTCGTACATGCTTTTAAAATTCTGGTGCCGCAACTTGGCCGGGAGAGACCAATAGAGTCGCTTGTACGGACCTTTAACTCTTGAAGCAGGGAGACCACGGTTGTGCCGCCAGGAGTTAAAGGGCTGTGTGAGTGAGTCTATTGTCGCCTGCAGGGGCCTCCTCTGGCATCAACCAATTGGTTGATGCCAGGGGAGGCCCCTGCAGGCGACCAATAGAATCACTTGCATGGCCCTTTAACTCCTAATGGCGCAACTTGGCCTGTCTCCCCTCTACAAGAATTAAAGGTCTTTAACTCCTAACGGTGAACCTACTGATTTCCCCTCATCTACACAGCATCGCAGGGATTAACAGCAGCGGAAATCCGTAGGCTCGCCGTCAGGAGTTAAAGGGCCATAAGAACAACTCTATTGGTTGCTAACAGGGCCCCTGCAGGTGACTAATAGAGTCGGTCGCATGGCCCTTTAACTCCTGACACGCATTGTGGCCTGGGGAGACCATTGGTCTCCCCGCTCCAAGAGTTAAAAGTCTGTTCGAGCGACTCTATTGGTCACCATTGATTGATGGCAGACGAGCCCCCTGCAGGCGACCAATAGGGTCGCTCCAACAGACTTTTAAAATCCTGGTGCTGCAACTTGGCTCCAAGAGATAAAGGTCCAAACGAACGACCAATAGAGTTGCTTGTACGGACCATTAACTCTTGGAGCATGGTCTCCCCAGGCCAAGTTACGCTGTCAGAAGTTAAAGGGCAGTGCGAGTGAGCCTATTAGTCGCCTGCAGGGGCCTCCTCTGGCATCAACCAACCTACGGATTTCCGCTCCCATTAACCCCTGTGATGCTGCGTAGATAAGGTAGGCTAGATGGGGAAGGGACCAGGGAGATTAGTAAACGAAGACGAACACGAAGATTCTTCGTGTTGTGTGTCTTCGTCTTCGTATACGTTTTGCCACTGCCATGTTCGGATGTTCGGTATTTGGGCTGAACAACGAAAACGCCCAAACACAAATGCACAAGTCTACTAAATACCCTACTGACTATACAACCTCAAAAAAGCATTTAGCATTCTCACCTCACTCACACACTCAAGTTGGTTGTATAGGATTCCTACTCTCCACAACTTGCACCTTTCAACCTACTCCCTCTGCATCCATCTGTCTGCTCATTTGAGGTTCATGCAATCCAGCTATTTCTATCCTGTCTTTTTATGCATGGCTGTTTTACCGTCCCCCTAGCCCTGTCGTGTTTCCAACCCTGGCAAGCGACACTAACCCAACACCTTTGACATTGTTCCAGCACTGCTGAACGTAGGTGGCAGAAGTCTCATTTTGTATCTGATTTCCTGCATTATAAATTTGTGCTACTTTCCTACTACTCTGCTTTCCCCCTTGCTACGGAAACTACTTCACATCAGTTATCTCTTCCATCTCATAACCCTTAATGCCTCTTCAATTCTTTCAATTCCCTTCTTCACCCTATAACTACCCTTTCCACTAACTGTACTGCCTCTGACTTTGCCACATACTTCAAATAAAATTGAAACAATCAAATCTAAAATTTCTGCGCAGTCCTTCTGCTGTCCTTGTCCTGACTCTGCACCCTCAGCTCATAGGTCTCTACTCTCCTCCATTCACACCTCTTCTTTTAGAGGACTCATATTATCCTTTGGCTTCCAATATCCATACACGGAAGACACCCTAATCTACATTTCTTCTGAAATTCCTCTACATTTTCCTGACTTTTCACCCTTTCTTTTTGTCTCACCAACTGTCCTCACACAAGAAACAACCACAAGAAACAACCAAAATATTAATCCATTCCCTTGTGATATCCCATCTGGATTCTATAAACTCCCCTCTCCTACCTTTCACTTCTAATCCATCCTCTGCAGCTACAGCTAAACTAATCTTTTCTCTGTCACTGTTCCTCATCTGCTGCTTCAATGTGCCAATCGCTCTATTGGCTTCCCATAACCTCTAGAATAAAATTCAAACTTCTTACCCTGACCTACAGAGCCCTTAAAAACTCTGCATTCCCTTCTTATCCAAATACACCCCAAACTGCCCCCTTTGTTCCTCTCATGAACTGCTATCTCTTTTCTAATCTTCCCACTTCCGTATTCTGGATTTCACTCGTGCTGTACCCCTTCTCTGGAATTCCCTTACCTGCTCTGTCAGACTTTCTCCCTTGCACGCAAATTTCAAAAACTCTTTGAAAAACCACATTTTTCGAGAAGCAGAAAACCTTTCTTTCTAACACTCAGCCAGCATCCAAATCAAGCTATCTGAATGACCAACATCCGCTACAGATCATCCACGTCCAAGCAATCATCTCACTTACCCCTCAACAACCAACTATATTGTAAGAGCAGGGCCCTCTTCTTCTTTTGTACCAATTTTTGAACTGTTGGTTCTATATAAATAAATGTAATGCGCTGAGGCCAGGATCTTTCCCAATGCCTTTGAGCAGTGTTAGTTTAAATGCTTCTTCCTCTTTGTTTTGGCCCTTCATGCATCAAGGGTGGGCTGGCCAGATTCACCCCGGGGGACAGGTCCAGCAAAAAGTATTTTAATAAGGTAGTAGAAAATGTATACAGAACCTATTAACAGGGCCAGCCCGACAATGGAGCCGAGTGGGGCAACCCCAAGCCCTTTTTGTTTTTATTTTTTTTTATTTTTTTTTTTAAAGCCGAGAAGAAAGAGAGAGAGTGAGGGCGCCGAGTGGTTTTATCTTACCAAGTTGTCAGTACCCGCTCGGCGCCCCTCTCCTCTGCGAGCCCTCTAGCTCGGTCTCGGTGCTGGCTTGTAATGTTGAGCGCTGGAAGATGACATCATTTCCGGTGCTCAGCATTACAAGCCGGCACCGAGACTGAGCAGGGAGACTCACCACAGGACTGCTGAAAGGTAAGTACGAGGGGGTGGAGAGGAAGGGTAGATAATGGGGGGGCGGCAGGGAGAGGAAGGGTAGATAATGGGGGGGGCGGCATTTTAGACTTCGCCCCATGCTGCATTTTGTCTTGGGCCGGCCCTGCCTATTAAATGTGAGGAAAAAGGATTCAGTTATGACAAAAATACCATCTAAGATTTTTCTTACTCTTTAGATAGTATAAATCAGACCAGCCCATGGGGCAATTGCCAGCTGTCCCCTGGTATGCATCCATACAAACATAAATGAAGACCACCAGTCTCTTGCAGGAGAATCCAGCTCAGATAAATAAGACTATCCTGACTTGGTTTGGTACATTTGAACCAGCGACACGGCCAGCTTATCTACTTCTAATTAGAGCCTATCGCCCTGCAAGTATGCCCTGCTGGTCAGGTGAAACATGCCAACCTAATATGCTAAAGTCAACAGGACAATCTATCGGTTGCCATTTAAAAAAACAGCTCAACAATACCATCTATTTGTATGTCTAAATTAAAGTCTTCTATTTAAAGAAAAATCTGGCATACTACCTACTAAAACAGTCAAAAAAGACAGAACGAGAATTTATAGAATACTTAATCCTTGTTACATTCATGTTTCACCAATTATTTAAATCAACCCACCGTGCTAGGGGGTTAACAAGACACATTTTAAATGGTAGCTTTTTTTATTCACAATATCAGATAAAAATATGTTTCAAACATATTCTGCTACTTTCTTCTTTAAAACAGATTTTCCATATTATATTGTAGCCACTTGATTGTGTTCTAGCTGTAATTTTAGTCCAATCAATTTGACAATCCCTCCTGCATGTGTTAAACAATAAAATGCTCAGTCTTTATCACCCTGCTAGGCACTCTAACTAATGAAAGTCTATGGAGCAACAGGTTTCATTTACATTGTCATAATGAATCAGCTAGATGTAGTATTTGAGCGTCACTCAAAATATCACATGACTGACAACAATGTCAGCCTCCTAATCTGAAAATAAAGAAAGTTTATTAAAATGCAATGCGATAAAACCAGGGTTTTGTCAGTGTTATCCTACATTATGGTATATTGTTTTATGTACAATCGAATTTCCATGGAATTACCCTTTTAAGTTAATTTTTACTGAAAACCATCCCAGAAGTGAATGACCTTTCAGACTTAAACAAAGAGATCACAGTCACATAAATCATAAATATACTATATTTGCTTGATTATAAAATGACCCTCATTATAAGACAACCCCCCAAAATTTGAATAATAATTTAGAAAAAAAAGAAAAAGCCTGAATATAAGACTACCCTATAAAAAAAAAAGTTTTATTAGTAAATATTAATTCACATGTAAACTATTGGCGTAATTAGAAACCATACTGACCTGGTGTGGAAACTAACCCAGGGCCCCCCAACTTCAACAGCTGGTCTGTGTCCTCTTTGCCCCCTCCAACATACATTCTGGCACACATATGTAAACACAAATTACACGCCTTTGCTCACACTCACCATTGAAACCACAACTGCCCTTGGTGCTACCACCCCTGATGTTACCACTACAGTAAGCACTGACAACACTCTCCAGAGCAAAGATGGCCAGCAAGCAGTGGCACTGTCGGATGATAGAAGCAGATCTATTTTTGCCCTAGAAGATAGCGAGGAACAAGAAGGAAGGTCTACTCTTGCAGCAGGAGTGGACTTTACTCAACCTTTGCCCAAGTGGAAAACTATATGGTCATCTTTGATGACAATGTTGATGATGACAGTGACCTGGATTTAGTTTGTGAGCCAGACTTGGAGGAGGCACGTGACACATCTTCTAGTTTCTCTGTTGAATGTGTTCTATGTTCAGAAGCAGCAGCAGCATACCTATGCCACAGTTTCACCCTTCATGCACTGGCATGACCATCACGAATGCATTTATGGAAAAAAAGAACAAAAAAACTAATACTACCTCTGGTGGGCAATGTCATAGTAAAATGTGAGAGAATTATGAGACAATGGGAAATAAGTTGAGTGTAAGTTGCGTTGTAAGGTAGTGAGTAGGGGTAAGGTGAATGGACATTTCACCAATTCTGGGATGAATCAACACATACGTACACACCACAGTGCAGCTTTGCTTCAAGGGGGAACTGAAGGCATTGGCGACAACGGCAAACTTATAACAGGCACCACCAGCTGCAGCAGCTGCATAAGCAATGGGAATGGTGAAGCCTCAGCCTTCTTGAGCAGTGTGCCTGATTCCCAAAAATAGGTGAGGCACAAACACCCACTTCACCAGCCTACCACTTTGGGGATTTCCATTCAAGGGGTATATTAAAGCAGCAGTCAAATTAGGTGTCACGACTGCTGCATGCTTCCTTCTCCAAGATTAAGAGGGAGCCCTTCAGGCAGCTGCTAGAGGCCCTCGCTCCCCACTACTGCCTCCCCTGTCGCACCACTTTCAGCAGGCCTGTAGTGTCCTCCCTTTACCAGTCTTCTGTGTCATTGTTGAAGGCCAAGATGCCCAAGGCAGCTGGACAAATCAATCCACTTCACCTCGGACATATGGGGCACCACTATTGCACAGCATGCTTTCTTTCACTGATGGCATGTCTTTCATTCACTAATGGCTGCCCAAATATTTGGAGGACAAGGACAGGACCACTGTAGCAGATGCAGGCAGAGCTGCACCTCTTTGACCATCATTACTATCATGACTATCATTACTCTGGGGAACCTTTTTTAAAAAAAAAAAGTTATAATGAAAGGTGAGTCCAGAAGGTGTCAGGTACATCCCCCTTTGAGAAAGCCCTATGATCAAAAAATCTCCCAAATATCACTCCCAATTTCTGGATACTTTTGTTGTTACTGACAGTGTCCCGTGCTATATTTGGCCTTGGGGTATTTTGGTCCCAAGTGCATTATTTTGTATTTATCAACACTAAACTGCAGCTGTCAGTGAACAATTTTCTATTTTTCTTAGCCATTTGGCATGTTCTACCAGGAATATCTATTGTGTTTTAGACCTGTATCATCTGTATCATTTCCAAAAAGACATACCTTACATTTAAGACCTTTTCTTTATTTCGTTTTTACAAGTAAATAAAAAGTACCAGTGGTTTCGGAATGATCTGGTTTGTTTCCATTTCTGATAGAGACAAACTTGTCTCGAGCCGTGTATGTACTTTACAAAACCCTTTTTGTTCTGTTGTATTAGTTTTATGTTATGCAAATGAAATATGTATTTTCGTCGTATACAAGTTACTGCATATGATAGTTTAAAGGTCCCCTTAAATTATCATGACTTTCCCCTTGCAATTGCATGAAGGGAGTCAGCAGAATCCTGTCCTCATGTGCATTTCTCCTTTTCTCCACTCCCTGCTGTTTTTCATGTAGTCATGTCATATACTTATTTTCATGCCGCTCTAGCACTGGCTCGGCTAATGGCGGTTGCAGGGTTGGAAGGTTCTAAGGAGACCTGGGATGGGATGACCTGTATCCCGACTGGGTACACCTGCCAATTTATGGTAAAAGGTAATTTTGTAACAAAAAAACACCATATTTTATCATTTTTTATAGTACATTAGATGATAGGATAATGGTATCTAAAGAAAGCCCTGTTTGTCCTGAAAAAAACCCAATATATAATATGTGTGTACTACAAGTAAGAAACAGTCTTGTCATTAAGGGGTTAATGTATGTTTAGTGTAGTATGTAGGTGTTGACAAGTTCATAACCTTCATGCATTAATGATCAGTCATAACACCAACTTTATTTATTACCAAGCACACCCAAGTATCAATTAAGTCACTTTGTGTAGCGTGATTAGGTGGCTTTTTTATACTGGAAAAGTATACAAAATTTGTGTCATGCAGGACACCACTGCTTTTAGTGCATCCTTGCAGTATACTTAATGGAGACATCTGGCCACATTGCTCTTGTGTTGATTTGCTCTGCACATCAGAGAGAATCAATTCTATATGTGTTATGACATTCAAGACATATTTTGATTCTTTGGCTTATGCCTTCTTCCCATCACCTTGTGTGCAAGGGGTTGAACAATACGATAAAACTGTGAATGCGCTGCCTAATCTGCTTTCTCTTCCATCATTGTGCATTATTATGGAATTGTAAATAAATGTAATATGGAGGTCATAGAAACAGAAAGGGATGGCAGATAAGAACCATCTGCCTGCCCAACCTCTGAATACTTTCCTTGGACCCTGGTCTTATATCTAGCTTAGCCTTGTCTATCCTATTAACCTCTACCAATTCTACTGGAAAGATATTCCATGCATCCACTTTCAGTAAAGTAATGTTTCCTGATATTACTTGTAAACCTTCGCCACTCTAGCTTAAGACTTTATCCGCTTGTTGTGATAGTAAACTCTCTCCCTCATTAAGTATTATTTAAGTATTTAAATGTTTCTATCATATCCCCCTGTCACATCTTTCTTCCAGGGTATATTTGTCAGGATCTTTTAACCTTTCCTGGTAAGTTTTATCCTGTAATCCATGAACCATTTTAGTAGCCCATCTCTGAACTCTCTCTTAAGTATCGATATCCTTCTGCAGCATGCTGTGCCCCCCCCGTGCCCCCCCAATTGAAACGCGGAGGCAGGGGCGGGCTGGGCAGGGGGGCAATTGCCCCCCAGGCAGCCCTGAATGTACATTAAACGGCCGCCCATTTAAGTGGCCGATTCGGCCAAGCCAGGGCCGTCTTTAATGCCAGCAGCATCCGTGGTGGGCCGGCCGAACTGGCCGGCACATCGAAATGCCATTGCAGCCGATGTGGCTGTGAGTCCTTAAGCGGCGGTTAGACACAGTGCCGCCCAGTGTCCTGTTCCATATGACTCCGCCCCCCTGAGCGGCACGTCACATCGTCAATGTGATGGGCCGCTCAAGGGGGGCGGAGTCACATGGAACAGTTCCTCGTGACAGGTAGAAGAGCACGTTGGAGGACAGTTGGGGTAATAGGAGGAAGGGGAGCCATATTCAAAGGGGGGCTGCATTGGGACAACAATTAAATACAAAATGGGGGTGGCTAGGGGGTATAAGTACACAACAGGGTGGTTGGGGCACCACATAAATCAATACACAAAGGTGGGAGGCTGGGTTCAATTTACATGGGTCAGTCATTAACAATGCAAAGGGGGGCATCAATACACAAGGGAGGGGGGCTGGCTGGGGACATCACATAAATCAGTACACAAGGGTGTTGGGGCATAATGAACAAAGGGGGCTGGCTGGGGGCACAAATCCACATGGGGCAATACACAAGGGGCATAATGTACAAAGGGGGCTGGCTGGGGGCACAAATCCACATGGGGCAATACACAAGGGTGTGGGGGGAAATACATTAAAACCAAAGGAGGGCTGGCTGGGGCATCAATACACAAGGGAGAAAAAACAAACAAACAGCAAACCAGTGTGGAAAGCATTTTGGATGTGGGTGTCAGTGTGGCAGAGCCTATCCTGGTGTGTGTGTGTTTGGGGGTAGGTGTGGCAGAGCCTGTCCTGATGTGTGTGTGTTTGGCTGTCTGTGTGGCAGAGCCTGTCCTGGTGTGTGTGTGTGTGTTGATGTGGCAGGGCCTGTCCTGGTGTGTGTGTGCGTGTTTGGATGTCGGTGTGGCAGAGCCTGTACTGGTATGGCAGAGCCTGTCCTGGTGTGTGTGTTTGGGTGTCGGTGTGGCAGAGCCTGTCCTGGTGTGTGTGTCTGGGTGTCAGTGTGGCAGAGCCTGTCCTGGTATCTGTGTGGCAGAGTCTGTCCTGGTGTGTCTGTTTGGGTGTCTGTGGCAGAGCCTGTCCTGGTGTGTGTGTTTGGGTGTCGGTGTTGCAGAGCCTGTACTGGTATGGCAGAGCCTGTCCTGGTGTGTGTGTTTGGATGTCGGTGTGGCAGAGCCTGTACTGGTATGGCAGAGCCTGTCCTGGTGTGTGTGTTTGGGTGTCGGTGTGGCAGAGCCTGTCCTGGTGTGTGTGTCTGGGTGTCAGTGTGGCAGAGCCTGTCCTGGTGTGTGTGTCTGGGTGTCAGTGTGGCAGAGCCTGTCCTGGTATCTGTGTGGCAGAGCCTGTCCTGTTGTGTCTGTTTGGGTGTCTGTGGCAGAGCCTGTCCTGGTGTGTGTGTTTGGGTGTCGGTGTTGCAGAGCCTGTACTGGTATGGCAGAGCCTGTCCTGGTATGTGTGTTTGGATGTCGGTGTGGCAGAGCCTGTACTGGTATGGCAGAGCCTGTCCTGGTGTGTGTGTTTGGGTGTCGGTGTGGCAGAGCCTGTCCTGGTGTGTGTGTCTGGGTGTCAGTGTGGCAGAGCCTGTCCTGGTGTGTCTGTTTGGGTGTCTGTGGCAGAGCCTGTCCTGGTGTGTGTGTTTGGGTGTCGGTGTTGCAGAGCCTGTACTGGTGTCAGGGCAGGCTGTTTGGGGACAAAATTGGCTCATGCTGGGCTGTTTGGGGACAAAGTTGGCTCACTCTCGACTGTAATTTGTTAATGTTATCTTGGTGCTGGTCGGGTTCTATGTGGGCAGTGTGGACACCAGGGCTGGTGAGCTGCATCCTGTGAGCTATGCCTGTAATTTAGGGGGTTTTATCTATACCTTTAATGCAGAGTTTTTATGTGAATTCCAATTCATATATACCTGCAAAGCTGGGTTTTGTGTCATTCTGTGGATCTATATCTGCTATGTTTTCATACATTATTTATGTTTACCTGCAAATATAGGTTTTGTATGTATTATTCAATTGATCAATACCTGGAGTGCTGTTTCCATGTGTTGTTTATTTGATCTATACCTTCAGTGCTGAGTTTATATGTGATTTTCAGTTGATCTATACCTGCACTGCTGGGTTTATGTGTTCTGTTGGTTTATACCTGCAATGCTATGTTTCCATACATTATTTATGTATACCTGCAAATACAAGGGGTTTTTTTTGTCGTATTCAGTTGCATGTGCTGTTTCCATGTGTTGTTTATTTGATCTATACCTGAACTACAGGGTGTAAGTAAAAGAGCGGTATGGTTTAGTGAATGAGGGGACAAAGGGATGATTACAGAGGAGAGGACCTCTCGGTGCAGGACTGACTCTCACTGTCTTCCCCTGATCTGCAGTCAGTGTGGCAAATATATTTTGTTGGTGTGGTAGCGGAGGGAGTGATTACATGCAAGGGAGCATTGAGCGGGGCCCAAGGAAATGCTTGGGTAGGATCCAATTTTTTCACTATAAAATATATTGGCAACAGGGTCTAATATTTATATATATATATATATTGGCAGCAGGGGCAAATATTTATATTTTTATTGGCAGCAGGGGCAAATATTTATATATATATTGGCAGCAGGGGCAAATATTTATATATGTTTTGGCAGCAGGGGCTAATATTTATATATATTGGCAGCAGAGTTTAATATTTATATATATTGGCAGCAGAGTCTAATATTAATATATATCGGCAGCAGGATATAATATAAGTATATATCCGCAGCAGCAGGGGCTAATATTAATATATATCGGAAGCAGGGTGTAATATTTCTATATATCGGCAGCAGGGTCTAATATTTATATATATATATATTGGCAGCAGGGGCTAATATTAAACAATGAAAAATAACTGCCAGTTCAGCTGTTATTTTGAAATCATATTTCAATCACTTCAAAGAGATAAGTACATATGATATAGTTAAAAATGCACGTCTTACGCATATATATACCGTATTTGCTCGATTATCAGACGAGTTTTTTTTCCAGAGCAAATGCTCTGAAAAATACCCCTCGTCTTATAATCGGGGTCATCTTATAATCAGACCTCAAATAGGTCTGACTATGAGACTAAAGATCCAGATCCCCTGCAGCGATGCAGCATAGCGATTCGCATAGAGCTCTACACGCTGCCCAGACTAAGCACCCGGGACTCAGATGCAGGGGACCTGGATCCTCCTTTGCTATGCCCCCCGCCCTCAACTTACCGGTGCTTCTGAGTCCCCGGTGCTTAATCCGGGCAGCGTGTAGAGCTCTACGCGATTCGCGTAGAGCTGAAGCTGTCTACGCAAATCGCGTAGAGTTCTACACGCTGCCCGGACTAAGCACCGAGGACTCAGATGCAGGGGACCTGGATCATCCTGTGTCATGCCCCCCTCCCCAACTCAGAACCACCGATAAGTTTGGAGGAGGGAGGGAGTGTTAAATGGGGGCATAAGGCATTTCTGGAGGCAGAGTGCTCTGTGAAATGCCTTTTAACCCCCATAATGCCACTCTGCCGCCAGAAATGCCTTTTAACCCTCTATACGCCACTCTGCCTCCTGAAATGCCCTATACCTCCCTATATGCCACTCTGCCCCATAATATGCCTTTTAACCCCCTAAATGCCAGAGTGGCATATAGGGGTATAGGGCATTTCTGGAGGCAGAGTGGCACATAAGGTTAAAAGGTTATCATGGGGCACAGTGGCATTTAGAGGGTTAAAAGATGTATCATGGGGCACAGTGGCATTTAGAGGGTTAAAAGGCATATCATGGGGCACAGTGGCATATAGAGGGTTAAAAGGCAAATCATGGGGCACAGTGGCATATTTGGGGTATAAGGCATTTCTGGGGCAGAGTGGCAAACCTGGGGGCAGATGTGCATAACTGGGGGGGGGGGCAGGTTGAAAAAAAAGGAAATAAAAACAAAATTTTTTTCTCAATCTTAGCTTTTATTAACAAACAATTGTTCACATAGTTTACATGAATTAACATTTACTGGTAAAACTTTTTTCCTATAGGGTCGTCTTATTTTCAGGCTTTTTCTTTTTTTCGTAAATGAATATTCAGATTTTTGGGGTCGTCTTATAATCAGGGTCGTCTTATAATCGAGAAAATACGGTATATATATATATATATATATAGTATATGTACCGTTTTATAATTGGCCCCCCTACTTTGGTCCCTGACCCCCCATGTGCCCCCCGTAAATATGAAAGCTGGAGACGCCACTGGAGATACGGTCCACAAATACTCCATTTGAGGTTTGTCTTTGCCTTAGATAGCTGAAGTAGAACCTCTTCCTCGATAAACTTGTATGTGTTAAATCACTAGATATTGTGAGAACCCAGTGCCTAGTTTACTTTCCTGTTCTAATTTTATATCTAAAAAAAAACATTTTAGCTCCCTTTTTTACTGACTGGGCAGTTTTCTCTTCTATGTGTGCTTTGGCAGCTCTTATAACTTGCTTTGCCTATCTTTCTATCCCTACCCTACCCACACAATCCACTATTTTAGCTAATATTGGGGCAGAGTTTGTTTAAGCCTCTGCCTCTTCCCTCATTACAAGGCAACACGCTTTAACATCCAATGATAACACTGCTCTGACAGTACATGAACCTTTACAACACTTTGAAGATAAATATAAGAACCTACAGCAATTGAAAACTAGTTGTTTAACTTACTGTTCTAAGTGCATGATGGGGGGTCATTATTAAAACCCAGAGAAAAGGTTATCCTTGTCTTAGATATATACAATTATTTAATTATTTTTGAGATATGAGAACCCTATACAATAACTGTATTTATTTTAATGCATATACTACCCTAAGTGGTGCTTGATTTGTTACTATTTCTAGTTACTGTCTAAGAAGGTGAGTTGGTCAACAGCATTAAATTGCCCCATCGTAGGAGGTATAAATAATGGAGTTTGAGGAGGAAGTGAGAAATGGAAGAACTGACTGTTATGATCAGACAGTGAAAAGGTGTAAATAGTTATGTTAGGTTCAAGGAGATGGAGGATAAAACTGCATGTAATTAATTAATAAACTCACATATAGATGTAGAACACAAATAATCCATTCTATAAAGCAGTATAAAAAAGGAAATTGCAAAATAAATACATATATTTAACATTTAAAAAATGATAAGTAAGCTCACATTTTAGCTTGCCAAACAAAAATGTCTTCTGCTAAATGAAGATAATGTTATGTGTTCATACATATGTTGGAAACACACTATTTTCGGGCTTTTCTTTCATGAAGAAGAGTGAAAGAGTAGAAGTACAAATAAGATACAAATGATCTAATACACAATTTAATTGCGTTTATATAAATATTAATATTAAATATATATGACATTTTTTGCCTTTTCATTTTTAAGATTTATATATTTATATTGAGAATGTCACATTTTAATTCCCATAAATGTTGTGCTACGGTGTCATGTGATGATTTTTATAATAAATCATTTTTGAAATTTGTTTTAATCTTGACAAACATACCTACCATCAAAGACTCAATATTAATATTAAGGATTTTCATTAATACTTTTTTCCATTGGTTTATTGTGATTTTTTTTTTTAAATCATTACTTTAATTTTTATTCATTGATCCCATAGCTAATCAATGTTTTCTTAAAAAAAAAAAAAACTGTCTTTGTCTGATTCCATCTGGTTCCTCTTCCATCAGCAGTCATGCACCTGTTCACACCTCCTCTCTGGTTGGAATCCACTGAACATTTCTTCCTCTGCCAGGGCTATTCTGGCACACACAACCTTTCTGTCATTCAATCCATCTGTCAGACATGAACTTTGTTTACCACATGCTTTGACTTTTTTTTCTTCAAGAAATGAAGCTCTTAAAGGTCATTATGGAATGGATTATCAACATTTAAATATTCTTATGCTGTTCTGAAGTGGACAAAGTCCTTTGACACATTTTCAAAATGCAATTTAAAGTACTCAAAGGCTAATTTTTGAATGTTACATTTATATATAATGTAAGTATTAATTGCCTAATTCAGGCAGCTGACAGGCCAATTTCCTGCTGAATGCCTGTGCTTTATCATGCCAAAGTTGGCATGTTAAAAACACATAAGGAATATATATCGTCCAAAGCTGAAAGAAAAAAAAAACATGTTGATTCATGATAAAATTAGAGTTTGTAATGAGTTTAAAGAAATAAAAAAAATGTTAATAACGACATATATTTCTACATCTAAGTTTCTGCTATCTTAATTGTTCTCAAATATCTTAATGATACAGATAATATTTTTTTAAAATCTAAAATAAATGGACAAAAGTGTATTAAGAACATACATATAATAAAAAAATATACATGTGCTGCATTAGAAGAGATTGATGTTTTATTTATGTACTGCGTTAGTATTAGCTAGCAAAATTCCCTGGACCAGCTACTTTGAGGTTCCTTAAAACAGGCAAAGAACTTTCTTTTTGTCATCATTCCAAAAAAAAAAGTGTATGTTACAATCAAGTAAGACATATTGGGCAAGTTATCTTGGCATGGCATGTACACTATTTAAGAAAAGATGTTCAACAGACAATTAATGTTGTAATTTCTAGTAATTTAAATTAATGTATGATTTTTTATATCATAAATGTTGAGGACACTCAACAAACTGCACAAAAGTCTGTGGGAGTGACTATCTCAGTCTGGTGAACACACTGAGATGGTCACTGAGGTGTTGTAACACCAGCTGTGGCCAGACAAGCCTTCCAGCTAATGCAGGTGCCAGCTGGGCCTGGCAAACCAGGAGCACCTCAAGGAGGAAGCTAGAGCATATCTGTTTTACTGTATTGAGCATTCAACTATATAAGGTACCATGTGAAAATAAATACCCCAATGTAAACAGGTCCCAAGAGGGTTGCAGAAAATTATTATGTTTCATGCATTTCATGAAATCTGGCTCCTTGCAATCAAACAAAAGCATATGTATCTGGGATATCACAGTTCACATATTCTAGAGCTGTAACTGAAGTACACATAGCTGTGGCAAGGAAAAAACAAACATTGATTGCACCCCCATTCATAGTGTTCCTCTCCACCACAAGGAACATAAAGTGCTGTGCAAAAGTATCTGCCCTGTCCCAATTTCTTCTGTCTTCGCATATTTGTGTCACCTAAATGTTTCAGATCATCAAACTAATTTTAATACTAGACAAAGGTAACTTGGGTAAACATAAAATGCAGTTTGTAAATGATGTTTTCATGTATAGAAGTAAAACAAGTTTCCAACCCTACCAAGCGCTATGTGAAAAAGTAATTGCCCCCTTAGTTACAAAATCAACTAATTAACAAACTGTAATTAATAATTGGGTTCAATTTCACTAAACACACTGAGGGGTGATTACTGCCAGCCCTGTTGAATCTAAACATCAATTAAATAGAACCTGATGTCACATTTCCCAACCCACCGGATCGCTCACCCTGAAGCAACAGCCAAGAGGACAGTGCCCAAAGCTAACTTACAAGACGTTGGAGGATCCCAACATTGAGGAGGCCCTGGCAGAGGCGTATCTAGGGTATGGCACCTATGGCTCCTGCCATAGGCGCCATTTGAAAGGGGCGCCAGTGAGCGGCTTTCAAACGCCGTCTTTTTTTTTGATGCGGAGAAGAGAGAGGGGCGCCTAGCAACCGCTCGGCGTCCCTCATTCTACTCCACAAGGCCTCTGCCTCCGTCCCGGCACCCACTGCTTCAGTGCTGAGCGCCGAAATATGACGTCATATTAAGGCGCTCAGCAGTGAAGCAGCGGGCACCGCAGCAGTGCAAGAAGGCAGAAGCCTTGTGCTCTCGTCGCTGGACCTCAAGGTGAGAACTACAAAGGGGGAGAGGGGTTAGGGAGTGATAAGGGAGGGAGAGGGGTTAGGGAGTGATAAGGGAGGGAGAGGGATTAGATATTTGGACAGGGGCGCAATTTCAGCGCTTGCCATAGGCGCTATTTTCGGTAGATACACCTGGGCCCTGGTATAGGTAGGTATATTCAGGTAGTTCCCAGGTGATCGCAGAACAGAGCTCCACGCACACTATGGGATGATGATCCAGGATCAGAACATGATTCACTTAAGGCAGAGTCAGCCAAGCCGAAGTCAGTTTCCAAAGTGGGTAGTCAGATGAGTCATACACAGAGGGGAATTTAAGCCAAGCCAGGTCAGCAGGTTGCAAGGAACCAAACGCTAGACATGGGATAATAAGACAAGCCACATGTCAAAATAGCCAAGGAAACACACAAAACTATAGAACACAATACACATAACAACACTGGGGTGTTTCTGCACTGGAATTCTGGGTTTGTAAATCCTGTGCCTATTCTGGCCATGTCCCTTTTCTGCATCATGGGTTCTGCTAAGCATGCCCTTGGCTGCTGACAAGCAGCAGTCAAGGCACTCCTCTTTATTCGCATCCTAGTCGTGATGTCAGCCTCCTTATTCCCAGATGCTGCTTCCCCCAATGCCAAGACAGATGTAAGTCTCGTAGGTGTCCCGCAGCAGCTAGTGGCAGCTCGTCTACCGCCACTGGGATATCAGGAGGTGACACCTGTTTTCCATAGACTTTAGCGATCCATGGTGAGCGCCATTATGTATAAATGGAGAAAACTTGGAACAGTGATGAACCTTTCCAGGAGTGTCCAGCCAACTAAAATGTATCCAAGAGCTCTACTATGACTCATCCAAGAGGTCAGAAAAGAACCCAGACCAACATGTTAAGAAGTGCAGGCCTCACTTGTCACAGTTATGGTCAGGGTTCACAGTTTCACAATAAGAAAGAAACTGTGCACAAATATGGCACACATGTAAGAGTTAAATGGTGAAAACAACATGTAAAGCACCACAAAAGGCTTGTCTCACATTTGTCAAAACTGAGATGCTGTGTGCTAGAAAACACTCCATTGTGGCTGAATTTAAAAAAAGACCAACATTTCTCCTTAAAAATGTTTGATTGCAGTTGTTGACAACAAGGGTGGCACAACCAGTTTTAAAATGGGTAATTTAGGTCTTGAGTGTTTACCTTTAATAACTGAAGTGATCATTGAAAAGCTGCATTTTGTGTTTACTCGTGTTGTCTTTCTCTTATATTACAATTAGATGGATGATCTAAAACATAAACGTGACAAATAAGCAAAAATAGAAGAAATCAGGAAGGGTTCAAACACCTTTTTACAACGCCATAGAAAAACAAACAAGACACCTTTTGCAAGTTTGATGTCCCACTCAAGGTTTATGTCACTTGATATTGTGTTTATTAAAAAGGCTAAATAGATATCATTCTCTAATAGATAATTTACATTTCTCAATTCCCTGGGATTTCACAGTGTGTATTGATGAAAATGTATATTCAAGGAGGATGGTCTACCATTCTTCTCTATATTCAGAACATTTTTAAACCTATGTATATCTAATGCAAGTTGGCTTTCCGCCAAGGCATTGGAGGCGTTGGGCTACAGCGCTAGAGCTACAGAATCACTTAAGTTATTTTTTTAAACAGGTCTAATGATTGTATTATAAATTGCATATAGTACTTTAATATACAGTCTTTATTGGTGAGGCTGATCACCAAGGGTCATTAGACTACGTACTTTAGGCAGATGGTAAAGTGTCAAAATGCTGTTTTCCGATTATATATACCGGTATATATATATATATATATATATATATATATATATATATATATATATATATATATATATATTTATAAATATATACATATATAAATATATATATATATAGTATCTCACAAAAGTGAGTACACATTTTTGTAAATATTTTATTATATCTTTTCATGTGATAACACTGAAGAAATGACACTATAATGTGGTGAGTGTACAGCCTGTATACCAGTGTAAATTTGCTGTCCCCTCAAAATAACGCCACACACAGCCATTAATGTCTAAACTTTGGCAACAAATGTGAGTACACCCCTAAGTGGAAATGTCCAAATTGGGCCCAATTAGCCATTTCCCCTTCCCGGTGTCATGTGACTCATTAGTTTTACAAGTCTCAGGTGTGAAGGGGGAGCAGGTGTGTTAAATTTGGTGTTATCGCTCTCACACTCACTCATACTGGTTACTGGATGATCATGGCACCTCATGGCAAAGAACTCTCTGAGGATCTGAAAAAAAGAATTGTTGCTCTACATAAAGATGGCCTAGGCAATAAGAAGATTGCCAAGACCCCAAATCTGGGTGGGCAAGACCATACAGCAGTTTCATAGGACAGGTTCCACTCAGAACAGGTCTCGCCATGGTCGACCAAAGAAGTTGAGTGCACGTGCTCAGCGTCATATCCAGAGGTTGTCTTTGGGAAATAGATGTATAAGTGCTGCCAGAGGGTCAGCCTGTCAGTGCTCAGACCATACGCCGTAACCTGCATTAATTGGTCTGCATGGCTGTCATCCCAGAAGGAGGCCTCTTCCTTCCTATGATGAACAAGAAAGCCCCCAAAGAGTTTGCTGAAGACAAGCAGACTAAGGACATGGATTACTGCAACCTTGTCCTGTGGTCCGATGAGACCAAGATAAACTTATTTGGTTCAGATGGTGTCAAGTGTGTGTGGCGGCAACCAGGTGAGGAGTACAAAGACAAGTGTGTGTTGCCTACAGTCAAGCATGGTGGTGGGAGTGTCATGGTCTGGGCCTGCATGAGTGCTGCCGGCACTGGGGAGCTACAGTTCATTGAGGGAACCATGAATGCCAACATGTACTGTGACATATGGAAGCAGAGCATGATCCCCTCCCTTCAGAGACTGGACCGCAGGGCAGTATTCCAACATGATAACAACCCCAAACACCTCCAAGACGACCCTCTTGAGTTGAGGGTAAAGGTGATGGACTGGTCAATCATGTCTCCAGACCTAAACCCTATTGAGCATCTGTGGGGCATCCTCAAACGGAAGGTGGGGGAGCCCAAGGTGTCTAACATCCACCAGCTCCGTGATGTCGTCATGGAGGAGTAGAAGAGGACTCCAGTGGCAACCTGTGAAGCTATGGTGAACTCCATGCCCAAGTGGGTTAAGGCAGTGCTGGAAAATAATGGTAACCACACAAAATATTGACACTTTAGGCCCAATTTGGACATTTCCATTTAGGGGTGTAGTCACTTTTGTTGCCAAGGTTTAGACATTAATGGCTGTGTGTTGAGTTATTTTGAGGGGGCAGCAAATGTGCACTGTTATACAGGCTGTACACTCACTACTTCACATTGCAGCAGAGTGTAATTCCTTCAGTGTTGTCACATGAAAAGTTATAATAAAATATTTACAAAAATGTGAGGGGTGTACTCAATTTTGTGAATATAATGTATATATATATATATATATATATAGAAAGAGACATAGAGAGAGATAGAGAGATCCCCACTACTGCACACAGCCTATATAAACAATCCAAACACCTGCATTCTTTTATGGCCTTCTGTATAACTATCCAAAAAATGAGTGCACTCATGGGTCTCTTAACGTGTGAAAGTTGGAAAACTTTATTCAAGGGTTAGAATATCACATCAATGTTTCCAGAACATTTTGGAGTGTTTCTGTGGGATTTTTAGCCCTATTATTCAGTAGAGCTTTTGTGAGGTCAAGCACTGATGTTGGGCGAGAAGGCATGGCTCACAATCTCAGTTCGTCCCAAAGATCAATGACTTTGGACAAAACACGTCAGAAGTAACTACCCCCGCTGAGGGACTTTTGGAATGTGTCCCAAATGTCTTGGACAGAACATCATTGTTGACATTTGGTCCGGATATTGGACCTTTATCAAGATATTCACTATGGCTCAATTAGCTGTTTACATATGCACCTATACACATAGGCAATTACCGAATTGGCTTGGATATAGGCCGCCCCCGGATATAGGCCGCACCCTAAAAGTTTGGTGCTTTTTTAAAGAAAAAGTTTTTTTCTTTAAAAAAGCACCAAAAAACATGCTGCCACTCTGTCCCCCCCCGAGATATGCTGCCACTCTGTCCTCTCCCCCCCGAGATATGCTGCCACTCTGTCCTCTCCCCCCCCCGAGATATGCTGCCACTCTGCCCCCCCCCCGAGATATGCTGCCACTCAGTCCTCTCCCCCCCCGAGATATGCTGCCACTCTGTCCTCCCCCAACTTACCAGAGTAGACTCCCGGGTGTCTTACGGGGCCGGAGGGGGACATCTATGCACATTGTGTATACAACTCCCGGTGCCGGCACTCAGCGGAAGTACCGGCACCGGAAGTTGTATACGCGTATTGCGTAGGTGTCTTCCGCCGGCCCTGCAAGACACCCGGGAGTCTGCCCTGGTAAGTCGGGGGGGGTTAAAATGCATTGTGCGGACGTTCACCGGCAACGGTGCATCGCCGCTGCCGGTGAACGTCTGTGCGATGCGCTTAGACAACCTCCCGTGCCGGTACTCCCCCTGTGGAAAGTGCCGGCAGGGGAGGCTGTCTGAGCGTATCAGACAGTAGGATACAGGTCCCCTGCACCGCTGCGGGGGATCTGTATCCTAACCCCGCTGCCTGCCCGGCGCCCGGGACTGCATGTCCCGGGCGTCGGGCGCTAGACCCCGAATATAGGCCGCACCCCCACTTTAAAGACTTAAAGTGGGGGAAAAAAGTGTGGCCTATATTCGGGCCAATACGGTAAATCATTACTTAATACACCTGTGTATAGCACTAATTCATCACTACCGACCTTGACTTCTAACCCCTAAACATACCAGTAAGTGTATTAATGAACAGAAAGGAACCACCTTAAGTTACTATGGAGACAAGAAACTCTAACCTCACCATCATAAATCTTCCTATTGTATATAGTGGAACCAGAAACACAGCTACAATTGTCTATACGTAATATTTGTTACCCGTAACATGTTACATTGTCCCCTAAAGGAGATACTTTAGAATCACTCACCCCACTACGACTGTATTTATGGAAATACATTGATGTGCTAGTCTCAACAGGCACCTATAGCAATATGACAAATGACACTTTGGTAGCATTAAATCACATGGGCATGCGATCATATATAATACAAATTCAGTACTACATGTGATTCTGTATCTGATGAGATATTTTTTACCAGAGTGTGAATGAACAAACTGTACTCTGAATCATGTGAGAACGTGTAATACAATTTAAACACTTGATACATCCATTCTTCCGATATAGTGTATTTGTAACTGAAGAATACTAACAATGTTGTGGATCTGAAATGACAAGCCTGTCTTTCAAACTAACTCCTCATCTGTAACACATCATTGGAGGCTCACGAGAAATTGAAGCTAGAAATTTCTCATTTAATGATCATATACCAAATCTTTCAGATGCTGTTGCTAACCTGTTTTTATATGCGTTTAGATTGTTTAATGCCTTTACAAGGCTTGACGATGTGCGACTTATCGGTTCCAAAATTGCTTGCAGCACTTTATTACTATAGCCCCTAAATTTAAAACAATCCATAATTTCTACCAGTTGGTTTTCACAACGTGTCAGAACGGAGTTATTGCGCATGACTCTAAGAAATTGGAAATATGGTAATTAATGTATCACTGTACATTGATGGAAACTAGAGGCATGAAGTAAAGTATTGCGGTCAGTTTCCGATATAGGGTATATCCCAGGGTGTTGTCACCTCAAAAAAGTTCTATATCATGAAATTGAAAAGTGTGAAGAGTTAAGACTTGAAATCATAGTAAATCAAATGGAAGAATGTAATGTTTCCAAAGCCGACACCATGAGTGGTTGTTTATTCAAATTCCAGATGAAGAATACATCATCAACAAAATTTGGTTTCCATATTGATGTAAAATGTATTCCTATTCATAAATAAACATAACTTTATATAAGTTGGTGCCATTGTGGTGCTGCTGATTTGGTCATAATAATCATGTTCAAACTTGAAAAATTTGGAAGTGAGCGTGTATTTAAGCAGTTGTAGAAAAACCTCAGTAGGAGGTCTGCAAGATCATTCAAATTCCCTTAACATGTTATGTATGAGATAATAGTGTAAAGACTAGTGACATCCAATGTCACCAGCCACACATCTGTAGGCATACACCCTTGATGCGTGTTAGAAAATCAGGAGTGTCATGTATGCAAGTAAACAAATTAATAGACACATCTTTCAAATTAAGAGGCTGCCTCTTGCGGACAAAATTGAAAGTCCAGGGGGTCTTGCTGTGTTTTTATGTATCTTTGGTAACGTATATAAAACGGGACATTTGGAAATCTCTTATATAAAAATTTGAATGTGGTGGAATTAATGTCCCCATTATCGAGTGCTGTTGGAAGTTTAGTCAAAATTCTCACAGAAACTTATTTGGAAGGATCTGAATAAACCTTCTTATATACAGCTGTGTCTGATAGCTGATTAAACATTTCATTTCTATACATAGTGTAATTAAGTATCACCATGTCCCCACATTTATTCGCAGGGTTGATAATAATACAATAACTGGCTTCTTATTTGATTGCTATCATTACTGTTTGCAAATGTTTTAATAGTGACATTATTGGTGTGGGGATCAAACCTGATTACCTTGATCACTATTAAAAAATGTCTTAACAAAAGATCTATTAAATTTATATTGGTCCACCTCCAACTCAAAAATATTAGGAGAGTTAGTTTGCACGAAACTCAAATCTTTAGTAAAATGTTGAATGCTTCTCTCTTAGAGTCTACCTTTCTGTCCCTGTCTTGTGCACGGTCCCCGTGTTTGTTGCATTGCCCTCTTATAATCACCCTTTGGGTGTGGAAATAATCATAAAGAAATAGGCCGCCAACGAGTGTTTCACATGTATGCAGACTTAGTTTAGGTGTTAAAACCTAAAGATCAGTGCAGTAAGGCAAACCTAGATTTTGAGAAGTTCTTTTGGAACTTTAACCCTCTCTTGGCTCTTTCTCCAACCTTGACTTTCTCATAACGTATCATTTAGAGTCTTAACACAGGTTGGTTCTTGTCTGTTGAGGAGAGGCTGGTTGTTCTGATTTTGTCTGGCCCATAGGGAGGAGCTGCTCTTGATGGTTTTGGAGAGCCATTTTATATGATTCTGCCTCTAAGGTGATCACCATAGAAAACAGCCACACCAGGTGACCATGTCCAGTTTCTTGTTATTCATGAATCCAAGTTCTACTTGCATGAACCAGTGAAGAAACAGTTCCATATAAAGAGGAGGGGGGAGTGAGCAGCCAACCGCACTGAATGAGAGAGAGATAGGGGAATAGAGAGAGAGAGAGAGAAAGAAGCGGGAGAGGGTGTGTGTATAAATGTAAATGTGAATGTTGAGTGTGCTTGTAAACGCATGGTGTTAGCACGTGCGTTTCACTGTATGATGTTGAAACGTGTGTATGTTAGCATGAATATGTGTGGGCATGTGCGTGTCTATTACTGTACAGTGTTAGAATGGGACTATACCTGGGGGCGTTTCTGACGCTGTTGCTCAGGGTCCCGACGTCCGATTATGTCGCTTTTTGGAACATAACATCCTCGGACTTTGAGCTCTCTATTGTTACCGTTGCTCAGGATCACCCCGAAATAGTGGCTTTTGCCAGGGGGCATTGCTGGCCATAGAACGATATGGCTGGTAGTCGATGGCATTATACTCCTGATTCAATTATGTTGTGTGTATAAATATCTGTGCTGTCGGTTCCTGTTGTACCTCAATACGAGTTCTGTCATGTTATTAGCGTAAGTCTCGGTGCTGTCCTTGTCAGGCCAGTAAAGCATTGTATTGCTATGCTATAATGCCACCAAGGTTCCTGAGGAGTGCTATTTCCTGCTGTCTTCAATGCTAGCTCCACCCTGATGATTGAAGTCTTGTATTCTTGGTGACTATGGGGAAAAAGAGGCAGCGTCTGGCGGGTTTACCCAATCGGGGTATGGGTCATTCCCTTTTTAATGAAGTCGGGGGGGGGCTGGCCACATAATATAATTTGGCGGGTAAAACCATCTTAAAACCATGTACCTAATATTGTCAAGATTCAGGCTAGGGAACATAGCTGTGGTGTTAAACCTAAATGGGAGAAACCCCTGTCAGTTCCTTGGTTTAGTGTATAGTTAATCCAAAACACTTGGAACCCATTCACTTCTGAAGCCTTGTCTGATAATCAGCAAATTGCTGATGAGCAGTCTGATATGGAAAGCACATCTTTAGACCTTAGTGAGAGAGCTGAGGTTGTTTTCCTTAAGTATGTTTGTGCTGTCAGGGCTACAACTCACTGAAGGAACGCAGAAGGTGAAGTAAAGGAAATATCAAACTGCAAGAGACCCTCTAGGGGCCTCAGGTTTTGCCCTAGCATCTGATGGGACAGCCATAGGCAGAGAAAACCTCACCCAATATGAGCAACATCTGACCAAAAGTTTGTTAAGGGGTATACTGCTACCTAATAACCCTAGACATGTTCCAGTAATAAGCCATACCATTCCAATGAATCCCAAAGCTGTCCAATGGGGTTGTGGTCAGGGCTCTGAGCAGGCCACTGAAGTTCCTCCAGACGGTTGGCATTGTGCATAGTAATCTTCGACTTATGAAGAGCTACTCGGCTGTGAAAACTAATTTCATGATGCTTCTGAGGCACAGTGCTTTTGCTTTCAGAAGCAGTACTGTACTAATTGATGTTAGAGAGAGGACAGAAGATTTATACACACAAATGTGCTTCAGTACTTGGCAGCCCTGTGCTGTGAGTGTGGTCTACTGTTTAGCTGCAGAGCTGTTGTTACTCTTAGAGCAGGGCAGATCTAGCAGGTCAGAAATTTCATGAACTGACTTGTGGCAAATGTGGTATCCTCAGAGAGTGACACTTTAGTCACTGAGCTTTTCCATACAAACAAACTGCCAATGTTTGTCTATGGATATGGCGTGCTTATGTGCTTGATTTTATACATCTGTTATAAATGGGTGAGCACCTCAACTCAATAATTAGGTAGGATGCCTACATACCTTTGGTAATATAGTGTACCTTGGCATGATGACAAACATCTCATAACCATCAAATGTGACTAAACCCTCACCATTTTACCAGCAATACAGGGCCACGCCGAGGCGGGTGCATGGGGTGCTCAGCACCCAAGTACAGGGAGCGGTGATTATGAAGCAACCACTCAGAGACCCTCTGTCTCCTCCACACCCTGGGAAGGAGAACACACAAGGCCTCTGTGTCTGTCGTGGTGCCGGTGCTTCATGCGGACCGCTGGAATAGGATGTCATTTCCCAGCGTTCAGCAGTGAAGCCGTAAGCACTGCGACAGAGCAGCAAAACATAGGCCACACTGGCCCACCACAGGACTTCAGAAAGGTAAGTGAATCAGAATGGGGGAATGGGAGAGAGGTAGATGGTGAGAGATGGGGGGAGAGGTAGATAGTGAGAAGGGAGTAGTATGAATATTTAAATAAATAAGAGATAATGAGGAGGAGAAAGAAAGGTGGCAGTTCCCATGTGTGCAACCTGGGTGCTGAGGCAAGTCTTCGGAGTGAAACCTGGGTGCTGGAGCCAGTTCTGTGAGTGCAGCGTGAGTGCTGAGGCAAGTCCCGTGGATGCAACCTGAGTGCTGATCAAGTCATGTGGATGCAATCTGGATGCCAGGGCTGGCCTTTGGGGTGTGTGACCTGTGATCTATGCTTGCTATGTGGGTCAATAAATATTAATGTGCATTTTTCACTTGATCACACTTTGGTAGTTTTCTGTTTGTTGTTTTATTCTAACTTTGTTAACACCATAAAAAATTAATTTGTTGATATGTGATCAATATTTATATTCATATTCTTAATTGTGCGTTCTGATGGGCCAACTTTTTATAGTTTGTTCTAGCTGGTTCTTTTCTAAATTTAAACTGGCCTTTTATAATGTATTATTATTGGACACATGTTTAGCCTACAGCTATTTGGTGTAAATCTAGGAAATCTAGGAAATCTTGCACCAATGGCCCACATAAATCTAAAAAGTGATATTAATATACTGATGTTATACTGGGAGTTATGCTGTACCACCCTCAGTGTCTAGCTCGGTATATTGTGATGGGAGTTAGGGTGTATCACCATAAATGTCTGGCTCAGTATATAGTGATGAGAGATATGCCGTACCACCATCTGTGTCTATCTAGCTATATTGATAATAGATACACTGTACTACCCTCAGTGTCTGGATCACTATATAATTATAGGAGTTATACTGTGGGGTTATGTAATGGAATTTTTTTGTATACCACTGTCAGGCTCAGTATGCTGTACCACCCTCAGTGTCAAAATGTTAATAAACCACTAGGTTTGGGGAAATTTGTTTTACCGTTATTTTTTTAACTCTGCGGTTCTAATATCATGAATTTCCTCGTTATTTATTTATTTATCTACTTTTCTCTAAGTAACCTCTGTAAAGATATAGTGCACATTGTTTGTGTCTCAAAATGGCACTGACAAGTTGTTTGGGGCAAATATTGCACTGACAAGCTGTTTGGGTGCAAAGCTGGCACTGTGGGAAGGGAGTGACATGTTACATGGTGAAGTCAGGGGGCCCAAAAGTGGTGGAGTAGAAAATGGGTTTATTAAGAGGGGTAATGTTTGTTAAGGGGAGAAGTTAGAAATATTGCCACACCCACCTGGAGGGCGCCAAAAAAATGTTTGCACCCAGGCGTCAGTGAACCTAGGGTCGGCCCTGCAGCTTATATTAGCCTTGTCCTAGACAATGCATCATGCTTCTTTTGTGTGCTTCACTTTGCTCCCTAATTTTGTTCCTTTCATTCTTTTGTACTGCCATACCTGGCTCTTATTTTGGATCTGCCTGTCCACATTCTTTTGATGTATAGTTATAGTGGTATTTAGTTAGTAGAGAGGACTTTACAAAAAATGGCCAAAATAAGTAAATTATACTATGTATAATAGTATAAACAGTGAATCTTTGGAGCTTTTGAAGAACTTAATTTATATGTTTTGAATGGTTAATAGGCACAAATTTGGTGTTTTATGAGTATAATTTGTGTGTCAGCGCTAGTTTCATGCTTTAAAAAGTTGTGAATGCATGTTTTAAGAGCTAGTAAAAGGTGGTGTTTAGCACAGCTTCATCAGTGTAATTAGGTCAGTAGCCTTTTGAGTCCAAACTTATGAACAGGAGTTGAAACAGAAGACATAACAAATGGAAGCCCAGCATGACCAAATTGGTTGGTGGTTTTAAAGATTAGAGATTGTTCATTCATTCACAGGCCAAGCCCATGCCATGCTGTTTAATGACATCAGGAACACCTGTAAACTTTGGCTGGCCAAAGGGAGCAGATGCTAAGTTCACCAGAGATTTTGAATTACATATTAGTTAGTGTTTAAAAGAGAAAATGAAAAGTATTGCCCACTGTCTGTTGTTTCAGAGAGCTGCTCTCACATCTGTTGCACCATCTGTATTATTAATCTATTTACCTTTGTTAAAGAAATGTAAAGCTGAGTCTTTCAGCATTACTTTGATGATACAGAATAACAAAGGTTTTTGTTTTGGCAAGATTTTTGGCATGTCTTATATAATGAAACCAGCCTCAGTGCTTTTGTGGGAAATGTGCACTTATAGGTAGCCTTAAATACCAATGACCTGTGGCCACAATATACTCAATTACAGTTACTCTAAATGCATAACTGTTGTTTCAGTAGTACAGTTCCAATAGTACAGAAGCAGAGTTAAGTTCAAATGAAAATTATTTTCTTTTTCCCTATACTGTTTGTTAATCTATGTGAAATAAACTGCCATTTTTTATTAAAATTACCATCATCCTAATTCTGGATGTAATATAAAAATAAGGCTGTCAATGCATCCATTTTACAATATTGTGCTAGGGGGCATTATGTCAGAGATACAGCCTCAGATGTGGAGGAAAACTTTTATAATGTTGGTTCCTCCATTAGTGTTAATAGTGTTAAAAAGCTGGTTCGGCATTTATAACCTGCTGTTTGGGACGAGAAACCAGACTGACACGTAAAGTATAAATATACTTTATTAAATAGAAAGAAAACAGGAAAATTTCTGATCCAAAGACAAAAACCAAGAAAAAAGCTGAGGGTCAGTAACCAAAGCGGGTAATCAGACAAGCCAGGTCAGGAGTGCAGAGATCAGTGATGTCAGGGTACCGATGCCAGGGAACAGGAGCCAGGAGGGAAGTCAGATGAAGCCAGGTAATATGCAGGAACACAGGAACACAGCACTTGGAAGTAAAACAAACACAAGGACAGGGAGGAAATGGGCATAGCTGCTTAAAAAGCCCGGAAGGGGTTGACTGATAGCAAACACGTGACTAACTGTGGTAAAAAGAAATAAAGGCAGTTTGTTAGACATCAGCTGGAAATGTAGCTCATTAAATCATAAGCAGAGTAACCAGAATTTCCTGAGGTTGAAATTAATTAGGCAGTACTGCAGACTGAAAGCCATAGTTGATTAGTGAAGGGGATAATGGGTGGAGGTGTTTGTGCCATTATTTTGGGCGAATGGCTCGTTCTGCAGACTCATTGGATTCTGGATGGTAAGCCATGGAAAATGAAAGCTCAATTCCCAACTGGTTGCAAAAGGCTTGCCAGAACTGGGACATTAATTGACTACCCCTGTCTGAAACAATGACTTTAGGCAACGAATGTAGGCAAAAGACCTCCTTCGTGAAAATAGAAGACAGTTTCTTCGAAGTAGGCATTCATTTTTTATAGGTATGCAGTCTGACATTTTAGAAAACTGGTCGACAACCATAAAGATTACCGTGTAACCATAAGAATTAGCAAGATCAACAATAAAATCCATCAACAGATGCGACCAAGGTCATTCCCCACTGGGTATGGGTTGAAGGAGACCCACTTGAAGATGCCAAGGTGTTTTGTGTTGTGTGCACACTGAACTCAGAGCGGAGCATAGGCCACTAAAATGGGTGAGAAATGAACGAAACTAGTTGGTTCTTACATGGGTGCCCTGCTGCCTTAGGTTTGTGATATGTGCTGAGCAAGGAGAGAAGAGATTAGTATGGATCGTGAAAGTACATGGTCTGGGGCAATTATTGGAGAGGGTACCACCTCCTCCAGGGATAACGAGGAAAATTGTCTGGAAAGCGTGTTTGCCCCGAGAGGTGCCTACAGTCCTTGAGAGCCAAGATGATAGCCAACAGCTCCCTGTCACAAATCTGGTTATTGCACTCAGTAGGGGGCAGAGTTTTTTGGAAAAAGAAAAATACTGTATAGATTTTCTGTAGTAACTAGCAAACCCCAAGAAACAGAACCCAAAGGGTTGAGGCCAATTCAGAACCGCCGATAACCTTTCAGGGTCCATGGCGAATCCATTGGCAGAAATCAGATAACCGAGGAAGGTAACCTACTTCTGATAGAATTCGCACTTCTTGAGTTTTCAAAAGAGCATGATTGTTCTCTAGGGATGAGGAATGGATGAGAATACCATTAAGATAAACCACCACACATTGTAACATATCTCGGAGGACATCATTGATGAATTCCTGGAAAACCACGGGACCATTACTGAGACTGAAGGGCATTTCGGGATATGTTAAATGTGGTTTTCCACTCATGGCCCTCTTTGATTCTTATGAGATTATATGCTCCCCTAAAATAGAGCTTAGTAAAGACCATAGCTCCCTTGAGGTGGTCGAATAGCTCCATGGTCAAGGAAATAGGGTAGGCATTCTTGATTGTGATGCGACTGAGACCCCTATAATCGATACAAGGAAAAACTCACCACCATTATTCTTCACAAAAAAAGAAACCAGCCCCTGCTGGAGAGGAATACTAGAATTAATGAATGGAAAATTACCAGCATTTAAACTACCCTAGGGTATTTAGTTTAAAAAAATATTGAATTGAAATATTGAATTAGCCGGCTTCAAAGATGGGTGCACCAGAACCCATGGAAGAGACATCCAGGCCATTAAAGCTTCTCTATTCCTGCAGAAAATGGCATAGAGGCCTATCTGATGATATTTGAGCAAGTTGCAAAGAGAGACATGGTCACAATGGCAATGGGCAGGAGTCTTGACATCATTCCTTATGAGTGATGCCCAAAATGCCTATTTCGTCCTAGACTCTGGAGATGCAGTGGATTCCTGAAAGCAGAAATTTTGGCAAAGGCTGGTCTGACATCTGTAGCCAGGACCCAATGGTACCAGCACCCGAGGTTTGATAAAAGTAAATAAGTTTGATCACAGATGTTTGATCTTTTGCACTTGGCAAAAAGTGGTTAAAGCCTGAGTGCAAAAATCCTGCACAGATTCTGGATATTGTTGTGCTAGACAGCAAAAACAGCTTTGAGAGGACACATCAGTTGCTTTACGTCTGGGGAACTGGGACATACAGCGGCACAGTGCCCTGTTTCTCAGGAACCTATGCAGATGAACTGGTCAGAAGCCTGTAATAGTCCTACTTAGGGACTGGTAAGTGTAGTCGGTTTTGTTAACTAACTTCAGATTAAAAAATTACTATACACGGTAAGGAAAATGAGGCATTAGTAGGTTAAGCAGTATGGTCAGGTAGTCTCTGGTCAGCAAGCAAAGACTTTGCCCGAAAATCCAGGGGGGAGTACGGATATTTCTTGTGAAGGGATGGGTATCCAAGGATGTGATGGCAGCTCAGGGGAGTGATGTGCCGTCAAAGGGCTGTCATACTAGAGAATCCCATGATAGTTCCTCACCCCCTTAGACTCTCCAGGAGGTTGAGATGAAGTTATCATCCCACTAAAATGCCATCACCCTGCTGGGGACTCATCATTTTGCTCAAGATTTTCTGGAGTGAAAGGATAGATCCTTTAGGGGAGAGGGGGATGGCATCTCAAGGTGTGTGGACAGACCTCAAATGGGATGTCAGTGATAAGAAAAAATCGCCTTTACCAATGTGAAGTGATGCATATGGACCTTAAAGGAGTCTTGAGTGTCAGCACCCCCTGAAGCCATTACCTTTTGAGGACCACCATATGAATCCATAGGCATTTACCCTATTGGGGACCATATACCTGTGAACTGAGATTTTTGCTCTTTTGTAAGTTTTAGGGTAAACATTCATGTTGATAATAGTATCTGTGTATTAATGTATTGAAGATTACTTGTGCAATGCTGTATTTTTCAATTGCTGCCCATATTATGAAAAATATATTTAATAAGAATTCTATTGTTGTGATGTGAGAAACCCATCTTTTTTTACACTGTTTAAACATAGAAAAATTATATATGTGGGGTAACCATAAGGGAGGAGCTTAACTCAGGAAGGGGTGCAGGGCCGGACTGGGAATGAAAAGCAGCCCTGGAAGCATTTGGACACCAGCCCCATATTTTATCTCGTGGTCGAGCTTTTGTACCCACATGCAGCCCTCATACATACCTGAGTCACACTATTTGCCATCCAAATAACTATAAATCATTCATTTTTATCACATTATTTGTATTAAATTCCCAGAAACCAGAAATGTTAAAAGGCCCAAATTAGTTACAGAGATTAGACATAATGGAATCAAAACATTTGCTACTACAAAAACTTTTAGATGAAAAAGTTCTAGTTCTGCCAGTGTGTGTATGAAAAAGGAAGGACAGGGAATTGTCCCCTGTAGAGCATAATGAAATCATGCCTTACAATTAAATTGGGTTTCACAGAAACCACCAGGCCTTGATGTGAAAATTCCCCCCGGGCCCCCCAACTTCAACAGCTAGGTAGTGCCTTCTTTGCCCATTGCCCTCCCTCCTTCAATAACACACACTACATCTCACCCCACTTACACATCAATGCTCACACACACACAGGTACACATCCATGCTCACATACACAAAAGTACACATCCATGCTCACACACACAAGAGTACACATTCATGCTCACACACACTGTGTGGCCAGCCTCGGTTTCACCGTGGGGTCACATGACCCGACACGTGCCTGTCTCCCCGTGCCGGTTCAAAATAGTTTAGAAAGGGCACTCCTACCTGGTTGGTGCAGTCCAGGTCGGAAGGGCCTTTTCGAAACAGTTTTAAACGGTACAAGGGCACAGGAAGAAGGGGTTGTACCCCAGTAGTTACGCCAGTGTCTCCATAAATCTGGGTGGGATTATTTGCTACAGCCCCAGTTTTAACTCATGACATATTGGGTATTTCATTGGTCCAATGGGGACATTTTTGTTACTTACCCAATACATCAATGGGTTAAGAAACAAAATATTGGCAGAAACTAAACATCTCCACAAGTATGGCATCCTTTTTGCACTTCTGGTGCCCAATTATTGAGGGCTACAACATCCCTCACCCTAATCATCACTCTGGCTCATCAGCCTGTTTTTAATAACCTATGCACAAGGATCCACTAAGGCAGGAGGGACCTGTTAATCAATTCATTCAATGATTTCAATTTAACCCCTTCCTAGTAGCAGTGGCGTTGCTACAGGGGGGCAATTGCCCCCCCCTAGGTTGCCCCCCCGCGACTTTAAATCCCGTGCAGAGGAGAGAGAGGGGTGCCTAGCAACCGCTCGGCGCCCCTCATTCTCCTCCGCGAGGCCTCTACCTCTGTCGCGGTGCCTGCATTTCATGACATCATATTCTGACGCTCAGCAGTGAAGCAGCGGGCACCGCAGCAGAGCAGGAAGACAGTAGCCTTGTGCTCCCGTCGCAGGACCTAAAGGTGAGGGAACTACAAAGGGTAGATAGTGAGTAGGGAAAGGGGAGGGAGGGAGAGGGGGTAGAAAGTGATAAGGGAGGGAGAGGAGGTAGATAGTGATAAAGGAGGAGAGGGGGTAGATATTGAGGAAAAGGGTAGTAGGGAATGGGGAGGGATAGAGGGTAGAAAGTGAGGAAGAGGGTAGTAAGAATATTGAAATAAAGAGTGTGAATTAATGTGCGGATGAATTGTCTGAATGAGGGAGAGCATGATTTAATATGTGGATGAGTTGTCTAAATGAGAGAGAGCATGAGTTAATATGTGGGTGAATCGTTTGAATGAGGGAGAGCATGAGTTGTCTGAATGAGGGAGAGCATGAGTTAATATGTGGATGAGTTGTCTAAATGAGAGAGAGCATGAGTTAATATGTGGATGAATTGTCTGAATGAGGGAGAGCATGAGTTAATATGTGGATGGGTTGTCTGAATGAGGGAGAGCATCAGTTAACACGTGGATGAATTGTCTGAATGAAGTGTGAATTAGTGAGTGACTGTAAAAGTGTTTGTGTGTATCATAGATGTATAACTGTGGAAGGGCAAAGATGGCACTAGCAGGATGTTTGAGCCTTGGGGACCAAGATGGCACATGCAGGGTGTATATGGGACAAAGATGGCACAGGCCAGGCTGTTTGGGGACAAAGTTGACTTTTGCTGGGCTATTTGGGGACAAAGATGGCAAATCTTGTGTGTTATCTGGGTGCTGGTCAGGTTCTATGTGGGCAGTGTGGCCGCCAGGGCTGGCTTTGGGGTGTGCAACCTGTGATCTATGCCTGTAATTTAGGGTTTTTTAAAATATACCTTTAATGCAGTGTTTTTATGTGAATTCCAATTGATCTATACCTGCAAATCTGGGTTTTTGTGTTATTCTGTAGATCCATATCTGCTATGCTATGTTTCCATACATTATTTATGTATACCTGCAAATACAGGGTTTGTATGTCTTATTTAGTTGAGTAATACCTGCAATGCTGTTTCCATGTATTTATTTGATCTATACCTGCAATGCTAAGTTTCATATATTATTATTGTATACCTGCAAATACAGGATTTGTATGTCTGATTCTGTTTATTTGATATATACCTTCAGTGCTGAGATCACAAGTGAATTTCAATTGATCTATACATGCAAAGCTGGGTTTGTGTGTTAATGTATTGATCTATACCTGCTATCGACAGCAGGGTCTAATATTTATATATATATATATATATATATTCAGCAGCAGGGACTTATATTAATATATATCGGCAACTGGGACTAATAATATATAGGGGCAGCAGGGGCTAATATTTATATATATATTAGCAGCAGGATCTAATATTGATATATATATCGGCAGCAGGGTCTAATAATAACAAAACTGCCAGTTCAGCTGTAATTTTGAAATCATGTTTCAATCATAGTCTTTACTTCAGAGAGATAAGTACTCATTATGTAGTTAAAATGCATGTCTAATGGGGCCATCACATAAATCAATAATAAAGGGAGGGGCTTGCTAGGGGCATTAATACAAATAGTGGTGGCTGGAGGCGATCAAACAAGGGTCTGGGGGCACCACATTAATCTATACTAAAAGGGTGCTGGCTGGGGCATCAATACACAAGGGGCAAAACACTAAGGGGGGTATAAACGACAATGCAGTGTGAAAAATCCATCCTGATGTAGATGTCTGTGATGTAGATTGTGTCCTGCTGTTTGTGTGTTTTTGGTTATCAGTGTAGCAGAGCCTGTCCTGGGGTGTGTGTATAGGTGTTGGTGTGGCAGAGCCTGTCCTGGTGTGTGTGTGTGTATGTGCGTGTTTGGGTGTCAGTGTGGCAGAGCCTGTCTTGATGTGTGTGTGTTTGGATGTGTGTGTGGCAGAGCCTGTCCTGGGGTGTGTGTTTGGGTGTCAGTGTGTCAGAGCCTGTCCTGGTGTGTGTGTGTTTGGATGTGGGTGTGGCAGAGCCTGTCCTGATGTGTGTGTTTGGGTGTTGGTGTGGCAGAGCCTGTCCTGTGTGTGTGTCTGTGTGTGTGTGTGTGTGTGTGTGTGTGTGTGTGTGTGTGTGTGTGTTTGGGTGTCGGTGTGGCAGAGCCTGTCCTGGTGTGTATGTTTGGGTGTTTGGTGTGGCAGAGCCTGTCCTGGTGTGTGTGTCTGGGTGTTGGTGTGACAGAGCCTGTGTTGGTGTGTGTGTTTGGTCATCTGTTTCCTGGCACTTAACTTACAATAGGAATTATTTAATTTATACTTATCCAGAGATAAAATGCCCTCCTGAAGTTGTAGTGACTTCAGGGGACAAAATGTTCAAGGCCCTGAGATCATTTAGTGGAAAAGTTAAGGTATTGTGTTATTTAATATAATATTTATTTCAAGGATTAGTTGCACTAAATTGTGGCTTCAGGCTTCCCATGTTGAATGATCAAGTATTATGTTAGTTCAATAACAAAAGTATCATTCCATAACACATTACGTAAAATATATATATATGTTTTTTCAGTAGTATGATTTAATGGTGGAAATTATTAATGCCCCCCCAGTTGTGTGCCCCCCCCCTATATATTGTGTCTAGAGTCACCACTGCCTAGTAGCATGGCAGCTTGCACAGTGTGTGAGCAGGTAGGAGCCCATGTGCAGGGGATACTGGAGAGTCTGTCTGTACCCCTTTATGCATATTGATGGAGAGGTAGGTACAGACAGATTAGCAGAACGGTTAGAAGGGAGCTGAGGCAGAGACAGGGGAGCTGAGGCAGGGCGGACGGCAGGTACAGGCTCGGGTTCAGGTACAGGCTCGGGTTCAGGTACAGGCCCACTGGCAGGTAAGCCCACTGGCAGGGCGGATAGCAGGTTCAGGCTTAGGTCCAGGCTCTGGTAAGCCCACTGGAAGGGCGGACGGGAACAGAGACCCACTAGAAGGGCGGACGGGAACGGAGGCCCACTGGAAGGGCGGACGGGAACAGAACAATACAGGCACGGGTACAGGCTCAGGCACGGGTACAGGCTCAGGCACGGGTACAGGCTCAGGCACGGGTACAGGCTCAGGCACGGGTACAGGCACGGGTACAGGCTCGGGAACAGGAACAGAGCAAAGCAAAGCAGTCCTTACACGTCAATGCCAAGGCCCTGACTGAAGGGCAGGGCTTCACTCAGGTAATGAGGCACAGCTGTAACTGATAATAGGATTCTGAGCACTCCAGAGGGAGGAGGGTGGCCACGAGTGGTATCAGATGGATATGCCTGATGTATAATGAAGCCATGGTTCAGGCAGCGAAAAGTGGACCCTGACAGATCTGTTCTGAAGATAGGCTCTATGCACAGTGTGTTAGTGTGGGTGTAAGAATGTGTAAGCATTAAAGAAAGTTTGTATGCTAGTATACAGTCATGTAAAAAAGAAAGTACGTCCTCTTTGAATTCTATAACTTTACATATAATGATTAATCATGCCAACAATCATGCTCATAAAGTATGAGCAAGCTTGGAGATCTCACTCAGTGCACATCATGCCAGATGTATGCATGATTAGAACCGCGGTTCCTGGGTCCATATCGCTGTGGCAAGTGTGAACAATTGGCCTCTCTGGAAGCTGAGGTTGGAGCTCTGAAGAGGCACATTGAAACACTGAGATTGACAATCTTGAGAGGAGTCTCTTGCTCACTGAGCAGAGTGTAGATAGGGCCCCTAGCAATGTGGGAGGAGATCAGTCGGAAGGGAGCTAGGCACATAGCTGGGTGACAGTAAGACGTGGTTGCAGTGGGGGAGGGAAGAGGAAGAGAGAAGCCAGCCCAGAGTTTCTCCATCAAATTTGCCCATTTAAGTGAGCATGTTGGGGAGGCAGACTCAGAGGGGGGCTTTTCGGAAAAAGCTGTTCTCCCTATCCGGAAGGAAGGGAATCCGAAGCAGGTTATGGTGGCAGGGGATTCTATAATTAGGAAGACAGAAGGGTAATCTGTGGCTCTGATCGCAGCAAGCGAATGGTTTGTTGTCTCCCGGGTTCGGCATGTTGCAGACAGAGTGGATAGATTATTGGGAGGGGCTGGTGAGGAGGTGAGCACGTTGGCACCAATGACATAGTAAGAGGAAGATGGGGTGTCCTAAAAGGTAATTTTAGGGATTTAGGGAGTAAGATTAAATAAAGGACCTCCAAGGTAGTATTCTCAGAGATACTAACTGTGCCATGCGGCTGCGCTGCACCAGAAAGAAAGCGGGAGATTATGCAGCTAAATGCATGGCTGAAGTCTTGGTGTAAGAAGGAGGACTTTGGGATATTAGAGCACTGGGCTGATTTTTGCTTTGGGGTAAGATCTCTATAGTCGTGATGGATTGCACCTGAATTCAAGAGGGTCCAATTTGCTTGGGTTGAGAATGGCTAGACAGTATAGAAAGGGAAGGCGATTTGCCAGGTGGGTGGATCTGGGGGCTTGGTCTATACAGATAATAGGGATAAGCATATATTTCGCCTCCCAAAACAAGGACAGAAAGCGATTGCAGCATTAGTGTTAAAAGACAAGCTAAAGGTCATGTCTAAAAATGCTCGCAGTTTAGGGAATAAGATCCACGAACTTGGAACAGTAGTGGCAACTGAGAATGTTGATATAGTGGCTGTTACTGAGACATGGTATAATGAGAAAAATGACTGGGACATATCAATACTGGGGTACTCTTTATATAGAAAAGATAGAAAGGGCAAGAAAGGGGGCGGGGTCGCCCTATATTTTTTTTAAATAACACAAAATCTAACTTAACACAAGTTGGTGAGGAGAACATAGAGTCAGTTTGGGTTACATCACAATTTGGCAATAGTAAAGTAACTCGGGTAGGTGTGATTTATAGACCCCCAGAACAAGTAAAAGAACTAGATAATCTACTAGTGGAAGAAATAGCTAAAATGACGGGGGATGTTATCATCATGGGTGACTTTAATCTCCCTGATGTGAACTGGAAAACCAAAGTAGTTGGTTGTGCCTGGAGTGCAGATATTCTGAACTCCCTATTGGGTTTATCTTTAAAACAAGTAGTTGAGGAGCCAACTCGTAAAGAGGCCATATTGGATTTTAGCTCACAAATGGAGATTTGTTAACAGATATTTCTGTAGGTGAAAGTTTGGAATCTAGTGATCATCAGTCTGTGTCGTTTAATATATGAACAGTCACACCACACAAAAACAAAAATTTTAGATTTTAGAAACGCTGACTTTTCTAAAATGAGAATATGTGTAGAGGAGTAACTAACAGACGGGGGTCATTTAAATGGAGTCCAGGAGAAATGGGATTATTTAAAAGTTGTGTTATTGAAGATAACAGAAAATTGTATAAGGCTGGTCACTAAGAGTAAAAAGTTAAAGAAACCGCTGTGGTGCAAAATCATAAAAGACAAGAAGTTAGCCTTTAGTACATACAAAAATACCCAAAGTGAGGAAGATAGACAGATCTATAAGATTAGGCAGCAAGAAGCAAAACAAGTTATAAGTTACAAGTTATAAGTTATCACACGCAGAAGAGAGAATTGCCCTGTCAGTAAAAAAAGGAGATAAAACATTTTTTAGATATATAAATGAGAAAAGGAAAGTAAAACAAGGATAAGTTAGATTAAAAACAAAAGAAGGGAGGTATGTAGAAGAGGATAAAGGCCTAGTTGACTGCCTCAATGAATATTTCGGTTCAGTTTTTACAAATGAAAATCAGGGAAAGGGACCTCAGTTAGGAAAAAAGACTAAGTCATTTGATACTTGTGAGTTTATCGAGGCGGAGGTTCTACTTCAGTTGTCTAAGGTAAAGACAAATAAGTCGATGGGGCCTGATAGGATACACCCCAAGTTATTAAAAGAGCTTGGTAGTGTGCTAGCAAAACCGTTAACTGATTTATTTAATGAATCATTGGTAACGAGAGGGACAATAAAGGCAGTTGAGAGGAGTCGGACAACTACAGGCCAGTAAGTCTTACATCTGTAGTGGGGAAATTAATGGAAACTATGTTAAAGGACAGGATTGTTGAACATCTGAAGCCACATTGGTTTCAAGATCAAAAACAACATGGGTTTACCTCAGGAAGATCATGCCAAACGAATCTTATTGCTTTTTTTGATTGGGTGACTAAAGTAATTGATCAAGGTGGTGCAGTATGAACAATGGTGCAATGATGTTGAATGGATTAGGGAGTGGCTGAGTGACAGAAAACAGAGGGTTGTAGTCAATGGCGTATATTCAGAGCAAGGTCTTGTTACCAGTGGAGTACCTCAGGGATGTGTACTTGGACCCATTCTCTTTAATATTTTTATTAGTGATATTGCAGAAGGTCTTGATGGAAAGATGTCTTTTTGCTGACAACACAAAAATGTGCAACAGGGTTGATGTTCCTGGAGGGCAGGGGAGGGCTGGCAGCCTAAGGCCTGGGGGGGGGGGCAAGTCTAGTCAAGTGGCCCATTGCGCCACCAAATCAGCCCACCATCCATGCCCATCTTTCCCTGATTTTCTAACGCATATTGATGTAATGTAACGGGATTGAGAGTACATCAGTACACGTAATGCCTGAAGCCACAATTTAGTGCCAATAATCCTTTTTAACAAAATATGCAAATTAAAATAGAGTTAATAACATGAAACCTTTTCTTTTCCTCTCACTGATTTCTAGGCCTAGAAAGTTTAGTCCTCTGCAGTGACTACAAATTCAGGAGGGCGTTTTATCTCTGGATAAGTAAAAATTAAATTTGTTCAGTTTATTCCTACAGAAAATAAATTGCCAGGAAGCAGATGACTAAATACACACACACCAGCATGGGTGTAAGAACCCCTAAAAAACCGCTTTCCTCACTATCCCCTACCCCACTTTCTCCCCATCTCTTTTTTTGCAAACAAGTACAATAATATATCACTTGAAACACTGGTAAAATAATGTACATTTAATACATTAAATATATGAAAAAACAGCTAATCTTTGTAACAAACGTTTTTCAAATATTGAAAAATTGGACCCTAGGCAAGCATTTCCTCGGGTCCCGCTCCACGTTCCCTAGCATGCAATCACTCCCTCCACTCCTGAACCAAATAAAAAATATTTGCCACACTGACTGCATATTAGGGGAAGACTGTGAGAGTCAGTGAAGTCTTCCCTCCTTCTGACCCTGACCGTGACTTTGAGAGATCCTCTCCCCCGTAATCATCCCCAGAGTCCATTTGTCCCCTCATTCACTAATCCATGTCTCTCTTTGCTTTCCTCTCTGTAGTTCAGATAGAGATCAAATAAACAACACATGTAAACAGCACTTGCATGTATAGATCAACTGAATAAGACATACAAACCCTCTATTTGCAGGTATACATAGGACAGACTCTGCCACACTGACCACCGCATCAGTATGGGTAAATCTACACAAAGTATAAAAAATGCTTTTCACACTGGTTTGGTTTTTGTGTGTTCCGCCCTTTGTGTATTGATGCCCCAGCCAGACCCCCTTTTTTAATGTTTGAATATATCACTACTTACATCGCTACTTAAAACACGCTTCCTTTTTTTCAGCACAGTCATGCATATTAAAAATAAAGAACACATTGAATTACCATGAGGCTCAGCCAGACATACTACTTCCATGATGCTGGGTGAGCATCATAGGAAGTGCAGTTAACAGAAGATGTTAGCTATGAATTACAATTCCCATGATGTTCAGTCAGCTAGGTGTCCACATGACTAGGCATCGTGGGAGTTTAAATTCACAACTAACACCTGTCATATACCGTATTTGCTCGATTATAAGACGACCCTGATTATAAGACGACCCCCCAAAATCTGAATATTAACTTAGGAAAAAAAGAAAAAGCCTGAATATAAGACGACCCTAAAGGAAAAAAGTTTTACCAGTAAATGTTAATTCATGTAAACTATTTTTTTTAATAAAAGCTATGATTGAGAAAAATATTTTTTTTTTGTTTTTATTTCTTGTATTTTCCAACCTGTCCCCCAGTTACGCACATCTGCCCCCAGGCTTGCCACACCAATATGGCACTGTGGCCCATGATATGCCTTTTAACCCTCTATATGCCACTGTGCCCCATGGTATGCCTTTTGACCCCCTATGTGCCACTCTGCCTCCAGAAATGCCTTATACCCCTATATCCCATTCTGGCATTTAGGGGGTTAAAATGCATATTATGGGGCAGAGTGGCATATAGGGAGGTATAAGGCATTCCAGGAGGCAGAGTGGCATTAAGGGAGTTAAAAGGCATTATATAGAGCACTCTGCCTCCAGAAATGCCTTATACCCCTATATGCCACTCTGGCATTTAGGGGGTTAAAAGGCATATTATGGGGCAGAGTGGCATATAGGGAGGTATAAGGCATTTCAGGAGGCAGAGTGCTCTATTAAATGCCCCCTTAACACCACTCTGCCTCCTGAAATGCCTTATACCTCCCTATATGCCACTCTGCCCCATAATATGCCTTTTAACCCCCTAAGTGCCAGAGTGGCATATAGGGGTGTAAGGCATTCCAGAAATGCCCTACACACACACACACACACACACACACACACACACACACACTTACTTACCGGTGCTTCCAATTTCCTGGTGTATTGCCGGGGCAGCGGGTTGACGTCTCATTCCGCGGCAGCCGGAAGGAGGTGGAGTTGGCAGCGGGGGTTTGTATGCGTCCGTCGCAAATACCTTCCCCGGCTGTCAGAGATCAGGAACTCTGGAACTCTCATCTCTGACAGTCGGGGAAGGTATTTGCGACGGACGCATACAAACCCCCGCTGCCAACTTCACCTCCGGAAGCACCGGTAAGTGTGTGTGTGTGTGGGGGGGGGGGGGGCGACGACAGGAGGATCCAGGTCCCCTGCAGCGGTGCGGGGGATCTGGATCTTAGTCTCCTAATCAGACCTCTATTTGAGGTCTGATTAGAAGACGACCCCGATTATAAGACGAGGGGTATTTTTCAGAGCATTTGCTCTGAAAAAAACCTCGTCTTATAATCGAGCAAATACGGTAATCTGCTGTTAACTACATGAGGCTCAGCCAGACATACTGCTTCAATGATGCTGGCTGAGCATCATGGTAAGTGCAGTCAACAGTAAAGCTGCAGATGCTAGCTGTGAACTACAATTCCTATGATTCTCAGTCAGCCAGGTGTCCACCATAATGCTGACTGAGTATCATTGGAAGAATAGTTAACAACAGCAGAGATTTTTTTTTAATTACAAAAAAGCTAATGTTAGCCTCCCTCCCATGACCCTTACACACTGCCTTTACACACACATATACACATACAGTGCCCTAACACACACAGATACACATACAGTGCCCTTACACACACCTGCGCATAAACACACATATACACACACACTGTCCTTACACACATCTGCCTTTACACACACATATACATGTGCATTGTGCTTACACACACATATACACATACACTGCCCTTACACGCAGCTTACAAATACCTATACTGCTCTTACACACCTTTCCATACACACACACAAGCTTACAAACACATACATTACACCTCTTTCTCCCCATCTCTTACCTCTTCCACTCATTCTTCATCCTCCATCCTGTGGTGGGAGCGCAAGGCCTGTCACTTCAGACCTCGCTTTACTTCTCCCTCATCACTACGTGCAGGCTATTGCTGCAGAGAGCAGGGATGATGTCATATCCCCACGCTCGGCATTATTTGCCGGGGCCTAGTGATGAAGGAGGAGTAATTAGACCTCGCGCTCCCTAATGTTGAACCGACTAGAGGGAGATTGTGATCTCTCAACTAGTCATGCAGGCAGCAGCTGCACCTGAGGTAAGAATGGCTCTTGTTTCATCCTACCTCTGCCCCTGTAAAGCGCGACAAAGGTAGGGATAGGCGGGACAGAGGACAGAGACCCAAAATCGGGACTGTCCCGCCCAAATCGGAACAGTTGGGGGCATGCAACAAGAGGACATAGTTTTAAGCAAGCATGGGATAGGCATAAGGCTAAGCTAGATATAGGATAAGGCCAGGTACTAAAGAAAGTACTCAGAGGTTGGGCAGACTGGATTCTTATCTGCCGTCACTTTCTATGTTTCTATGATCAATTAATTAAGGGCATTTGATTAGCAGCACAGATCTGCTGCTTAGCATCTTAATTCCCGTGGAAGCAGTAAGGGTGTACTTGTTTTTTCCACACTTGGCTTCTTCATTTTGGATTTATTTTTGTTGAATAAATCATGACACTATATAATATGTCATTTGGTGTTCATCTGAGGTTGTGTTTACCAATTTTTTAGGCGTTTAAAACAGATGATTGTTATTGTGTCCTGATATGTAAAACCATACAATTCAAAGAGGGTGCACTTTCTTTTTCACACAACTGTATGTGTATGTTAGTTTTAGGGGTGAGAAGGGCCCCTGGTGGAGGTGAACAAAAAACTGCTGCGCCGAGGTTGGAGTAACCCTAGGCTTACCACTGTCCATGCACCAATCCTTGCTTTTATGTACAAACAGAAAAGATGCTGATTGGTCTCTTCCTCAGATGGAGCCTTATTTTGAATGTATATTTAAACACAGAAGGCATCCATTGTTAACAGAAAGTCTTACATGTAACATTTACACACTCTCAGAATCGCTGATGTCACCAGGTAATCCTCATCATGTGGCAGAGATTCACGGGGTCTGTAGAGACCCGAATTTCTCCTGCCACAATAACTCACTGACTGATTGCACATCAGGAGGCTGCTATTGTTAGTTATGTGATTATGTTTTTTTGTGACTGCTCAAATTCCACACTCATTTTGTATAGTAATGCTAATAAAGTCCTGCTTGCACTATGATACCCTTTTACTCCATGCTAATATGGCATCAGACACAACATTTTTACTCTGAATAGAAGCAGTAGATGAAGATGAGCATTGTGTCATTGTGCAGGGCGCACCTCATATCTAAATTTAATGTGTTATCACGAAAAACAACATGAGCATGTTTTGTTGAGAGAACCAGTCCTCTACAGTATGTTAGTGGCAATTTTCAGTATAAAGGGTCTCACTGGACAATTAGGGAATATGGACCTGACTGGTGATGTAGGCCTATTTCCTACTGGGAAAGCGCCACACAAAGTTCAAGGAGCTTGATTCAATATTAGATACAAATGTTTCATCTGAAAGGATAATTGATGAATAATCAGCAATGCAGTTACTATGAATCATCCACAATTAAAAACGCTTCATACCTATTCGCTTCATCCCAATGGAAGGCACATTTCAAGTGATGTTATTTTTGGAAAAGATTGTTATTGTTGCTCAACACGCTGACCAGCTGCAATTTTGAAGGCGAACAATACTATTTGAAAGAGATTTTGTATATATATATATATATATATATATATATATATATATATATATACACATATACATATACACACAAACAAAGACAAGGGCCTAAGGACTTACTTCACCCTGTGTCATTTTACTCTCGTAAATTGACACCAGCTGAAAGGAACTATGATGCGAGAGATTGTGAGCTATTGGCAATTAAATTTCATTAGAGGAATGGCGACACCATCTGGAGGGGGCACAACATCCTTTTCTTATTTTTATCGACCACCATAATCTTGAGTATTTACAAAGACTATGTCCTCATCAGGCCAACCCAGCTCTCTGTTTTACTCGATTCAACTTTGCAAATTACCTAAAGACCAGAAAGTAAGAATGATAAGGCAGACGCCCTCTCCCGTCAATACTCTTAACCACTCTGACGAACCAGACCCAGTACAACAAGTGATACCCTCTACACATTTTCTAGCCACCAAGAAAGACTTTATCAGCTCTCTATGAGTAGATGTCCATCGCCTATCTTTCCTGCCATGATGCTCCTTTAGCAGGTCACCCAGGTATCTCAGTTACCCTATGCTTACTTCGCCGTCTTTTCTAGTGGCCTCGGATGGTAACCACTGTTAAAGACTATGTTAATTCATGTCAAATTTGTGCCCAGAATAAAACCTCACATCAACGTCTACAGGGTCTCCTACAACTAATTCCAATTCCACTGTCTCCGTGGTCCTCAGTCACTATCCATTTTATAGAAGTATAACGAGTATCTAATGGACATAACATCAAAATGGTATTAGTTGACAGGTTGATGAAAATGGCATATTTTATACCTCTTAGTAACCTCCCTTCCTCCGCAGAGACAGCTGAGGTTTTCGTAAGGGAGATTGTCCGGTTCCACAGGGTTCCACTCCAAGTACTGACTGACCAAGGTTTGCCATTTACCTCTAAATTTTGGAGATCCTTCTGCAAAGGATTAAAGGCAGAGCAAGCCTTGTCCTCTGGTTATCATCCATGGACCAATGGACAGACCAAAAGGGTGAATCAAAGTCTCGAACAGTATCTATGGTGTTTTACTACCCAGCTACAGTCGGACTGGTCCTCTCTATTACTGATGGCTGAATTTGTTCATAACAACCTAAAGAATTTTTCTACACAAGAAACACCATTCTTTTTATTATATGTGTATCATATACCCCCAATTTGCTGATACTTCCCCGCCTGTAGCGATAAAAGATTAAGTTCCCTACAATATGCCCTATGATCAGCCACAGCCAATCTATTACTGGCTCAACAATGCTACAATAAACAAGCAGATAAGCGAAGACATGACAATCCTGTCTATCATACAGGGAGTACATTTCCTGTCACTCACTATATCAATCCTGTTACATCCCCTTTTTTCTTTACCATCATCCCTCAGAGTCCATCCAGTGTTTCATAGTTCATTGCTCAAACCTGTAGTGACCAGTCGTTTTACCAGATGTACCAGGATACATTGTACAGGATGTCCTTGACTCCCATTTTCATGCTGGCCGTCTCTATTATCTTGTAGACTGGAAGGTTTATGGACCCCAGGACCGTTCCTGGGAACTTGCCACATGAGTCTATGCTCTGACCTTGGTACAACAATTCCACAGACATCACCCTACCAAACCTGGCCCCATCAGCTCCCACAGGTTACCTTTGGGGAGGGGGTACTGTCACAAACACATCACTTACCCGCTTCCACATGCTGCCCTAACTGTGGAGGTGGGAGCACGAGGCCTCTGTCTTGGTCGCGGTGCCGCCATTTCATGCTGAGCGCCGGAATATGATGTCACATACCGGTGCTCAGCAGTGAAGAACTGTGCACCGCAGCAGAGCAACGAGACAGAGGCCTTGCGCTCCAACCGCTGGAGATAAACTCTGAGCTATTTGCTAAGTTCTCGTACCAATGGGGGGGGTCTGGCCTTGTTTTTCGTGGCTTCGTAGGAATCACCGAATTTACCAAAATACGGTAACTTTCAATTTCCTACAAATCCAAATGCACACGTCTAGTACAGGGAACAAGAGGTCATACATTCAGGAAGGACTTTTAACTTAAAGTGGTGGAAAGGGTTCTTTACGGTAAGATCAATAATGTGGAATTAACTACCCAACAGAGATTATGCGATCAAATTCAATAGATATCTTTAAATGTGTCCTTCATGATCTTTTATACAGGGATTTAATTGGTTATAAAGACATGATTTTCAACCTAAATTACTATGATAGTATGTGGGACACTTGACAGTTATTTGTGGTTTTCTATGCTAATCGACAATTTCTTTTGTTGTTTATAGGACCACAGAGCTTTTGATGGGTAAAACAGCTTAGTCTGCCACTAACAATTGAAGACAACTTTGGTTCAGTGTTTATTAGCTTTTAAACAATGTCGCTGCTGAAAAGACAGCTGAATTGATGATTGATGAGGTAGAATGATAGTATGTGTTTTAAGTCATCTTTGCAATATCCATGTGTTGATCATGGGGAAGTGCAATCTATATGAGTGTTTCTCAGCTTTCTTGCATTCAAAAAAACATGACTTATACATTGATTACCTCTGTATTTGAGGTTTGTCGGCACGTGTCTGCTTTAGACTAAATGTTACATCAAATACATCCCTCTCCAAGATCATCTTTCGGCATTTGCTTTTCCATTATTATTTGTGCATACAATTAACTTTTTATAATGTCTTACAATATTAAAAACATCAAAAACTAAAATGGATTAAAACAGAGTTGAGAAAACATTTTATTTTACTTCTGCCATACTTCTGAATTTGAAAATTAATAATAAAAAGGAAACAGATGCAGTAACATGCCAGAGGGAGATTAATGTGGAGAGTGAAATCTGTGAGCAACAAAAATGAAGCAAACTGAATCAGTGGGAGGTGTGTGTACAATCAAAAGTCTGAATAAAAAACAAAATAGAGACAATCCTGTTCTTGTCGTAGTAGGAGCAATGAAATTCAGACTTTGCCAGCAGTAAGAAATCGTGTTAGTACTTTCGGATAAGAATAGTAGCCAGGTTGCTGGGCAGCAGCCATTTTGTATAGAACAGATGGCACTGAAAGCTGGCATGGGAGGGGCTGTTTAGCAGAACTAATCAGACAATAACAGATAGGAAAACTGGGATGAATGACTGTGGAGAACAGTCTGATGTGTAACATGATGTTCTGTGTTGTTCACTGTGGCTTTCTGAAAGATGTTTGGTTTTGTAGACCAATTTGAAAAAAAATAAATTATATATATAAGATTTGCTTATTATTCCAACCAAAATTAATATGCTTAGGAACTTCAAAAAATATTTTTAGCATCACAATGTATACACCTTTAACTTTAAGCAAGCTGTGAAAAAAATGTAAGGTTGCACATACTCTTCTTGGTTGCTTACAATTATTTGATTATGTTAGCATTTGTCACATTTATTTAATTGGTTGTCAGCAGTTTTTCTTTATACTAGCTTTGTGGTAATGTGCTTCAATTCCTCTTGCTGGTCCAGGAACTGAAATTCCTGCAGGAATATCTAGACCCTGGTGGCGATCAGTGTTCTGTTTTTATGGACATGAGGCATACCTTCGAAATTACTTGGGATCCAAATCCTTGCGTCTCTGCAGCAAATGTCACAATAATGTGTAAATAATCAGCACGAAGGGGGTTTATAGATTAAATTCTGTAATAGAATGCATTATACTTACTCAGGTGGCTATTAACATTATACAATGTCTTGAAAAAGTCTTGGTAAATCCCTTCCCCCTACACATGCCTCAGACTACACCCCGTAAAAAGTACCCCTCTTTGGATTTGTGAAATGATGGGAAGCGGCTCCTTGATGTGCTACATAGAAACGTAATTTGACAACAAGTAACAACCTCTTTTCCTGCTGTAAAAACTCAAACTTTAATCAGTTTAATCAGTCCTTGCTCTCATCTTAGATGCAGAGTAGATTTATGCCTGTCCCAAGCATATTTAAATTCCCTCATTGTTTTAGCCTCTACCTCTTTTGCTGGGAGGTTGTTCCACTTCATCTACCACCGTCACAGTAAAGCAAAACTTCCTTACTACCTCTGACCCTCTGGTTTTAGATTATGACCTCTTGTTCTAACATGTATCCTCTAAAAATATACAGAAAGGGAGACACACTCTAAAAAGCAGACACATTCAAATTCTGGGGTGCTGCTGAAATGACCAATATGTACACACAACAAAGCAAGAAATCAGCACACACACACCCATTTTTTTGGGGATAACAAATTATATTTCCTGCCTGTTCGTTTTGGGTGAAAATCAGGGCCTATTTTAACTTCGGGAACAAAATTCATTGTCAGATGCCTTCATTTACTCCCACTCACGCACACACTCTTTTTAATTCAATCTCTTATGCTCTCTAAATGTCTCCCTACCTTCTCTGCCAACCACTCCCCCTACCGTGTCTCGCCTCTTCTTGCTCTGCATCTTCTTGTTCTCCTTCCTCTTCTCTTCTGTCTTTTCTTTACTCTCTTCTTTCTTATTCCAGGTATGTAACCTTCCGGCGAACTTCAAAATGTCAAAATGTCGGTGCTTCCGGTGACCACCCCCTTCTCTTGAATTTTTCCTCACTTTTTTCACTCTAGCCAATTAACATTTACAAGGGGATGGGACAAGCATTAGACATATAAATGTGCGGACACCATTTTACAGATTACAGATTGATGGGAGTTGGATTGAGACAGTGACAGTTAGTTTACCAGAGGATGAGATTGATGATCATTGCTCACCTACCATACTGTGAGTTAATGAATTGTTTATTTAAGTGTAGAAAATGTACTGTTGTAGTGTGCATATGTGCTGTAGTGACTACTCTACTGTATTACAGGGATTGCAACAGACATTTTGCCCCTCTTCCTGAGTAGAGTTTAGTTCATTGAGATAGTTGTCCATTTATGCTATCAGCCAAACTTGTAATTTGTGGCCAAGCTAATTTTTAAACATCTTTCTATCATATCATCTATTATTTTCCATTGATTAATAAATATTGGTAAAAAAAAACAGGAAATCCAGTCCTGCTCCACGGGGCTGCATGTGCCTATGAAGGTGAGTCCAGAACGTGTCAAGGACCTTGTCCTTTTGGTAATGCCCCCCCCCCCTTCAATGTCATTCCAAATCAAAAAATATATATGGCTGTTTTTGTTTACAATGTTGGGGGGAGGGGGCGAGAGACTGAAGGTAGACTTCATATTGAGATTGGCTGGTATGTTTATTTTTTTATGCATATAAACTTTAATAGGTAGTCTATATTACACTCTGCTTAATCTTGGATTTATGTAATTTTTGTGATCTTTAATAAATAATTAACTATAATTTAATTTTCAGTCCTTTCTTATAATTGTGCTCATGACTATTTATTGAATGTGTGACCTATCCACATGTATAAAATTGAGATTTGGTAGTTTATCACTTACGGTGGAGAATAAGACATTACATGGGAGGAAAGGTGTGAACCGATCACAACAGCATGATTGGTGCTGGTCTTCCTTAGCCTAGTCTAACTTGCAGATCAGCCCCCACTTCTGTAGTGTAGCTGCTCGATTTGCTTGATTCTAGGATGACCCTAATTATAAGATGACCCCCCCAAAATTTGAATATTAATGAAAAAAAATAGAAGACTACCCTACGAGAAAAAAGTTTTACTAGTAAATATTATTTCACATGTAAACTATTTTCATATCAGTCATGTTTAATAAAAACTACTGACTGATAAAAATGCATTTTTTTTGTTTTTATTTCCTTTTATTTTCCAACCTGCTCCCCCAGTTATGTTTATCTGCCCACAGTTATGCATATCTGCCCCCAGGCTTGCCACTCTGCCCAAAGATATACCTTATACCCCCCTAAATGCCACTCTGCCCCCAGATATGCCTTATACCCCCATATGCCACTCTGCCTCCCAGATATGCCTTATAACCCCATATGCCACTCTGCCACCAAGACATGCCCCGCTGTATGGAACATAACATCCTCGGACCCTGAGCTCTCCATTGGTACCCAGGATTGATGCCACTCCCTTCAGAAGCAACCGAAAATAGTGACTTTTTGTTGGGTGGGCATTCCTGGCAATAGAACTGCATGGCGACGCCAAGTTGTCTGGAAGTGATAATCCCATGTTTGTGTGTAGAAATAACTTGTGCTTGTTCCAAATAAACTCAGTTCATGTTTTTCACCTCAACATTAGTTCTGTCTGATGATTGGGGTGGGTTGCTATGACAACTTATTATCATTTTCAGGACAATATTAGCACAGTGTATCTAAGCTCCGGCTAGCCACAGTGCCAACACGGCTCCATTAGATTGCCATTCTGCTTTTGCCATCCTCCAGGGCTAGTCCCGTCCAGTGCTGAAAGGGTTAACCGCTGGTGTATTAGCAGAAGGAAGCAACATTTTGGGAGTATACCCAGTAGGGGTACAGGGCACCTCGTCACAGTATGTCCATATAGTTGCGAAAGGGTTATCCCAAATTTGAGGATAAAATCATCTTTTAGTGTATTGCTGTTTTTTTAATCATACTTTCTTATTTAGTGTAAATTATCTGCTTTTTTAGAGTTTATTTTAACTAAACCAGACAGTTTCACAATTTTGCCTCATTAAAATTGTACACAACTAATTGAAATGGGAATATATATATATATATATATACGGTATATATACATATATATATATATATATATATATATATATATATATATGTAATAGTCTTACTTGGCTTACATTTGGAAATATACTTAAATTGTATATGTTATTCACATATTTTACATAAGTGAATATGTAACAAAAATCACTTTTTCCAAACCAGAACTCTTGAAAAATGTTACATGCTTGAATGGAGCCTTGGTAGAGATTATATAACCTAAAACCACCCAACAAAATTACAGATATTTGCTAAATAAAAAGGTTGCATAAAGTATGACAATATCTCTATTTCACTAGATGTCACAATTGCAGTAGTTTCATATGACACTGTGGACACATATGATGTCTTACATATATGATTCAGCCAAAAAAATATTTTGTCACTGCCCTCACTTATTATCCCAATAGGAGGCAGTGCTACTGGTCTGAGGCCAGGTTCAACTTGCAGCTCGTGCAAAAACAGCGAATTTTAGTTTCAAAGTACTTGATTCTCTTTCTCAGTGTCAATTCATCTATCGCCGATCCTTTGGACCATCAGCGGACATTTAGGGACTCAGGAGCCCCTCCTGGTTTGTGGAGCATGATCTATGGCAAGTTATGATCTTTGTCAAACTGTTGATAACTGTACTACATCTTCTGAGTGACAATTATTCCTAGCATCTTCCCCAGGACAATACTATGTTGGCACATGATTCACAGCTGAGTTTTAAGTTTCCCTTTATGAATTCTAGAATGGCTGGACTTGCTTTTTGTTCAATATATTAGGGTATAAAAGGGATAGTCACCCCTTGAGTTTAAATATCAAGTACAAGATAGGCAAGCAGCTCAGGTGTTGTCCACTTCCACCTAAATAAATCAGCTGTAACTACAAACTAAAAGACAATCAATGCCTAATTAGCAAAGTGAGCTGGCGCTATAAATATTAATAAACAAATAAATAAACTATAGGTAAATATGTCCATAAAGCATCACTATACATATATGTGATGCCGTGTTTCGCCATAGTAGCCCCCAGCGGAAGTGCTGGCAGCAGCAGAGTACGGTAATTTGTCATTTAGAATTCCTTCTATCAAGGCGGGCGCAAAAATCATATTATCACTAGGAATCAACAGCACCAAACATATACACTATTACCCAAGCCCAGGGCAGAGAATAAGCTACATCAGACAATTCAGTTTAGGGAGAGACGTATAAATTATAGAAATTTACTACGAGGGGTGAACAAACCCTGTAGTGAACAAACCCTTTATACTTAGAGATTACTCTGTACCACCGTCAATGTGTGCCTATCACTATACATTAAGCCAGACACTGACAATACTGCAGTACAACCCCTATCACTATATACTAAGCCAAACATTGATGTGGTGTACCACTTCAGTGACTGGCTTAGTATATAGGGATGCACCGAAATGAAAATTCTGGACCGAAATCGAAAATTCAGCATTTACTTGGCCACACTTACTAATCCACTCTCCCTGAATATTTTCCTACCTTTCCTCTGTCACTGTCACTTTTCCTCCTCCTCTTTGTTCTTCCTCTTCTTCTGTGTCCTGTCCTTCCTGTGCAGTGAGCGCGAAAGACGGTGGGCGTGGCTTCAGTGTTGTGCGCCGGGATTTGACATCAAGTCCCGACGCACAGCCACAGTTGCTGCGCGCATTGTTTCTGTAGGCGTGCCGGCGTAGTGGCAACCCTCAGATGAGCGGCACACGGGGTGGAACGCCCCCCGCCAGATACGCTACTGGCATGATGGCCACATTCAATCCCACTTGCAGCCACTTAGTTTTGAACTTTGCGGCTGCTTTGAATGTTCGTCTGCCTGCCGTCTGGCCGGCCGGCCCGCCGGCCTGGATTAAGGGCGGCCTGGGGGGCAATTGACCCCCTGTCCCAGCCCGCCCCTGGGGGGGGCAATTATAAAATACTACATATATAGTAGATATATGTGCACATTAGATATGCATTTTTAACTACAGAATATGTACTTATCACTTTGAAGTAAAGAGCGGGATTGAAATATGATTTCAGAATAACAGCTGAGCTGGCAGTTATTTTTCATTCTTTAATATTAGCCCCTGATGCCTATATATATTAATATTAGATCCTGCTGGCCATATTTTTTAGTAATATACCCTGCTGCCAAAAAAAAATAATATTAGTCCTTGCTGCCAATATATATATAAATATTAGACCCTGTTGCCAATATATTTTCTATTGAAAAAAAATTGGACCCCAGGAAAGCATTTCCTTGGGCCCCCGCTCCCTCCGCTACTACACTAAAAAACATTTCCCACACTGACCGTAGATTAGGGGAAGACTGTGAAAGTCAGTGCAGTCTGACCCTACCGTGACATTGAGGGGTCCTCTCCCCCGTAATCATCCCCAATGTCCCTTTGTCCCCTCGCTCACTAAGCCACACCTCTCTTTTACTTACTCCCTGTAGTTCAAGAAATAGATCAAATAAACAACACATGGAAACAGCACGTGCAACTGAATAATACATAAAAACTCTGTATTTGCAGGTATACATAAATAATGTATGGAAACATAGCATTGCAGGTATAGATCAACAGAACACACAAACCCAGCATTGCAGGTATAGATCAACTGGAAATCACATGTAAACTCAGCATGGAAGGTATAGATCAAATAAACAACACATGGAAACAACACTGCAGATATTGATCAACTGAATACGACATACAAACCCTGTATTTGCAGGTATATATAAATAATGTATGGAAACATAGGGTAGCAGATATAGATCAACAGAATAACACAAAAACCCAGCTTTGAAAGTATAGATCAATTGGAATTCACATAAAAACTCAGCATTAAAGGTATAGATAAAACCCCCTAAATTACAGGGGTAGATCACAGTGTCACGACCATGAACACAAGGCACTCACCGCAGAAGTTCTTCTGCTCCGAAACCCCCCACCAAGGGAGACCCTTAGAGACAGGGAGTGGAGGCTGGGATGATTCCAACAGTGAGGAGGCCTGATGCAAGTGGATAAATTAAGGGCCGAGTTGGTGTGTAAGGTGCAAAAGCCCTGACAGCCGGAGCCGGTAAGCAAAAGGAGCTGAGCCGGGGTTAATTCTGGTAACGTGCACAGGATAGCCGGGTCGGTAACAGAGCAGGTAAACAGACGAGCCAGGTCAGTAACAGAGCGGGTAATCAGACGAGCCAGGTCGGTAACAAAGCGGGTAATCAGACGAGCCAGGTCGGTAACAAAGCGGGTAATCAGACGAGCCAGGTCGGTAACAAATCGGGTAATCAGACGAGCCAAAAAACTGGTAACCAGGATAAGCAGGATAAGGTACAGAATCGTCAGGCAAAAGAATCGTTCGGCAGGCAAGGGTCAAAAAACTAAAGCAATAATAACAGCAGCAAAAACTCTGGATACTCAGACCACAACAGGGTACAGAATGAAGCAGTTCCTGGGTTTTTAAACTTGGCGCCTTTAAAAGCTCTGCCCCCTGGACCGCGTCATCACAGTTCTGGGTAATCTCCCAGAACTCCGCCTCCGGACCCGTCCAGCCGCGCCCTCATCAATACAGACAGGAGGAACGCCGCTGGACCGGGAGCGGGTAAGTACCGTTTACTGAGGATCAGTGCTCCGTCGAGCATCATGATGCCGGACGGCAGCACTGTCCCCAGATCCCACCTTCAAACCTCGATGCTATCGCGGGAGACTACAGTCACCCCTGGAACCGGGCGCCACCGAGGGAGAGACCAAGACTCCTCGACGCCGGCGATCGAGGACTCGACCGCCCGCGTCCAGGGGAATACCAGTCACCCCCGGTAGCGGCTGCTCGCGAGCGGTCCTGCGTACGCGAGCACCCGACACCAAGGGAGAGTTCGTGACACACAGGTTGCACACCCCAAAGGCCAGCCGTGGCATCCACATTGCCCACAAAGAACCTGACCAGCACCCAAATTACACACATAGGACGTGCCATCTTTGTCCCCAAATAGCCCAGCATGAGTCAACATTATACTCAAACAGCCCAGCATATGACATCTTTGTCCCAAAACAGCTGGCCCTGTGCCATCTTTGTCCCATAAACATCCTGCCTGTGCCATCATGGCCCCCAAGGCTTAAACATCCTGCTTGTGCCATCTTTGCCTTCCCACAAATTAATCTATGCTACACACAAACACTTTAACAGTCACTCACTAATTCACACAATTTATTCACACAATCATTTATTATTTCACTCTTTCACACCAATTATTTACACATTCATTAATGCATTCTCACAAATTAATTAATTCTCTCACTCATTCACACAATTCATTCACACATTAATTCATACTCTCACTCATTCACACAATGCACTTCATAGTACACTGTGTAGCATTTATTTTGAGCAACAATGTATTCTGGCACAAAAGTGACTTAACTACAGCTGGATAGGACAGCAATGGGGACTAAGTTTGTGCCGAGTTATGCCAATTTGTTTATCTGCCAGTGGGAAGATAAGGTTATATAGAACAATTGACCATTAGGCGTGAACCTGAGAGGCATACAGCAAATAACATTACCTGCCGGCGACCAATAGAGTTGCTCGTACGGACCTTTAAAATCCTGGTGCCAAAGCTGCTGTGTAGTGCGTACCGCGTTAACCCCGTATTAACCCCTTCTACAAAAAACGAACATGAAGAATGTACACGAATATTCGCCCGAACACAGGAATGGGCGAATATTCGTGGAATACGAAGATTTTTTTCCCCGCGAAGACGAACACGAAGACTAACACGAAGAGTTTGACAGCGAGCCAAGTCTAGTTAACACTATTGAATACATCATATTATTCAAACACAGGTGATCAAGGAACTACAACTGCGTTTAATGTTATATTCTATGAAGGAATATAAAGGATTGTGAGGCACAGAGGCCCCTTAGACCTCCGCCTAGACTCGCCGCTCCGGTCCGACTGTCTCTTCATCGCGTGGCAGGCCGCATCCTCCTCCTCGCAGTCGGCACATGCCGCGTCTCTTCAGCGAGGAGGGGGCATGGCTTTGCCTCCGTAGGTGTGGCAGCCAGGCGAGGAGACGCTAGGGGGAAAGGAGGGAAGGTGGAGTCCTCTGACTCCACCTCCTCTCAGGTACCAAAGGAGAGAGGAGGAGACAATAAGAGAGGGGGAGGGGCTCTTGCTACCCACCCCTATATAAGCCCAACAAACACTTCACACACACACGTAGAGGAATATAACACATAAGAGTAGGAATAGGTGGAAGGCATGGAGGAATATAAAACAAAAAAAGGAGGAAAGAGATAGCAGGCATGGAGGGATGTAAGGCAAGGGGAAAGAGATGTAGCTACGGCACTGCATGTGATGTTGGTGAGACAAGGCTGATTTGCCACTGGGTGCAGCCCTGATATTATCTGAATGCAGTAAGCAAGACCATGTCAGTAAGAGCCAGGGCCGGCCTTTGGGGTGTGCGACCTGTGCGACCGCACAGGGCGCCACACTCCAGGGGGCGCCGCCGCGGGGTCCGACGCCACCGTAGCGTACCGCTGCCGCCAGCAGCGTACCTATCGGCGGGGGGGGCGGTCCGCACCGGGTGCCGCTCATCAGGGGGGCACCCGGCACCCCTCCAGAGACGGACAGTAATGTCCGCCGCTGGAGGAGCAGGCTCGCAAGGGAGCGGTATCGGAGGTCTTTAACAGACCTCCGGCTCCCTTGAGTGATTTTAAGCCGGTTCAAGGATCTCCCTTGAACCCGGCTTAAAATCACTCAAGGGAGCCGGAGGTCTGTTAAAGACCTCCGATACCGCTCCCTTGTGATCCGCGTGGCAACAGCTGCTGTGCGCCGGGGTTTGTTGTCAGATCCCGGCGCACAACACTGAAGCCGCACCCACCGCTGTCCGTGCCCTCTGACCCGGAAGAAGACAGAAGAGCTGAAGAAGAGGAGCGAAGAGAAGGAAAAGGAGCTGTAAGGAGAAAAGAGGAAAGGTAGGAAAGCATTCAGTGAGAGTGAGAGTGGATTGGTATATGTGTGGATTGGTATGTGTGTGGATTGGTATGTGTGTGGATTGGTATGTGTGTGGATTGGTATGTGTGTGGATTGGTATGTGTGTGGATTGGTATGTATGTGTGGATTAGTGTGTAAGTGTGGATTGGTATATATGTGTGGATTAGTGTATATGTGTGGATTGGTATACGTGTGGATTGGTATATATGTGTGGATTAGTGTATATGTGTGGATTGGTATACGTGTGGATTGGTATGTGTGTGGATTAGTATATGTGTGGATTGGTATATATGTGTGGATTAGTGTATATGTGTGGATTGGTATACGTGTGGATTGGTATACGTGTGGATTGGTATGCATGTGGATTGGTATGCGTGTGGATTGGTATATGTGTGGATTGGTAAGTGTGTGAGAGTGATTGGTGTTATGCTGTACCATTTCTAATGTCTTTTTCATGATCTAATTATGCTCTAAAAGTACATCATAACTCCCATCATTCTATACTGTTCCATACAGTGGCAGAGCTGGGAGGCAGAGGCCTTGCACCCCCACCGCAGGACTCCTGAAAGGTAAGTGAACTTCAAAGAGGGAAAGGGTAGATAGTTAGGAGGGGGTAGATAGGGAGAAGGGAGTGAGACAGGGGAAAGGGGGTAGATAGGGAGAAGGGAGTGAGAAGGGGTAGATAGGACAGAAGAGAGTGAGAAGGGGTAGATAGGGCAATCATACTCCTATCATGCTAAGTCTGCGAGTACATCCAGGAATCTGGGTATGCCTGGGCATGATAGGAATGTGATTGCTGTTAATCATATATATATATATATATATATATATATATATATATATATATATATATATATATATAATATTGTTATTTAATTGTTTTGTCCTATTTTGGTGTGTTACTTACTTTAAATAAAAGTGTTAGATTTTTTTATTGTGTGGGGGGGGTCATATTCGGTTTTGGCCAGGTAAATGCACTTTCGGTTTCAGTCCAGAATTCGTTTCGGTGCATCCCTACTACTAAGCCAGACAATGAAGTGGTAGGCCTACACCACATCAATGTTTGGCGTAGTATATAGTGATTGGGGTTTTGTTACAAGTTTTTATTCCTTTCTTTTTTTGGGATGGGGGGGCGCCAGAGGAGTAGTCCGCACAGGGCGCCAGAACACCTAAGGCCGGCTCTGGTAAGAGCATGGAGTTTTTTAAAGTGCAATGGGAAATATCCCCCCCCTGCAGACACCAATGAGCTACAGTGCCCTACACTAATATTGGCACCCTTGGCTGTGAAAAATTGTCTTTTTGTTTAACCCTTTGATTTTTTTTTTTAAATATACAAAAATACTGTGCTCATGGAAATCAAGCATTTGCAAACACAACACAAGTTTACAAAAAAATGTTTAATATATGTGAGGCACAATTAGTGGCACCCAATCATTTCAATTGACTCTCCTCTTCAGTTTATCCCACAGGTTTTTTTTTTATGGGATATAAGTCAAATGACTCAGATGGCTTTGGCAGGACCTTGATTTTGTGGTCAGTAAACCATTTTTGCGTTGATTTTGACATATATTCTGGATTATTGTCCTGCTGGAAGAAGCAAACACAGCCTATTTCAAGCTTTCTGGCAGAGGCAATCAGGTGTTAATTTAATACCTGTTGATGTGTGATGCCATGTATCCTAACAAAATGTCCAAACCAACCTCTGGTGTTCATTGCCAAAAAGCGCTATTTTGGCCATAGAACCTGATCCCATTTGAAGTTCCAGTACTCCAAGACACAACTAATTTTCGCTATTCTCAAGCTGTGATCCTTGGAGATTTTTGGCCACTCAAACCATCCACACTGCATTGGGACGATATAGACACATGTCCTCTTCCAGATTGATTGATAACATTTCCAGTTATGTCCTGGTGGTGGAAATTGTCATTTTCAATGCTTTTCCTATTTCCTTCTTATTTTGTGAAGCTCAACAACCTTTTGCAGCACATCACAGCTATATCATCACAGCATTGTGATGAATGACTAAGGGAATTCGGCCTCTGTGTTACCTAATAGTGATGTCTGGATCATGAACGAATCGTTCTTTTGATCCGATTCTTTTCAGTGATCCGGATGAATCAATTCAGTAGACCGAACTATTCATTTGTAACAGTTCAGTCTGTGAATCATGCAGTTATAACCTGATCATTAATACAGCTCATTAATTCACAGAGGAACGATGACTCATAGATTCAGAGAGTCGTTCAAAGATTCAAATCTTTCAAAGATTCGAATCCTTCAGAGAATCTCACTGACAATAATTTTATAAATAAATACATTAATAATTCCCAAGAGGGGGCCCGCTTTACTGCTTCAGGACCTGGGCAACTTGCCATAATTGATGGGACCTCTATAATCAGTTTATGAGCTAAAGCTCAAGCACAGTTGGGTTATGCAGCAGGACAATGATCCAAAGCACATAGGCAAGTCCATCTCCGAATGTCTCAGAAGAAACAAGATGAAGGTTTTGGAGTGGCCTAGTCAAAGTCCTGACTGAAATCCAATAGAGATGTGTCATGATCTAAAAAATACTTTTTATAAGATGCCATTTTGTATGCCAATTTAATCCATAAATGACCAGTACTACAATGGCTGGGGCTGCATATTTTGCACACACCCAGAACCATAGATTTTAATGCTTGCAAAGTTTCATCTCTCTCTCTCTCTGTGTATTGTATGAGTTGATGCAGCTGCTGGTTTGTGACATCAACTGCTTGAAATTGAAAAGTATGAAATGTTCTGCAGCAACCAACAAACTGCATAGCGTTCACGTCTGTTGGACACCACATGTGCTGCTGTAGCTCTGCTTAGTGTATAAATAATATACAATTATAACACTAAGGTTATACTGCTGCAATATAGCTATTTTTTGCCATGTTTTACTACATGTGGGTTTGATCGAGAGTCCTCATTTTCATGCACCCACACAAATTATATACCCTTTTTTGTCAGAAACAATAAGGCTTTCATTTGAAACATTCAAATAATGATAATTGTGAGTGCTAGGGTGTAAAAAAATTGTGTACCTCATCAGGAAAAACAGGAGTTAAAATAATACCATCTAGTTTGTTGGCAGAAAGAGGTACCATTTACCTTTTTTGTGAGTGGTCCTCTTTACCATACATTGTTTGAGATTGGGGGCTGCTTGAATGAAGGTAGTTGGGGATGTGGGAATATTGGTACCCTTGAGATCTTGGGTAGGACTTCTGTTTGTGGATTATAGGTTACCACTAATGGTGCACAATCTCCTTTCTTATGGCTGCTGGTATCTCAGGAGATTTTCTCTGGGGATATTAATGGCTTTCTGTATTTCAGAGTCTGTGAGTTTTATACAGAAAAATTATGAACTCTTTCCTTCTGACAATATCTATCCCGGTTGTGGAATTTGAACAGATGCGATTATAGCTGATGGCTAGACTGTAGATGATTGAGTTTTCCGTATGTCTAGGATGGAAACTGTTGTGTTTCAGGTAGGTTGGTCTATAAATTGGTTTTCGGTAGAGTGAATTCTCAATTTACTTGCTTTTAATGTAAATGGTAGTGTCCAGGAAGTGGATGTTTGTGTGAGAGTAGCTCAGCTTCAAGTTTATGTTGGATTGGCAGGCACTATTGTTTTCATGAAATCTGAGGAGTCCCTCTTCACTACCAGCCCAGAAGATTAGGATATTGTCTATGGGTTTACATATTAGGACATAATAACAATCATCTGTTCTTTGGTAGGTCTAAAACTTAGGTAAATACAACCACAGACGAACAACAACACATGACATATTACATTGTGTCATGATTTATTCAACAAAGATAAAGCCAACATGGAGAAGCCATGTGTGAAAAGCTAGGTACACCTTATGATTCAATAGCTTGTAGAACCACCTTCAGCAGCAATAGCTTGGAGTAATTGTTTTCTGTATGACTTTATCAGTACCTCAAGTCATTGTGGAGGAAATTTGACCCACTCTTCTTTACAACAATTCTTCAGTCCATTGAGGTTTGCAGGCATTTGTTTATGCACAGCTCTCTTAAGGTCCCGTCACAGAAGGGTCTGGGCCATTCCAATACATTGATTCTTTTCTTGAGCAAACAAATTGTGACTACTGAAAGAAAAACACTATTTTATGTTCAGCAACATCCTCCAAATTAATTTAGCTGCCCTGAGCAAAGTGTATTTTTTGTATATTTCTATTTAGATGTATGTATCTTAGGTAACTGGGGAATGCTGTAGGGAATAGGAAGGGTATTTTTACATTTTCCTAGATATGATAGGATTTTTTCTTACATATTTTTAATTTTGAAAAAAATATTTTATTACATTCAATTTACCCTTTTTTTTTACATTGTTGTCTATTACAGAGCAGTGCTCAATGTATAGAGATTCTCTTTGGGGTCATTTGGTTGAGGTTATAGCTGCCACAGAGGGGTCAGCCAGTTATTAAATCCAAGGGTACGAAAATTTTGGTGCATTTCAAACTGAAAATGAAAAAACAAAGGTTATGATTTTAAATGTGATCCAATTCCAACATAAGCGCAGAAAAACACTTCTAGAAGATGAGCTCACACTACACAATGCAATTAAAACATTAGAACATGAAATGTCTAAAGAACAGATGGAATAGCAACAGACAACTGGGGAGCTACACTTGGTTCAGAAACAAAATGGAGTCTACAAGCAGATGGTGGCACAAAGCAGCTCACAGAAAGGACACGTACAGACAGGAATTTATGTGCAATAAAAGTAGCCTAAAACATACAAACGGCAAAGAATATCTTGTAAAACAATCTTTCAAATTTAAAAAATAATTTAAACAGAATCTCCAGATCAGCCCAAGATCTTGTGGAAAGCCTTTCCAGAGGAATGGAAGCTCTTATAGCTGCAAAGGGCGGAGCTACTTCATATTAATGTCTATATATTTAGAATGCAATGTCATAAAAGTTGGTATAATGGTCAGGTGTCCCAAATCTTTGTCCATATAGTCAAGTGACCCAAAACATTGTCCATAAAGTGTATCTACATTAGTTACTAAAGTAGACCAAGCTTTTAACCCCCTGATGACAACGTGAAAACAAACATTTTACGACAATTGACTGCCAGGACCATCATGACTTCAAACGGGTGCAGAAAGCGATCTACATTCGCTTTCTGCACCCAAACGGTGTTGCTGTCTGGCCCCTCCCCGTGGCGTCAACATCCGCCATACTCTAAAGCGAGGCATTCAGTGACACAGAAAACCCACCCCAGGATGCGCTATAACCGCTCCAGAAACCGCCACTGCAAGATTTTGCCACTCGCCAGACCCTCTCCAGACCCTCCTGAAAACTCTGGCTCCACTTGCAGGTTGAATACACAATGTGATTAGTAAAAATAAAAAAAAAATAAAAAAATTTCACAAGTCACCATCAGGGGAACCTTCCAGATCCAAAAATGTTTTTAAAAAAGGCCAAAAAAATAAAAATGATCGATATATATATATATATATATATATATATATATATATTTTATGAGCAAGTCCTAAAAATTAGTGCTTTATTTTCTCACATGGAAAGAGTTAAAATACTGGCATGTTAAATACCCATAGGGTGTCTTCTTTTAAAAAAATAAATGATTTGATGGGGTAAATTGAATTGGCCGGGCTTAACAATGTCCCAATTAACACACGGGGAAGGATGACCACATGTCTAATTTCCAATTTGAAAAATACACACGTCCCAAATTCGACAAAGACTGGTGGTAGAATTAGCCCATGGAAAATGTTAAAATGCCAGCCCTTTTGCCCCAAAATAGCCAGGCAAACCCATACATAGGTGGTATCACCTATATGTACTTGGGAGATGTTGCTGAACACTTATTGGGGTATCGTGTGACAGCGACATATACCAGGACCTGTAAAGTTATACCTAAAGTACAACATGTGTGGGAAAAATACACATGAAAAAATACTAGTGCAAACTTTGCCAAAGGCTGGTAGAAAGAGTTTGAAATACCCAGGGGTGTCTAGTTTTTTAAAATATATGGTTTTCTTGGGCACACTGAATTGGTCGGGCTCAAAGATGTACCATAGGGCATGTACAGTGGATCACCAAAGAAAGTTCAACATTGAAAAATGTGCATGCCCCAAATATGGCCTTTTGGCCCAAAACAGCCAGGCAGATGTTACTGAACACATATAGGGGTGTTGTGTGACAGTGAAATATACCATGACCTGTTAATTCATACATGAAAATGTGTGTGAAAAAAATGACTACCAGAAGTTTGACAACAACTGCTGGTAGAATTAGTGCGTGGAAAGATTTAAAATACCAGCATTTGAAATACCTGGGGGTGTCTAGTCTTCAAAAATATATGGTTTCATGGGGCAGATTGCATTGGCCAGCTTCAAAGATACCCGAAATAGCACATGGGGGAAGAATTACCAGATTTGGATAAAAATGGCTTTGAAATTGCAAAACGCTACCTGTACTTATTGGCCCACGTGCAGAAAAAATACATTTCTAAAAACATTTCTAAACTCAGGACAAACAGTAGAATCTATTTAGCAGGTCTTTTCATTAGGTTTTCATTAGCCCTTCTTGTCCTGAAAAAAACAATATATAACTTGTGTGGGTTCAGTAAACGGCAAAGAAGAAAATTACAGCTAAACACAATGGAGCAGACAAATGGGGCAAAATGGTCATATGTGGGACATAAATGTACCATCTATGATTGACAGCTCTCAACCATTAAAACAAACATATGGCAAATATTTTAGCTCAGGTATTTATCTTAAAATATTGGCCGATGTCTAATTAAAAAGTTAGATTTTGGGTTTAGGGATAGAGTAGAGGACAGGGACCACTGTTGGTTGTATCTTATTAACCCATGTAAAGGATCAAATTTAACTTTTTTGTTTGGATTTTCTTGTTGTTATTAAAAATGACAGCTTTGTGCCAAGGCTTATATAAGATGGCAATTTCTACTGCAATATGACTTGCTTACCAATAACTTATTGATTTGCTCCAATGCACGGTGTCAATTACTCTTAATACATTTTAAATTGCATTAAAGAAAAATGCTTTGTAGCAGCTCCACCAAGATCATGATCCTATACTACTGGATCACCAATTAGAGGGGGCTTGAGGAGGACCCCTCACCGGGAGAGGCGTCGCTAGCCCCTGACAACACCTTGATGGCATCTGCGGGCTGGGACCAGACTTGACCTTGTGGACCTGGTCCAAGAGGGGCATTCTGAAAACATTTTATTACAATTTTTAATGAGATTCCAGTGCCATCTTTTCCCCCAAACAGCTTGTCTGTGCCATCTTTGCTCCAGTCTCTCAGTGCCATCATAGCCACCAAACAGCTTGCCAGTGTCCCTAAGCAGACTGCCTGTGCCATTGTTGCATCCAAACAGCTTGTCTGTGTCCCAAGTAGTCTCACTGTGCCATCTTTTGGCCACAAATCATAAGTAGGAGGAAAAATCCTGGTGGTGTAGGGGGAGTCATCTGGGGGACCATTTGTTCGGTAAGGGGAGCAAAATTTCTGATGATGATCTGATGATTATGAAAGCCATTTGATGACCTTTTCTGTCAGTGACTGTCAAAGAGTGGGAGAGGTCACCCAAGGTAAAAACACACACATATATTATTAATAAATATTTTATATATTTTGAATAGATTTTTTTTTTAACAATTACTACCAAATCAGTGACAGTCGCCTCAACTTGTCATTATTTTAACATTTAAACAAAAAAATGTGTTCACTGTCTAATAACCAACTAGTTATGTCACTGATCATTGATTGTCCCCAAAACCAGGGGAGGAACTTCAGCAAAACCATTCCACACGTGCAAGAAAAATGGAAAGACTCTAAGGTAGCATTCAACCTAATCATGACATGCTAAGTACAGTGTAGAAAACTTTGAGCCTTGTGAACAATGCAACACTGATATACCACACCGATGTCATATGAGTTGCTACGTTGCGGACCCTGACGAATATATATGTTGTATGGATGATTTTGGTGGTCGTTTGTGATGATGTACCACATATATTTGTGGTTTCTATGTGCTCAGGAGAAGCTTATTTTTGGGGGGGATTTTCTTTCCTGTTTCAGGTACCCCAGTGAAAAGCCATACCATACCAAAACAAGGGGTATGCTTTTAGAGAATATATAGTCTTAATATAGTTAAATTGAAATACGGGACCTCTACCATGTCTCAAATGAGACATGGGCCCAACAAAGTGATCTGTCAAAATTCTAAATTCGAAAACTGAAATGCGCATGTTCCAATTTTGACTCCGCACAAAACGTGACATGCACATGCATGTGAAATATTTCTGTGCTCTGGGGTGCTGCTGAATAAAAATCAAGAACTTATCCACTCATAACAATAATAGTACATCATGAGGTTTTTGCATCTGCAGCGAGATTTCCTAGCTGAGAGATCATGCTGCCTAACAACAGCCTGGATTATCCTATCAGCATGAGCCAGCAACAGTATTTAAATGCCATTCAGTTTGAGCATTCTCTCATTGATGGTGTCAATGCTGACACCATCGTAAACATCAATCCCTGCAATGGAGACCTCACATTCCCTGTACAGGTGAACTCAGAAATACTGGGTCTCTAACAACATTACAAAAATTAGGGGAAGGGGGTTAAAAATTAAAGAATTGTTAAAATGTGCCCAAACAAACATTGATGTGAATAAGGAAGTGTTTTAAAAAAATGTTATAAGTATGTTATAAAAACAAATCGTTTTTCTTCATACTGACATAAAACTACAAAAATGTATATTAATTTGTATTGATACACTATGCATGAGAGAATAATTGTTAAACTATGTTTACATTTTTTTTCTATGGTGTGAAATACCTCTGGTCGTTAAGGGGCTAATAAAGCATTCATGCATATACAATACTTTTTAATCCACCAAATGATTGTGTCCAGTTTTTATTAGAATTAACTGTGCTCATTTTTATTAGAATTAACTGTGCTCATTTTTAAGATATTGGGCTGGATTTAATGCTGGAAATTTATCTCACAGCAAATCTTTTTAACTTTTTGTTGAGTGTGATGTAATTGTAAGTTAATCGTTAAGAAATACACTTCTTCTATGCTAAGTTTTAATTGTTTTAAATCTAGCTAGAATGTAACATGATGTTCTTGTTGGAAGAAGATGGAAAGAGACATAAAAGTAACATGGAAGCAGATGTGCTGCTAGTTCTACAGGCTTCTGCCAACCATATGGCATCTTAAATAAAGATGGTTGGAACGTCTGGATTCACAAACATTCAAGAGAGAAAGCCATGTGTCGTGTTGGTACAGACAGTTGATTTAGCTCTCTGAAAAAGGCTTCAGGAGTTTGTGTAATGGAACAAATGGTACTGCAGGCCTTGTAACAGTTTTACCGCTGCTGGAAAGACAGCTAGCCCCAAGGCAGATACCGTTTTTTCTTTATCATTGGATTTATTTTTAGTTGAGCATGTTTAATAACATTAGGTATGCTGAAATCAGTTTTTTAGGTTAGAATTTCATTCACTTTATGAAAGAAAAAAACAATAAAAACGGACATTTGTTTAAAATATGCCAATGATCAGCTGAGTAAAACATTTTAAAATCAAGTTGTATACTTGTGCTAAGCAAGTCACTTGCAAATGTGTGGATAAAATTATATTTTCACCTGTAATACAGTTGTCTTCCAGAGTGACAGTGGCCACAGTTAATTTGCTTGCATCCCAGAAACCTATGTGCACAATGGTAAAATAGAGCTTTGAGGAGGCATGTATACATTTAGGCAAAGATATGTGTAAATGTATGCCAATAGCACACTGCGAATGTTGATATCACTTACCACTGCTAGGTTGCACATAAAACACATACAAAAGGGCTATGCGCAAAAGTAAGTTGGCTTTTATTGAGGTCCATGTATACTGTATTAGAACGATAATGCAGAAGCAAGATAAAAACAAATCGTTTTTCTTCATACTGACATAAAACCAAAAAAGTAATGAGACAAAGAAAACACAACTTTTCCCCTCTACAATTTGAGCCACAAATAGGAAGTAGGAGATGCCAACAGGTGGTATCAAATGAAAGTTCCAACTCCTCATTATAGAAAATAAAAAAATATAATGCACTTAATGATGTGTAAAAGCAGGGGTGCACCTCTCACATCAGAGACAAGAAAGCCACCAAAGCTGGTTTCAGCTGTTACTCATAGGTAAATGCTGCTAGACTGTACACACTTATACAGTATATACACAATACTAATTACCTGATATTGTGGTGTGATAAAACACGCCCATAAGTTAGGCAACCATTACAGGTAACCTTAAAGTTATATTTACCTATCAAATCCCATGAAATGAAACTAAAGAAAAAAGGATGAAAAAAAAAAGATCTTAGCTAAAAATGTAAAACACTTGAAAGAGATGCATATCAACATCAATCCAATTATGTTTATAAATAGAAGAACAAAAGTAGCATTCAGCTCTGTATATAATTGTCAATATTGTTGCCCTCTGCTGCTGATATATAATACGAGCCAGTTCAGCCCCACAGTAAAGAAAAACTTCCTAATGACATCCAGGTGAACCAGTTATCACTAGAGCCCTAGTTATGTGTAAAATATGTACAGCAAACCCACAAATAGATATTTTCTAAAAGTAAAACAGCAATGGCCCTTCCCAAAGATATTTTGACCCCACATGCCAAACAGCTACTAAGCATTTTCCATGGGGCGAAGTAACCATGTTACAGGAATCAAATTGTATAAAATCTTGCTTTTTATAAGCATAGACACATACACAAGTGGATAGATAGATAGATAGATAGATAGATAGATAGATAGATAGATGAGTATTTGTCAGTTCAATATAACACAGAAAAAGACATAAAAAACCAGGCAATCTAAACTGGATAAAGTGGTGGATCAGGCCCGGACTGGGAAATAAAATAGGCCCGGGCATTTAAGCCTGAGCAGCCCATTTTTATTTATTTATTTATTGTTAAAGCCCACCCTTTATGTACCATCTTTGCATTTACTCATTCACACAAATAATTAACACATTCATTAATGCAGTCTCACAAATCATTTAAGCAATTCATCCACACATGAATTCATTAATTGTCATACGCATTCACACTACCCCCTCTCCCCATCTTATCTGCCCCTTTCTCTGTTCCCCCTTTTCACTATGTACCCCCTTCCCCACTTCTCAATATGTACCCCCTCTCACTATCCATCCCCTCTCCCCATTATCCCCCCAACTATCTAACCCCTCTCTGCACCCCCCTCCCTCACCCTACTTACCTTGTTGCCGGAGCAAGCAGCAACTGAGACCGGGCCCGTGACAGGGCCGGATTGACTTAGGGGCTGATGGAGCCGCAGCTCCAGGCCTGCCGCGGCCCGGCCCGTGCCCGATGGCCAGTCCGGGCCTGTGGTGGATAACTACCTTTCTGTACTTCAGTAAACTATATATTGTCATGAAGAGAAATTGCAAACTGAGCATGTAGGAAAGAAGGTCGACTGAGTAAATAAAGCACAGAAGCATCAAGACAAAATACATTGTCTGTTTATGCTTATTGAGAAGAAGAGACTTGTATTTTCTATCACCAATTACGTTTAAGGTGCTTAAGCTGTCTGCTGTTTAAACTCACATGTCCTCTGTTAAACTTACACTTGCATATTTCCCTTTCTTAGTGACCTAAGCTTTTTTTTGCCATTTTACTTTATGTTTATTTTTCAAGGCAGGTAGGACAGCATAGTCCATCATTTAGTATGAATAATATGATTTTTTTTTTACATTTTTCAGTTTAACTTGGGAAAGGAATTCTTCTACAGGTTAGCTGCTTCTGAAGATGGCTTCTCCACACATGGCTTCTCTATTTTGGCTTTATTTCTGTTGAATAAATCATGACATATGTAATATGTCATGTGTTGTTGTTCATCTGAGATTGTATTTACCTAATTTTTAGACCTGCTATGGAACAGATGATTGTTATGTCCTGATATGTAAAACCATAACAATCAAAGAGGGTATACTTTCCTTTTCACCTGACTGTACATAAATAGTTTTTTCCCTTAACTTCATATGTTCATCACTTCAACACTTTATTACTATTGAACTCATAGGTTGGAGTACAAGGAGGTGCTTTTCAAAATTAATATTTGAAACTCTGAGGGGGTTCTCGCCCTTTTGCATATTCATGTTTTCGATTGACTGACGTTTGTGTACCAGACCTTGGCTTTGTTTCCCCACTGTGCTGCCTGCCCCGACCTCGGAACATCCTGTTTACGTTTCTCTATCGCTGACCCTTTACTGCCTGATCGCCTTGGACTTAATATCTGTGCTCTCCGTTCTGCGATTAAGCTACCGTCTCTGCATAGTGGGTACATCACCTGTGTTGTCCTAGGTCCTGCATAACAATGGTTAGGGTAACTGGTCTATATATTCCAATAGTTTTGAGGTTATAGAACCTATACCCGACACTATCGGTCTTTCAAGAGGATTATGACTTAACTTAATTTCATATACACTTCACTATTCGCTCGTTGTTGAAAGGGTTACTCAATATATTTATCTTTTCGGAAATTAACAATACCACCCCTTTATCTGCTGGCTTTATAATTATGGTAACATCAAGTTGAGGTTCCTTTAGCCCCTTAAGGACCAGGGTGTTTTTTATTTATTTTTTTGTACCCTTCATGACCAAGGCTGTTTAGCTGTAATTTTCTCCTCTCCAATTTAGTGTACCCACACAAGTTATATATTGTTTTTTACTCTACTAAAGCTAATGAAAAAAAAACTGCTAAAAAGATTTTACTAGTTGTCCTGAATTTAGAAATACCCAATGTTTTGGGTATTTTTCCTCCTTTTTCCTCTATGTGTTTCTGTCATTTAGAGTGTTGTGGGTCTCTATATGCCAATGGTCTTTTCAGCTCTTGTCCTGATCTGAAAAAGTACACTGTTCTGTCCTTTTATGACGGGTATGTACTCTGGACAGAGAAGTTGTTGGAGACATATTTCCAGGGGCGGACTGACCCATCTGGCACTGGGGCATGGACCAAGGGCCCAGGAGGGTCAGGGGGCCCGCGAGGGTCGGAGAACTGCAAGGGGCCCGGTAGGGTGACCACGTTCAGGATTGCCCCAAACAGGCAGCCTCAATCTGGGACAATACAATGAAACGCTGTTTTTTTTTTTGACGCAGATGAGAGAGGGGCGCCGAGTGGTCGGTCATGAAGTTCTCAGCAACAGCTTGGCGCTCCTTAGTCTCCTCCGCACTCCCACCGCAGGACTTCTGGAAGGTAAGTGAACTACAAAGGGGAGAGAGAGTAGATAATGAGAAGATGACGAGAGGGGGTAGATAGTGAGAACGGAGGGAGAGGGGGTAGATAGTGAGGAGGGAGGGAGATGGGTTAGATAGTGAAAAGGGGGAGAGGGGGGAAATAGTGAGAAAGAGGGTAGTAAGAATATTGAAATAAATAAAGAATGAGAACGAGTGAGATAATGAATTAATTAGTGTGTGGATGAATTGTGTGAATGAGTTAGAGAATGAAAGAATGAATGTCTGGATGAATTGTGTGAATGAGTGAGAGTATAAATTAATGTGTCAATGAATTGTCTGAATGAGTGAGAGTATGAATTAATGTGTGGATGAATTGTCTGAATGAGGGAGACTGAATTAATATGTGGATGACTTGTCTGAATGAGGGAGAGAATTAATGAATTTGGGAGAATGCATGAGTTAATATGTGTAAATGATTTTTGTGAATAAGTGAGAGAATAAATGATTGTGTGAATGAAAGCGTGAATTAGTGAGTGACTGTAAAAGTGTTTGTGTATCATAGATGTATAATTGATGTGTGGAAAGGCAAAGTTGACACAAGCAGGGTGTTTATGGGACAAAGATGGCATAGGATGGGCTGTTTGAGGACACAGTTGACTCATGCTGGGCTGTTCGGGGACAAAGATGGCAAGTCCTATGTGTGTTATCTGGGTGTTGGTCAGGTTCTATGTGGGCAGTGTGGACACCAGGGCTGGCTTTGGGTTGTGCAACCTGTGATCTATGCCTGTACTTTTGGGGGCTTTATCTATACCTTAATGCTGAATTTTTATGTGAATTCCAATTCATCTATACCTGCAACGCTGGGTTTGTGTGTTATTCTGTTAATCCATATCTGCTATGCTATGTTACCATACACTATTTTTGTATACTTGCAAATACAGGGTTTGTTTGTTTTATTCAATTGATCAATACCTGCATTGCTGTTTCCATGTGTTTATTTAATCTGTACCCTTAGTGCTGAGTTTACATGTGATTTTCAGTAGATCTATACCTGCAATGCTGGGCTTGTGTGTTCTGTTGATTTATAGCTGCTATGCTATGTTTCCATACATTATTATTGTATACATGCAAATACAGGATTTGTATGTCTGATTATATGCCTTCAGTGCCGAGTTCACGTGTGAATTTCAATTGATCTATACATGCAAAGCTTGGTTTATCTATACCTGCAATGCTATGTTTCCATATATTATTTATGTATACCTGCAAAAATAAGGTCTGTATGTCCAATTTTTTGGCGCGGGAGCGGAGAGAGTGATTGCATGATAGGGAGCGTGGAGCAGGGCCCAAGGAAATGCTTGCGTAGGGTCCATTTTTTTTTTTCATATAAAATGCATTGGTAGCAGGGGCTAATATTAATATATATTGGCAGCAGGATCTAATATTTATATATATATATATATATATATATATATATATATATATATATATATATATATATATATCGGCAGTAGGGGGCTAACAGAAATATATATCGGCACCAGGGTCTAATATTAAAGAAACTGCCAGTTCAGCTGTTATTTTAAAATCATATTTCAATCATAATCTTTACACTAAAGAGATAAGTACATGTTATGTAGTTAAAAATGCATGTCTAACACATATATATACCCGTCTAACACCTGTGTGTATGTCTTTATAGTGTGTCCCTGAATAGTAGAAATAAAATTTGGTCACCCTATTAGAGTTACTTGTATTTTTCAATTGCTGTCAGTAATTATAAAGCCAGTAGATAAAAGAGGTGGTATTCTTCGAAAAAGATAAGTTGTCTCCAGTTGTTCACCAGTTGCCAGAGAGGAGGATTCCCTGTACCACTGCAAGGGACCTGGATCCTCCTCTCTGGCAGCCGGTGAACATCTGTGCGATGTGCCCAGACAACCTTTGCTTCTGCCCAGCACTAGCGCTGGGGCTTCTATGACTGAGCGCATGACTGTGATTGCATTTCTTGTTTTTATTTCCTTTTATTTGCCACTCTGCCCCAGATATGCCACTCTGCCCCAGACTCCATGGTGTCTAGTGGGGCAGCTGATGGATGTCTATGCGATGTGCGTAGCCAACCTCTGCTGCTGCCCATCATGTCACACAGGAGCTGCATCATAGAAGCCTCGTCGGAAGTGCTGGGTAGCAGCAGAGGTTGCCAGTGCTGCAGGCGATCTGGATCTTAATCTTATAGTCAGACATTGAATATAAGACAAGGGGTATTTTTCTGAAAAAACCTTGTCTTATATTTGAGCAAATACGGAAAATTGATCATTCAACTAATCAATAATTAAGCAATACCCTCTCTCACCCTGGCACAGTATGTAGCTGACCATCGTGGCTACCTCCTCATGTTTTATTATGGGACCACACATGTTACATACACCTTGTAGTTTGGTATTGCCTATGTGAAGAGTCTATCGTAAGTATTAATTCAGTACAAAAGAAAACCCTTATTCTAATTCTTACATGTTAGTAAATAGATATTGCATAGAGTCTTATATTGCGTAGAGTCTTAATTTGCTTCGCTCATAATCCTATAAACTTTTAAGTTGCTTTCCACTTCTCCTAGGAAAAAAAGCAAATGATTTACATTTATTTATTTTACCTTGCGATCTTACATATTTTCAGTATGGATAAAATACAGAAATAAGGATGCTTCTGTATTATTGATGTCTGTGTGATCCTTAGAGAACACACACTCTCTTAACAAATGGGAAAACAGCTGCAGGGTATACAGCAGGTACAGGATTGTAATAATTACTGATTTAGTTGAGTAAATTAACACAAACATAAAACACCTCTCATCACCATATTGTAATGATATATCATGTATTCTCAGTAGACCACCTACTTTCTCAATCAGCAGCTGGTTTATTATTATTATTATTTTTTTTTCTTTTGGAAGCACCTGAGGGGAGCATATGAGCTCCCCATCATAATTTTAATCAATGCATGAATCATGTTGCAGGCTTTCTGCATTCTACTCATTTAACCTTTGTATGTTAACTATAATAATAGTATCCACCAATTAGGTTTAGTAGAAATAATGCATGCTGTTTGGAACACAAATGCTATCGTAAACAATTTTAAGGGGTATAACTGTGAAACGTTAAATCTCATCACTTTAAATGTAGTACAAAGAACGACATTAGCCCATTATAAAAAAAAAATTCAGCGATCCTGAGACGTTGGCTATCATTTAACCCTTTGAGCGCCAGAAGGTCTGAACATATTTTTCATTGAATTTTCAAGTGCATTTTGCATCATGGGACAAGATATGAAACCTCAAGTACATACAAATCCAAAAAAAGTCATATTCTCATACTATTTTCTAAAACTACCAAAATGCATGAAGTTTATTCAAATTAATCGCTCTGTATATTTTTATTGAGTATGTGTATATGTCAGTGTATTTTTACATGTATTGAAAATTAACAACATAAATAGTACCGTATTTGCTCGATTATAAGACGACCCTGATTATAAGACGACCCCCCAAAATCTGAATATTAACTTAGGAAAAAAGAAAAAGCCTGAATATAAGACGACCCTAAAGGAAAAAAGTTTTACCAGTAAATGTTAATTCATGTAAACTATTTTTTTTAATAAAAGCTATGATTGAGAAAAATATATTTTTTTTGTTTTTATTTCTTGTATTTTCCAACCTGTCCCCCAGTTACGCACATCTGCCCCCAGGCTTGCCACACCAATATGGCACTGTGGCCCATGATATGCCTTTTAACCCTCTATATGCCACTGTGCCCCATGGTATGCCTTTTGACCCCCTATGTGCCACTCTGCCTCCAGAAATGCCTTATACCCCTATATCCCATTCTGGCATTTAGGGGGTTAAAATGCATATTATGGGGCAGAGTGGCATATAGGGAGGTATAAGGCATTCCAGGAGGCAGAGTGGCATTAAGGGAGTTAAAAGGCATTATATAGAGCACTCTGCCTCCAGAAATGCCTTATACCCCTATATGCCACTCTGGCATTTAGGGGGTTAAAAGGCATATTATGGGGCAGAGTGGCATATAGGGAGGTATAAGGCATTTCAGGAGGCAGAGTGCACTATTAAATGCCCCCTTAACGCCACTCTGCCTCCTGAAATGCCTTATACCTCCCTATATGCCACTCTGCCCCATAATATGCCTTTTAACCCCCTAAGTGCCAGAGTGGCATATAGGGGTGTAAGGCATTCCAGAAATGCCCTACACACACACACACACACACACACACACACTTACTTACTTACTTACCGGTGCTTCCAATTTCCTGCTGTATTGCCGGGGCAGCGGGTTGACGTCTCATTCCGCGGCAGCCGGAAGGAGGTGGAGTTGGCAGCGGGGGTTTGTATGCGTCCGTCGCAAATACCTTCCCCCCGGCTGTCAGAGATCAGGAACTCTGGAACTCTGATCTCTGACAGTCGGGGAAGGTATTTGCGACGGACGCATACAAACCCCCGCTGCCAACTTCACCTCCGGAAGCACCGGTAAGTGTGTGTGGGGGGGGGGGGGCGACGACAGGAGGATCCAGGTCCCCTGCAGCGGTGCGGGGGATCTGGATCTTAGTCTCCTAATCAGACCTCTATTTGAGGTCTGATTAGAAGACGACCCCGATTATAAGACGAGGGGTATTTTTCAGAGCATTTGCTCTGAAAAAAACCTCGTCTTATAATCGAGCAAATACGGTATATCCCGATTTTTTTTTTTTTAAAGGTGAAAAATCCCATTGCCAAACTGGTTAAAAGTGTCAAAATAAATAACCAAAAGTGCATATTTCCTAAAAGCTCCCATCATGGGCAATAACACAAGCGCAACCTTATCTTTTTATAAATGCAGAGTGTTACAAGCATCTTTAAAATATATGCTTTTTGGCACATGTAGGGCTGCAACTAACGATTATCATGCCCAGGTTCTAGCATGTACTAGTTGCTTGGGCATGATAGGAGTGTGATTGCTGTTAGCAATTATATATATATATATAGTCGATTTTTTTTGTCCAATTTTGGTGTGTTAACCACATTTTTATTAAAGGTAAGTAACAAATTCAATAACAATATTAATATATATATTATTGTAAACAGCAATCACACTCCTATAAAATAATTAGTGGGAAACTGTATGTGACAAGTTTAGGCCAATGATATTGATCAGTGAGACTGATCAATACTCAGTGACCTAAAGTCTCACTAATCAGTGATGAGATTTTGAGTATTTATGAAATAATAATAATGGCTTATTTTTTATTAATAATATATGTGGTATTTTTTTACCTTATGATCTGGATGATCCCCCTCTCTGACAGCTGTCACTAATGGAAGGGGTCATTCAGTGGCTGTCATAATGATCGGATCTTTTAATTGGTCAGGAGTGATCTGCTCATAATCAGCCCACTTATGAATGGAGACCCTACCTGACAGCAACTGACCTGGAAGCACCTTTCACTTATAGGTCAATATGGTTGAAGATTTGGTATTGTTTTTTTTAGCTCCTTCAATACTGGGCTTCATGGAGCACAGCAATAATTATCACTAGGATTTTTGCCCCTGGGACGAGATCGCCAGTTGATTTAGGTCCCATAATACTGGTTGTTTAGCTCTGTTGAAGGAAAAAAGCTGCTCTGTTCTATGAAGGAAGATCTTCCCTCCAAACAGTGAGTGCAACGTTTTTAGTGGCTCAATGCCACTTATTGGGCTGAGGAGAGCAGAAAGTGCTGCTTTGTATGATGTACATTCCTGGCTGTGCAGATCCACTTTGCCAGTCATGTATAACATACGTAATTGACACTCTAAGGATTACATTAACGTCAATATTGCTCCAAATGCAGAAGGATGTCATGTTTAATCTGTCATAAGGGTTCCAGTAATAACATACACTATATGGACAAAGTATTTGGACACCATTAAACCAACAGGGACTTTAATGACACCACATTCTAAATGTATAGACATGTCCCCTTTGGCATACCAAGACATTTTGGACAATGCTATGCTTCTGACTTTGTGGGAACAGTTTAGGGAAGGCCCTTTTATATTCCAACATGACTGTGCCCCAGTGCACGAAGCAAGGTCCTTAAAGACATGGCTCAATGAATTTGGTGTTGAATGAATTTGGCATTGAAGAACTTGACTGGCTCACACAGAGCACTGAACTGAACCTTTTCAAACACCTTTGGGATGAACTGGAACAGAGATTGTGAGCCAGGCTTTCTCATCCAATATCAGTGGCTGACCTCACAAATGCTCTACTGAATGAAAAATTCTCACAGAAACACTCCAACATCATGTGAAAAGCCTTCCCAGAAGAAGCTGTTGCAAAGGGGGAACCAATTACACATTAATGTCTATGCATTTGGAATGCAATGTCATAAAGTTAGTGTAATGTCCTGATACTTTTGTCCATATAGTACATATTTATAAAGCCTATAATTATAAGAACATCTAAGTAAACTGTCCTCAGCTGTTAGAAGAGAGACCAGGCTGTCGTTGGCACGTATAGCCTTGCTGGTGTAAAAAAGGGAAGGGATGTAGCAGAGGGGTGGGTCAGAGTGGAGGGTGCAAGTCAGAGCAGAGAGGGATGGGAGCAGAGCCGGTCTTAAGTGTTCTTGCGCCCTGTGCGGACTACTCCTCAGGCGCCCCCCTCCACTCTGCCCCTTCTCACTGCCTCCCCCCCACTCTGCCCCTTCTCACTGCCTCTCCCCCACTCTGCCCCTTCTCATTGCCCCCCCACTCTGCCCCTTCTCACTGCCCCCCCACTCTGCCCCTTCTCACTGCCTCCCCCCACTCTGCCCCTTCTCACTGCCTCCCCCACTCTGCCCCTTCTCACTGCCTCCCCCACTCTTCCCCTTCTCACTGCCTTCCCCCACTCTTCCCCTTCTCACTGCCTTCCCCCACTCTTCCCCTTCTCACTGCCTTCCCCCACTCTTCCCCTTCTCACTGCCTTCCCCCACTCTTCCCCTTCTCACTGCCTCCCCCCACTCTTCCCCTTCTCACTGCCTCCCCCCACTCTTCCCCTTCTCACTATCTTCCCCCCCTCCCTATCCTTACTTATCTTGTTGCCGGAGTCCTGCGGTGGGAGCGGGAGGCGTCCGTCTTCCCGCTATGCCGTGGTGCACGCTTCACAGCTGAGCACCGGAATAATTCCGGCGCTCAGCATGAAACGCCGGCACCGCGACAGAGTCACGGAGAGCGAGGGGCGCCGAGCGGTCACTGAAAACTTCAAGTGCGACCGCTCGGCGCCCCTGCCCGGGACTTAAATTAAAACATCGGGGTTTTTTTTTTTTTGTTTTAACTTTATTTAACATCCTCCATGTTAAATAAAGTTAAAAAACTTTATTTAACATGGAGGATGTTAAATAAAGTTAAAAAAAAACCAAAAAAAACCCCGATGTTTTAATTTAAGTCCCGGGCAGGCGCCCCTGTTGCCATGGTGCCCTGTGCGGCCGCACAGGTCGCCCTAAGGCCGGCCCTGGATGGGAGTGGGTGAGTCAGAGCAGAGGGGGCAGGCAGAAGCAAAGGAGAGACCTAGGGTCTGAGCCAAAGCAACATGTGCACTCTGATTGAAACTCAGTTTAAGCTTTGCCCAGCATGGTCAACAATTCCCATGGTGACAAGGTGACTATAGATATTAAGTTATACATGTTTTTGTGCTGTTTTTTTTTTACCTAGTGTTGATGGGTTGTAAATTTCAGTTGAAGTTATGTAAGTTTATCTCACCTTTAGCCTACCTTTCTTAGTTTTTTGGAGGTCATAGCACCAAAGGCAAGTTTAATGATTAAAAATATGTGATGTTAATGTATAATATATAATGAACATAGATTGCTTTTTTCCAGCATTGCTGTGGCCACACTAAACTTCAGAGCACCAGACTGTGACTAATTATGTATATACAGATTATTAACAATCATTTATTGAATGGTTCACACCACCTCAGGAACATTGGCTTTTGAAATTAGAAATGCCTGCATTTTTTTATGAAACACTTAATTCTTTAGGGAAACATAAAATGTAAACAGAAGTACACTGCTTCAAGGTGCTTTGACAGCGGCATTCATCTGCATAAACACATGTTACACAACAAACAGGTGTTCTGTTTCACAAGTGTAGCCCAAATGATGCTTTCAATTATGAATTATATGCAAACTGTTACAAGTAGTTTGAAACCAGCTGCAATTACTATAATTAGTTACCTACTTATACTTATTGAATTCAAATTGTGTCATACAATTGTAAATGCTTCTCACCTCTAAGTGCATTGTCTTACCTCCAGTTAATCAAATGTAACGCCTAATATCAGATGTTTAAATTTTGTTAAAAAATTTCAAATTTACAGAAACGCCAAAGAAAGTAGCAAATAGCTAGAAAGGATGTCAGCAGATGTCTGATTGCTAAGTATGTATCATGGAGTGATGAATACTGTGAATTCACTACTTGTGACATAAGTACGTGAAACCTACTGCCTACATAAAATAAGGCCAATATTTCACTTCAAATAAATATTTCTATCCACACTTAAAATCCAGTGGCAAGAAATAAGAGGTATGATTCCATTACCTGCCTTAACTGGTGTTACAAGTGATTGAAAATACCTCAACTGCCTCAGTAAACTCTAAATTATGATTGTGGAATCTAGACCAGGGCTGCTAAAAAAAAAACTACATTGAAATGAACAGAAATAACTTACCGTATATTAAGCACAGAATATTAGCACAGTTTAATTGGATACATTTTTGCACATACATTATAGACCATTAAAACCTTGCCTATAATTTACACCACAGAAAGCTGAAAGACACACTGCATGTGCACAGAAAAAAATATTTATAATTTAACTCTTAATACCAACATTAAAATGTATTGTACAAAAAAAGCGACTAAACTACAATAAAGAATTAACCATTGAATTAGGAGTTTTAGACATAAAAATATTACATCAAAGGGCCAAGGCAGGAGGCAAAGGAGCAAAGCAGACAAGGTTGTAGGCAAAGGGGCACCAGGCAGGAGGCAAAGGGGCATCAGGCAGGCAGTAAATGGGTAAACAGGCAAGGCAATAGCCAAAGGAGCAGCAGACAAGGCAATAGGCAAAGGGGCAGCAGGCAGAGCAGGAGGTAAAGAGCAGCAGTTAAGTTTGGAGGAGACGGGGATGCAGGACAGCAGGCAAGGCAGCAGCAAAGGGGGCAGCAGGCAAAGCATCAAAGGAACAGGCAACTAAGGGGTAAGGCAAAGCAGACAAGTCAGGAGGCAAATGGGCAACAGGCAAAGCATGAGGCAAAGGGCAGCAAGCAAGGCAAGAGGCAAAGGGGCAGTAGGCAAAAGGGCAGCAGGCAGAGCAGGAGGCAAAAGGGCAGCAGGCAGAGCAGGAAGCAAAAGGGCAGCAGGCAGAGCAGGAGGCAAAGGGCAGCAGGCAGAGCAGGAGGCAAAGGGCAGCAGGTGAAGCAGGAGTCAAAGGGCAGCAGGTTAAGCAGGAGTCAAAGGGCAGCAGGCAAGGCAAGAGGCAAAGGGGCAGAAGGCAGAGCAGGAGGCAAATGGGCAGCAGGCAGAGCAGGAGGAAAAGGGGCAGCAGGCAGAGCAGGAGGCAAAGAGGCAGCAGGCAGAGCAGGAGGCAAAGGGGGCGCAGGCAGAGCAGGAGGCAAAGAGCAGCAGGTGAAGCAAGAGGCAAAGGGCAGCAAGTGAAGCAAGAGGCAAAGGGGCAGCAAGCAAAGCAAAAGGCACTTTGCAGGGACAGAGTTGGAAACAAGAGACTTATTGGTCAGTCTTTTTTTGCATGTATCAGGCATATTTGAATACAAATAATCATATTATTTGTTTGATAATCTATTATTGCTGTATTGATTATTTCCTCCTGAAATGTTTGTAAAAAAGATCAAAATGTGGTGAGGAGGCAATTAAACAAGGGAACTAGTTTAAAACCATATACTACAGTGATGATTATTCAGTGACCTTTAGGCCTGATTTTGATAGTAAAAAAATGGCTTGATGTGTTTAGAAAAATGTTAATGTTTTGTTTATATAAATATAATAAGGTAATTAGAAAATCTAATTAAAAAATAGCGGCTCTCACTCCATACTCCATCCACTTTTACTTGCCAAACAACGTTGATTTTGACATGCAGTGAGAATTTTTTCTTAAAATAGGCCCCGTTTCCCAGTGGACCTGTGCGCTTTGCTGTTCTCATTGACAGTTATGCAGCTTATGCAGGTGCACATCTGTGATAAATCAGTCACTGGCCTTAACATCTCAGTGCTTGTTTCTAATCCTAGTGCAGTCCTGATGAACAGTAAATATTCTTTGATAATGCCATGGCAAACCTCACAAAATCTGAGCACATGGTACTGAAAGGGTTGAAGACTAATAATGACCGGGAGATGAGCTGCGGTTCACGAGAAGCACCAAAACATTTACCTACCTTTTCTGCAATGTATACATGATTATAATATTACATATTAATTATTAAATACTGTGTTTACATTTAGAGAAATCTGAAGAAGTATACCGTTACCCAGCTGCTTTTCCATTAACTTTTGTGCTTGTAGCATCCCTCATTTTTATCAGAGCGCACTGCTTTCTATCACTTGTATCATGGGCAACCTGCTGAAGTAGGTATCCCTGTCTCTGCAGTGTCCTGTGCAGCTGGGCTCACAAGATAACCCCCCCCCCAACACACACACACATATGCTAACATTGAATACTAACTCATAGACTCATGCTATTAGCATACACTAATATATACAAACTCTAACACCATATGCCAAGACATACTCACATCATAAACTATGAGTAACTATCTAGAACCATACAGTAACATACAAACACATGCTAGCAACATATAGTTACACATACTAATACCATACAGTAACCAGGGCCCTACCTTAAAAAAGGCCCAGGTGGCACACCAAAGTGGCCGATGTGGCCGCACGACCTCCAGGGCCATCTTTAATGTGGGGCACAGGGGGCAGCTACCCCAGGTCCTCTCAATCCCAGGGGGGCCTATGGCATCTGCCCCTTGAACCAGCAGCCACCATGGTCAACTTTCCTGTGTGTTGCTCATGTACCACCAAGAATCACGTGATGTCACTTTACGTCACGTCACGTGACCCTGCTGCGTTCCTGCTTCCCCAGGCCTGTGAAAGAGAAGTTGTTCTCACAGAGTGCGAGCAACACAGAGGGAAGCAGCGGGCCCCCATGAGCGGCACAGATAAATCTGCAGTTCAGGTAAGGTGGTGGGAGAGGGTGTATGTGTGAGTGAATTAATGAGTGCCTGAATGAGTGAATGAATATTTGTGAATAAGTATATGTGAATGAGTGAATGAATGAATACGTGTGTGATAGCATTTATGTGTAAGGTGGGGGGAAGCATAGCACAGCGAGACTGTTTGTGGCAAAAATGCCACACACAGTCTGTTTAGGGGCAAAGATAGACAGACGATACACCATGGAGCGGATATACATAGGGGAAAAAAGAAAATAACAAAATAGTGTAATATGTAAACACTAAATAATAATTGAAATAGTGTTTACATATTACACTATTGTGTTATTTTCTTTTTTCCCCTATGCATGCGCTCCATGGTGTATCGTTTGTCTATTTAACACACATTGAGGAAGAGTGTGGTTGGAAGCTGCTATCATTGGGGGAGTATTATTATTATTATTTATTACCAATTTTTTACTCTTCATGTGGAATTCACGCTGGCTGGTCAAAAGCGGGGTCAAGACAAAGCAGTGTGGTAAATACATTTTTATTATTAGCTTACTGCATCCGAATGTGGGTGTCAGTGAATCAGAGGCTGTCCTGGTGTGTTTTTGGTGTCGGTGTGGCAGAGCCTGCCCTGGTGTGTGTGCTTGGGTGTCAGTGTGGTAGAGCCTGTCCTGCATATCTTATTAACCCCTTAACGACCAAAGCAGTCACTTAATGACGAATGACATGCCTGGTGTGTCATGGCATTAAACAAGCTTAGAAATGATCTACGATCACTTTTGTTGCTGTAATGTAATGGTAATGTAATGCTGTAATGGGTGTTGGAGCAACACCCCCTGAGTACAACAATACCCCACATGCATGGGTCAAATGTTGTGTGCATTTCAGTTCTCACACTTTTGACATATTACTTTACTGGGCATTACTTTAGAGGTCCCACATCTCATTTTACTCCCCCATAAAACTATTTATTTTCAAAACCTAGACAGCTCGGGGAATTAGGTTAGGGGCATATTGTCCTGTTCCGTGCAGCTAATTGCATTTCAGCACCTTTCAAAGTTGGTGGAACAAAGAAGGGAAGCCCTTTTCACATTCATTTTGCGGTTTATTTTTCTCAGTGGATATGTGAAAGAACAAAACAGGTCTTCATTTGTATCCAATCAATATTGCCCCCCAAGTACAGCAATACCCCACATCCATGGATAAGTCATGTTTCTCAGACATTGTGGGGTCAAAACTGGAACATCTGCATTTCAGTTTTCAAACTTTGAATTTTGACTTTACTGGGCCCATTTCTCAAAATACCAAAATGGGATACAGCGACATAACAAACACTAAGCGGGGACGTGGAGCCAAAAAAATCCCAGCTATGCCCCAAGCTATACAGCTCAGTCAGGGACGACCTTGACTGTGAGTCTGGTCAGGGTCAGACCTTATCTTCCTAACTTTTTCACCTCCTTAAGGTCCCCCTTCTGCCGATAGCTCCAGGGGACATTTAAAGTACACAATTAAACTTGTTTAGAAGAACACATACCTTTTCACAACCACATCACACGTATCACAAGCAACATCACCCCCAACATTAAACACACCATTCCTAGTTGCAAGCATTCTCACAATTATATCACAATGATCTACAGTACATCCCACCATAAACACCAGTTACAGAGTAGTGCAATGGGCTGATGAGGCCACTTGGCTTTACCTGCCCCCTGAGTAACAAAGTGAGAGCCCTCCCCTTGAAGGCCCCCGATGCCAACACTGCCAAATCCCTTCCCCTTCAGTGTTTCATTTCTGGTAGCTTACCTCCAGCTACCAGGATGCTTTGCATTTTTAACCAGTGCAAGGTGCAAGCAGCTTAACCTTTTCACGTATCGTGACGTACCAGGTACGTCATGCCATAGTGGGCTCATAAGTTCTGTGACATACCTGGTAATGTGGTTGTTATGAAGTGAAGTGATAAAATGATGAGGTATCCCATTATGGGTTTGTGATCAGGTGAGCTAGGATTAAGTTGGCTGTGTGTGGCTGGCTGTTGTTGCCACCTTCTTCACACCCAGAACCAACTACATATGGGTAGTCACTCCAGATTAGAGTAAAATACAGTTCCTCTGCAGAATGTTTCCTAAGAACCAGGTTACAAAGAATGACGCAACACACAAGTTTACATAACTGTGCTTGCAATGTCATAAGCTCTGTTTAAAATCTATTTGGTGGGACTTCAAATTACATTACATTTACAGAGTGCCAGCAGATTCCATAGCAGTGTTACGATAAGGGAGAGCAAAAATAAACAATTACACAAGCACACTGGTAGTGGAGAAAAGGAGGACCCTACTCTTACAGTCTATTGGTAGATTAGAGACAGAAGGCGAGGGACTGTTTGGTTAAGGATGATTTGATTGAGGCAAAGGTCACATGGAGAAGTCAGGCCTAGAGATCTCGAATGTGGGGGACAGATGGTTTCTTTCAGAATGCAGGTTGTGGGTATTAAGGGGATAGATTATATGCTTCACTGAACAGATTGGTTTTTAGTAAAAATAAAAAAGTTAAAATAAGTAGGGGAAGTTAGACAGAATTCCAAAAATTGGTACAGCACAGTTAAAATTGTGGAGATGCAAGTGTTTAAAACAAATGGGTACATGGACAAGATACACAATTAAGAGGTATGCGAAAACTAACAATACGAATCTTCAACGATAACAGCCACGTCCCCCTCAGGTTAAGCCATTGAGTTTGTGTGGTTGACTGGACTTAATGATGAAGTTTGTCAATGAAGCAGCAAGGCAAGGCCCATAGAATAGGCATAGTACTACTAACTCAAACAGCTTAAAAAGTGGAAACCAGATGGAAAAAGCAACACCTGTGGGAGTATCCTAAGCAACAGGGTAAAAAAAAATAGACCTTTGTTTGGGGCGGAGCCTAATACATATATAAAAGGAAACTTATTTAAGGGCTCACTCCCTAGGTAGTGAGTAACAATGCTTAAGTATTGACAATATTTTTGTTATTTTTTTTCAAGGGCTTAGTGATAAGGCTTTTTTATACCACTTCTACATGTACAGGCCAACATTCCATAGGAATAATATATCAACAAAATGAAAAAATGACAAAAGCCACATGTTTGTATGATTTTCTATAATAATCATCACTAAATTAGTAAAGTTGCCCAAAATACCTCCATTTAAGTTTCTTAATTGTTTTGAAAATAACATATATATGTAAGAATTACTATATCCTTGTGCGGGCCCCGGGACCCCCAACTTCAATAGCTAGTATGTGCCATCATTGCCCCCACACAACTGGTCTGTGCCTTCTTTGCCCCCTTCCAACACAAGTACACATCCATTCATATATATATATGCAAACAAATATATCCCTACGCACACTGCGTGAGCAGCCTCGGTTTCACCGCAGGGTCACATGACATTCTTGTATTTAATTGTATATAGAAGCCCGGTGATTTCTATTGCCCTGGGCCACCCAACTTCAACAGCTAGTCTGTGTCTTCTTTACCCCCCCTTCCAACATACAACGTATTTACACAAATAACACACACTTACTCATAGTCACTAACATACACTCCATCTCACCACACTTACACAAGTACACATGCATGCTCACACATACACTTGCATGCTCTCACACACACATGCATGCATGCTCTGTCACACACATGCATGCTCACACATGCATTCTCTCACACACACTTAGTCATACTCAATAACACACACTCCATCTCAACCCACAGTACACATGCATGCTCACACACAAGTACACATGCATGCTCACACACACATTAATGCTCTCACACACACATGAATGCTCTCTCACACTCACACAAGTACACATGTATGCTCTCACACACACACACACACACAAGTAGGCATGCATGCTCACACGCACAAAGTACACATGCATGCTCACACACATCCATATATATATATATATATATATATATATATATATATATATAAATATATATATATATATATATATATATATATATACAAACACATATATCCACATGCACACTGTGCGAGCAGCCTCTGTTTCACCGCAGGGTCACGTGACATCACGTGACCCTGATAGGTTCCTGTCTCCCCATGCCAGTTCAAGGTAGTTTCGAAAGGGCGCTACAATGATCAGCCATCACATTGTGACCACTGACAGGTGAAGTGGATAACTCTGATAATCTTATTTTCATGACATCTGTCAGTGGGTAGAATATATTAGGGCGCAAGTGAACATTTCCTCCTCAGTTGATGTTAGTAAATCAGGAAAAAAGGATCTGAGCGACTTTGACCATGTTGTGACAGCCAGATGATTGGGTCAGAGGATCTCCAAAACTACAGCTCTTGTGAGGTGTTCTGGGTTTGCAGTGGTCAGTACCAGTATCAAAAGTGGTCCAAGGAAGGAAAAGCCAACAGACTACATTCTGTAGCTCAAATTGTTGAAAAAGTTAATGTTGGTTCTGATAGAAAACAGGCACACAGCGCATCGTAGTTTGTTGCATACGGGGCTACAATGGATACGTTATCATAAGAACTGAACCACTGAGCAATGTAAGAAGGTGGCCTGGTCTTCTTTTACATCACTTGGATGGCCAGGTACCTGGAGAACCCATGGCACGAGGATGCATTCATGGAGGCCCCACCTCGTAACTTACAGGACTTAAAGGTCTGCTGCTAATGTCTTGGTGCCTGATACCACAGCATACCTTCTGTAGGGCACGTACCTCATGTCTTCTCTCTCCTGCACATCCTCAGAAGAGGGGGGGGCACGGATACGCAGCGGGACACGGGTCTTCAGTGTGTTGGCATTAGATGTATATTCTACACTCATTCCATTGTATGCTACCTGCCTCTGACCCTTGGATCGTGACGTGATTTACCTGTTGCTTGCTGCCTGATATTTTCCTCTGGTCTGTTACCAGATATCCTGCAGCCGGTTATGTCTCTTTTGGAGTATCACTTTTTCACCTTTGGAGAATCACTGTGACCATATTCTGTATACTGGACTCCTGTTGAAGTCTTTTGCTTCAGACCATAACTCCTTCAGAGGTCTAGTGGAGTCCGTGCCTCAATGGGTAAGTGCTGTTTTGGCGGCAAAAGGGGAACATACACAATATAAGCAGGTGGTCATAATGTTGTGGATGATCTGTGTAAGTTTTTTAAATTATTTTCTGGTTTGTGTTTTTTGAGGATCAGGTAAAAGACATCACCAGAAGCGCTGCCATATTGACCTGAGTTCAAGAAAGGCAAAATGGCGGCACTTTAGGTTGGATGATCGGTGAAGGGACACAACGGAAGCACCGCCATTTTAGTTCCCGCCAGGTTATGTGCACAGAGAATATAGAAGATTGAACATAGAAGATCAAGATGCGGAAGCAGAAGTGGTCGGCAGAGAAGGTAGGGAACCCTTTAGAGAGCACGAGAGACATTGAACGAGAGTGTAAGAGTGAATGTGGGCACCAGGCAACACATTTCAACCCAAATAGTTTGTTGACTTAAAAGTAACGAGCCAAAAAGGAACCAAAAAATGTGTCCAAAATGTTGTTTGGCCCAGTTGCACATGTCTACATCTAGTTAAGGAGGTTTTGTGCCTTTAACAACTATAGTAATGTCTTGCAACAAGGAAATACAAACACATGCCATTTAATACAGACTTAACAAGGTTAAGAAGATAAAAGGGGAAATTATAAGAGTTAAGATCACCTAGAATGACCATCATTGTGTTCTAACCTAAGCTGTAATGGAGAGAGTTCCTCCCATGGGTTGAAGGTGATGCAGAATGGGCAACCTTCACCTGTTGTTTAGCTGTTTCTTGCACTATGCTCCATCTTCTTCTTGACTATCCTCTTGCAATCCGCAAAATGTTTCTTGGTGATCATACTATTTATTGTCTCCTCAATGTTTTGCCAGATCTGCTTCTTCGGGCTCACAGTGGTCCCTCTGCTCTGGTTTGATGAAGAGGCCTTTCTTGTCCTTGTTGCTGGTGTTTACAACCCACATTCCTTACCTATTTCCAACCTCCCCCCCTACTTCTTGTACTTGCTAGTCTCCCTAAATCCCACCTTTCTCAACTGTGCTGAGATTTGTGCGAATTTAAGATACAGCATGCCAGCATTTAACGCCACTCTTATTGGTGGAGGGGACTTAGGTCGACTGCCCTAAAGGTAAGTACACTACTGCCATTACTCACTATAATCTGATTTAGTTGGCTGTCCTTTACTTATTTTTATCTGAATAGAGACCTGTTTGCTTTTAATCTCATTAAGATATGGTGAAAAATATATATATTATTTTGCTAGAGCAACCAGATACAGAAATAAAATTTCCACAAGTATAAACAGCCTTTTGTGTGCTACAACTCCCCTCACCCTTATCCCAATTTCTTCTCCACAAAAAGTCAGCAAAAGCTCCTTAGTGTTTTTTCTTTAAAAAAATAATTTAATAAATGTACATGGCTGTGTGTGTTTTTTTTAAATGTGTGATGGTCAGCTGTCAGTTTCACTTTTTGAACATGGGTTACCAAGGAAACAAGCAAACATATTAGGTTTCCTGCTGCCTAAAGGCAGTGATTCTGACTAAATAAGAAGCTGGAGCAGGGGAGAGGGACAACATGCATGGTATATAAGGTTGCTATGCTAGGTCTACTGATCTCTGTGATTATTGGTGTATGCTGCCTCTGACAGCCTAAATATAGCAGCTAGATGAGCAGTCCACCACCACCAATCCAGCAGACCACCATCTCCGCTCATATATCTGCCAATTAGTCAGGACTGGATGCCACAAATCCCCACCCCACTTCCATTGAAATCCTAGATCCAGCCCAGGACATATACAACTCTAGGGCCAATGGCAAGGTGGGGAACACCACTTGAGTTCCTCCACAGGGGCACAACTATGCTGGAATAGGAAAAGGCCTTCCTCAAACTGTTGCTACAAAGATGGCAATATACCATTGCATAAAAACATTGCCCTTCACTGGAAGTAAGGGCCCTAGCCCAAAACCTAAAAAACAGCCCCAGACCATTATGCCTTTTCCACTAGACTTTACATTAGGCACTATGCATTCCAGTACATAGCATTCTCCTGGCATCCACAAAACCCAGATTTGTCAATAAGACTCGCAGCACAATTCATCACTGGTGTTTCCACTGCTATAGAGTACAGTGGCGGTGTGCCATAAAAACGGGAAGAACCCTTGGGAAGAACAACCTTTACTAAAGAACCTCTGCTATACAATGAACATTAAGGTTAGTAACCTTTACTAAAGAATCTCTGCGTGACAGGAGCCTACTGCTGCTGGATGAAGGGAAAGTTCAGAATACTGTGTGGCAGCACATGTTGGGACACAGGGGCGGACATAACACTTTGTTCCCCTACCAAAGGTGCAACTGTATCAATGAACGGATGCTAAACACAGCCCTTGAGCTAGGAATAGTATTTTTTAAAGCTGATCCCTTCCAATATAAACTATTATTATTATTATTAATAAGTCCCCCTCTGGAACATATTTAATACCTTCTACACCTAGATTATGTCTTAAGATGGGACAGCATTATATTAAAAATAGAGGAACAATAGAGATGTGCAATGTTTAATTCCTGTCAACAAGAAAAAATGTAGACAGTTTCTGACATAGTAGCCAACATACCTAAAATTGCCATGGTTTCTTGTTTTTTAGATGTGTTTAAAATTTGGGGGAAATGTGTTTAAGGTTTCAGGAATTGTCCATACTTGTAAGTTGTAAAGTGTGTAATGATTAAAATTCCTAGTGATAATGTTTAATTTGCTAAGGTTTAATATTGTGAATTAAAATAAACAGAGAAATACATCATGCAAAATCATATTTCATACGCTATATAAATATATTTCCCTACTGCTTACTTTCCGTATTAATCTCCAAATCTTCGCTGTGTTAGTGATTCTGCAAATAACTTTAGTGCATTGTTTTTGATATTTTCTACAAAAATTATGGCAATGTGTTAAATTTCTATAAAGCAACAGTAGCCTGTGTTTAATGAGTACTGTATTTCTATGTTTATGTCTTAGCAGCAAGTCAGCAGAACTGGGCAAAACTCCTCCACCTCCCCAAGACCTGTCATTAAGACCAAATTGTCTGTCACTGTATGATCAAAACAGAATGACCACAGAGTCTACACCAATATTTAATGAAATAGATGAATAGACAGACCAAGAAAAACAGTTTTAGCATTAGTTGTACCATAATTCTACTTAATAAAATATGAAATAATGTGAATAGAATCTACCAGCTAAAACTAATGAGCACAAAACTACATTGATTTGGCCCAGGGTGGATGAATAGAACATCTGGCATATTTGGCACCAATGACACAGCTGGCATTGTTGGAACTGTTTCTGCAGAAGGTACAGATGCAGAAATGGAAGAATTGGTACAAACAGTGCAGATGGAGCAGTTGGAACAGATGACAGTGGGCAGAGCTGGCGATGCTGGCACAGGTGTCATAACCTCAACAGCTGGCACAAGTTGTGACAATCCTGGGATTTCTCAGTGCAAGGCACATGTTCGTTTTGGCATTAACTGCTCAGAGATAACAGCATTTATAATTAGTAAATGTGCCATTAAAAAAAATCCCTGCTCATCCTTGAGGATATCCACCCCCAACTGTTTGAACTATGAATATTTATTGCAAATTATTTTCTTATACAACATTACAGTTGATATATATATATATATATATATATATATTGTAATCACAACTGTTATTAAAAAAAGAGTTTATTCTTTGATGTTTGTAATCATAAGCATAGTTAAGGCTGTGTTAGACATCAGAATACAAAACAGCTTTTTAAGTAAAGCCAAAACTTGTTTACCTCCAAATTGTTCCTTAAATTTAAGTATTCTACAGAGAGATTGTTACACAAAGTTGTGTTTTATATAACAATAGGAATTGTTCCTAAAATAAAAATTATTATAAATTCTTTGATATTCACTTTTAAGCTTTTCCAATTCTAACTATGTAGTCTTATTAATATATTTACAATAAAAATATTCACTTAGTCCTTTGGCTAGTGGGTGATTGCAAGTACAAAAACCCAGCCATATTTAACAAGCAATTACCGTATTTGCTCGATTATAAAACAACTATATGCCACTGTGCCCCATGATATGCCTTTTAACCCTCTAAGTGCCACTGTGCCCCATGATATGCCTTTTGACCCCATATGTGCCACTCTGCCTCCAGAATTGCCTCATACCCCTATATGCCACTCTGGCATTTACGGGGTTAAAAGGCATATTATGGGGCAGAGTGGCATATAGGGAGGCAAAAGGCATTTCAGGAGGCAGAGTGGCGTATAGAGGGTTAAAAGGCATTTTGGGAGGCAGAGTGGCATTGCCTCCAGAAATGCCTTATGTCCCCCGTTTAACACTCCCTCCTCCAAACTTACCGGTGCTTCTGAGTCCCCGGTGCTTAGTCCGGGCAGCGTGTAGAGCTCTACGCGATTCGCGTACACAACTTCCGCTTGAGCACCGGTAAGATAGAGGACGAGGCATGTCTTACCCGCCTAGACAAGTTAACCCTTCTTTCCGGGTGATGCCATTCCTGCTTGATGATATCAGACTGGCAAAGAAGGGGTCACTCTTCTGGGTAGCAGTCTCCTCTAGATGCATAGCAGACATCACAGCAGAGGTAGGGGTATCAATCTCTTCCAATGGGAAAAGAAAGGAACTGTCTTCCCGGATTTCTCCCTCTTCAGATGAAAACTCTTCCACCTCAGGGTAATCAAATTCCAAGCCCAAAAACGGGCCGGCGACCCAGGAGAGTGGGATCCTGCACTGCCGGGAGGTGAGGCCTGGAAGATGCAGGGACAGCTTGTCAAAAGGCAGAGAAGGTAGACTGCATCTCCTCTTTGAGGCAAGCGGTGCAAAGCTTCTTCCTGGGCATTGAGCAAGCATAGTCTTCATTAAAGCCTTCTTAGGCTTGTCCTCAACAGAGGGGGGCTCAGAATAATCAGGAGCAGACATGTTAATTCAGGATGCAACAGCACCCTATAAAAGAAATAGCAAGCAGCAGGAACTGAAGACAAAAGTTTCCTACTCACCCATCTGTTTAAATAGCGGCAAAATGGCAGCAACATTTTCAAAGTTATATGGAAACGAGGCTTGAAACTACCCAGGGGACCGGCTCAACCTTGAGCTGTAGGAAAACAAACGCATGACGAGTAGGGCTGCAACTAAAGATTATTTTCATAATCGATTAGTTGGCCGATTATTTTTTCAAATAATCGATTAATCGGATAACAAAAAAAAACAATATGCAAATTTTTTGTTTATTTAAAATAAAAACTTATAATTTACATTAAGATGTGTCATTAACACTGACATAATAATTAAAGCTATATTTTAAAGGAACCCAAACACACAATTTCTCAAACTAAGTTTTAATACCAAAAAAGTTTTACTAGTACATATTAAACAATTTTTTTTATATTTAATAAAAACTATGAGAAAAATGCCTCTTGTTTATATTTTCTTTTATTTGTCAACGTGCTCCCCAGTTATGCACATCTCACTTCCAGCTTGCAACTCTGCCCCATATATGCCTTATACCTTCTATATACCAGAGAGGCCACTGTGCCCCCCCAATATGCCTTATAGCCCCCTAAATGCCACTGCCATGCCACTGTGCCCCAATATGCCTTATAGCCCCCTATATGCCAATGTGCCCCTCTGATATGCCTTATAGCCCTCTGATATGCCTTATAGCCCCCTGATATGCCACTGTGCCCCGATATGCCTTATACCCCCTATATGCTACTGTGCCCCGATATGCCTTATACCCCCTATATGCTACTGTGCCCCGATATGCCTTATAGCCCCCCTATATGCCACTGATAAGCCACTCTGTCCCCTGATATGCCTTATAGCACCTATATGCCACTGTTCCCCGCTGATATGCCTTATACCCGATATGTCACTGATATGCCTTTTACCTCAATATGCCACTGATAAGGCCACTGTGCCCCGATATGCCTTATACCTCCTATATGCCACCATTTTGTGAGTCTCCCTGACTGACCCACTTGTGTATTCTGCACGGTAATCCACACAAAAAACGATCCATGACAACTATTTCCACAATCACAGCAGGTAACAGTTACCTGGTTTAAGCCACTCCCGTAAGTCATATAGTTGTGATATTTGGTGCTTTTTCAGGATCATAAATCCAGGAATAAAAGTGTTTCTGGATTCTGGTTGCTTGACTCGTGATCAGGACAGTTGTGCCACTTAACTCATTAATGTCTTGTTTCAGGAGGCTGGTGGCTTGTCACTGTTCCACCCTTGTAATTTCCTATATTGACACAGCCATTTGTGGTATCATGGCTGCCATACTTTCCGAAAATACTTTTGCAGATTCTGCATGAGCTTTCATCAGGATTGCTGTATTCTCTGCTTGTGCGTTGGCACATGTCCTGGGTCTGTGAGAGCTGGTGCAAGCCTTCCATTAACACCTTTGCACTGTTGTGCAAGCTGTAAGGACTTCATAAACTCCCCATGGTTTTCTTTAATACTTTAGAGTGCCCACAATCCATTGCTCTCAAGGAAAGACCCAAATGCAAATCATTAAAATACCAGCATTTGAAATAGCCTGGAATATCTAGTTTTCAAAAAAGTATGGTTTGGTTTGTAAATTCATTGGCCAGGTTCAAAGGGCATGGGTAAAAGATCACCATATGTCAGTTCAAAACTGAAAATTGCGCATCCTCCAAATGTGGCCCTTTGGCCCCCAAACAACCATGCAAACCTATGCATGGGTGGTATTACTGTGCTCAGGAGATGCTGAACACGTATTGGGGTGTTTGGCAATGACATTTACCAGAAGTTGTAAATTCATACCTAAGTAGAATATGTGGGGGGAAAAAACAAAAAATACTACTCCAGACTTTGAAAAAGACTGGTGGTAAAATGTGTCTGTGGAAAGAGTAAAAAGAAAACACATTTGAAATACCCAGGGGTCTCTAGTTTTCAAACATGTATATTTGATGCGGGTAAATTGAACTGACTGACTTCAAAGACTTCAAAGATGTCCCAAATAGCACACGGGGGCAGAATGACCCATTTGGAAAAATGTTTTTGAAATAGCAATATACTACTTGTACTTATTGCCTTATAACTTACAAAAAACATAAAACATTGGGTAGTTCTAAACTCAGGACAAATACCGTATTTGCTCGATTATAAGACGAGGTTTTTTCCAGAGCAAATGCTCTGAAAAATACCCCTCGTCTTATAATCAGGGTCGTCTTATAATCAGACGTCAAATAGCTCTGATTATGAGACTAAGATCCAGATCCCCCGCAGCGATGCAGAGGACCTGGATCCTCCTGTGTTAACCCCCTCCCCCCCACTTACCGGTACTTCTGAGTCCCCGGTGCTTAGTCCGGGCTGCGTGTAGAGCTCTACGCGATACAATCGCGTAGAGCTCTACACGCCTCCCGGACTAAGCACTGGGGACCCAGATGCAGGGGACCTGGATCCTCCTGTGTTAACCCCCGACCCAACTTACCGGTGCATCTGAGTCCCCGGTGCTTAGTCCGGGCTGCGTGTCGAGCTCTACACGATACAATCACGTAGAGCTCTACACGCTGCCCGGACTAAGCACTGGGGACTCAGAAGCACCGGTAAGCTGGAGGGGGGGTGGCATAACACAGGAGGATGCAGGGGACCTGCATCCTCCTGTGTTATGCCCCCTCCAACTTACCGGTGCATCTGAGTCCCCGATGCTTAGTCCGGGCTGCGTGTAGAGCTCTACGCGATACAATCGCGTAGAGCTCTACACGATACAATCGCGTAGAGCTCTACACGCTGCCCGGACTAAGCACTGGGGACTCAGAAGCACCGGTAAGCTGGAGGGGAGGGGGGCATAACACAGGAGCCCCGCGTGGAGCTCTACATGCTGCCCGGACTAAGCACCTGGGGCTCAGATGCAGGGGACCTGGACCCTCCTGTGTTATGCGCCCCCCCCAACTCAGAAGCACCGGTAAGTTTGGAGGAGGGAGGGGGAGTGTTAAATGGGGGGTGTAAGGCATTTCTGGAGGCAGAGTGCTCTTTGAAATGCCTTTTAACCCCTTTAATGCCACTCTGCCTCCTGAAATGCCTTAAACCTCCCTATATGCCACTCTTCCCCATAATATGCCTTTTAACCCTCTAAGTGCCAGATAGGGTTAAAAGGCATTTAGGGTTAAAAGGCATATCATGGGGCACAGTGGCATATAGGGTTAAAAGGCATATCATGGGGCACTGTGGCATTTAGAGGGTTAAAAGGCATATCATGGGGCACAGTGGCATATAGGGGGTATAAGGCACTTCTGGGGCAGATGTGCATAACTGGGGGGCAGGTTGGAAAATAGAAGGAAATAAAACCAAAATATTTTTCTCAAGCATACCTTTTATTAAAAAAGTGTTTAAATGAATTAACATTTACTGGTAAAACTTTTTTCCTATAGGGTCTTCTTATATTCAGGCTTTTTCTTTTTTTCCTAAATTAATATTAAGATTTGGGGGGTCGTCTTATAATCAGGGTCGTCTTATAATCGAGCAAATACGGTAATTGAATCTACTTAGCAAGTTTTTTTTCATCAGCTTTTGTAGATGAGTATCTATAATATCTTATAAAAATAAAAGTAAGAAAAAGTATTTTTTAAAATTTTTCACCATATTTTATATTTTTCGTTATAATAAATTATGATTGTGATATGATCAAAATAATGGTATCTAAAGAAGGTCCCTGTTCTAAAAAATTAAATATATAATTTGTGTGGGTACAAAAAAGGAGAAAGGAAAATTACAGCTAAAAGATGAGCCCCACAGAAATGCTAAAAGAACCATTGTCACAAAGGGTACAAAAAAAAAAACAGCTGTCCAAACAGAAGAAAATAAAGCAAAGCAATTCTGAACTGCCAATTTTTATAGGAAGACAGGGGGCTTCATATTTTGCATTTGCTCTGAAAAAAACCTTGCCTTATAATCGAGCAAATATGGTATTACATAGTTACGTAGGCTGAACAAAGACGTGTATATATATATATATATATATATATATATATATCAATAGGAGACCCAGAAGAACAAACTGTGCAACTGACACCAGAAGCCAAAACCTCACTACCACCCCTGCCTTTACAGAGCACAGCAGCTGAGATGAGGCATAAGATCCTGGATAAACTAGCTAAAATCAACCTTTGAGATCGATTACCAAGGCTCAGTGGAGAAAGACCATCGCCTAGTATGTTAGAAGATGCCAATAGATGCCTCACAACCATCCCTACTACCATCATAACCGATGAACTGGACTGGACCAATGAACTGGTATATGTTATAGCTGTTGTAATCCTGAAAATGCTTGGCTACACACTCAGGAAGAAAAAGAGAACATACCATACAAATGAGATTGGAAGCCAAGATCAAGGCAATTCATAGTGAAGTTAGCCAGCTGGTAGAAGTACAGAAGAATGTAAAGGTTAACAACAAGACTCGTCTACTTGAAAAATACAAAGGCTTAACTCCATCTTCAGCACTAGAGACCGCTTAACAAAGGCTCACAGTGCTGGATATTAGACTAAGGAGATATACTAAAGAAACAGAGGCCAAAACTATAAATGTTCTGTTCTCCAAAGAACCATCCAGGGTGTAATTGCAGTGTAACACAGTAACACAGTAACAGCAGAACCACCAGCAGCAGTAACTGGAAGGACATATAGGAGAAATGAAGGACATGGGAGAAATAAACACATAACACCAATGCAAAATGGCTTCAGGACCTGAGAGTATGTTATCCATGCCCTCAATACAGAACAGAATGGTCCTGACCATGTATTAGAATGGCTATGACTTGTGCTATTATAGGAGAGGAATGTGGTACCTGGATTGAAGACTCATGACCCCATAGAAGCACACTTGAATAAGATAAAGGAATTGACGCAAAAAAGCCAGAGATATAGCCAAGGAGGGGTGGAATCTCTTCTCCTGGAAGGGGCCTAGCAAAGTTTAGCAATATGCTTTCTAGTCTAGTGAAACCCATAGTAGTAGAGATAGGATTGATCTTTTTTTACTGCCTGAACATTATTCAAGCTGGAAGTTGTGTGGTGGACAACCCTTTGAAACAGGATCCCACAGGTGCACTACAGCAATTTGAGCAATGCTTTAGGAAGGATTCAGCTCCCTGAGACTGATTTCACAGGAGGGCCAATTAGGCCTATTGTACCTTCTGACCAAATTATTGACTTAATCGCTACAATGTTATCTTCTCTGCTGATTGACCTTTTATTACCAGCACAATCCCCTGCTCCTACTACTGTTCCTGTTCGTAGATTGTTTGTATCCCAGGTGAGTGAAAGTCCTTGCCCTGAATCACTGTTTTAAGTCTTGGAGGACAGATGCTGAATATTAATTTTGGTTTGTCAAACTTCTGCCGCCTCTAAGTCCTCTCGGAATTTACCATGTGGTTTACTGCAGCGCCTTCCCGTACGCAACTGTTTTTCATCCCACTTTGCTATGGATTTTATAGTCGACAGAGTACAGAGAGTTGTAAATGGTAAATCTTCAAGCTGGATAAAAGAGGTAAGTGGTGTTTCTCAGGGTTCTGTTCTGGGACCAATTTTATTCAACATATTCATAAATGACCTTGCAATAGGCATTGAAAGTCATGTTTCCGTGTTTGCAGATGACACTAAACTCTGTAAAGTAATACAATGTGAGCAGGATATTACTTTGCTGCAGAGGGATTTAGATACACTGGGGGATGGGGCACACAAATGGCAGATGAAATTTAATCTAGATAAATGCAAAGTTATGCACTTCGGGGTAAGGAATGCACAAGCAATTTACACCCTAAATGGTAGTGAATTAGGGATAACAATAAATGAGAAGGATTTGGGAATTGTTATAGACTAGGAAACCATGTGCAATGTCAGTCAGCAGTTGCTAAGACCAGTAAAGTATTGTCATGTATAAAATGGGGCATCAATTTGCGGGATAAAAATATAATTTTTAGGGATGCACCAATATATCTGTGGCTGAAATATATCGTCCGAAAAGGGCATTATCAGCAAAAAAAACGCAATAAGAAATAAAAAAACGTCTGAAAATAATCGTCTGCAGGGGCTGGGCTGCTTACCTGCGGGTTGGTCGCACAGTGTGCGAGCAGCATCTCGGCCAGGAAAAGCAGGAACCCAGCAGATTCACGTGAATGCACATCATGTGACTCTGCTCTGTTCGAGAGGAAGAAGCAGGGCCCCTGCAGTAGTCTGCGAGTGAGAGATCCGCAGTTCAGGTAAGGGGGTGGGGGAAGGTGTATGAGCAAGTATATGTGATTAAGGGAATTAATTAGTATCTGTAAATAAATGAGTATATGAGTGTGTGTGTGTGGGGGGTGGTATGGCATAGGTAGCCTGTAATGACACTCCTATCATGCCCAGGTTCTAGCATGTGCTGGCTGCCTGGGCATGATAGGAGTGTGATTGCTGTTAGACATTATATATATTTTATATAAAATATTGTTATTGATTTTTTTTATTGATATATGTTAACATATATATGTTAATATGATTGTTAACAGCAATCACACTCCTATCATGTCCAGGCATACCTAGATTCTAACATGTACTGGCTAACTTTGCATGATAGGGGTGTAATTGCTGCTAACAATCATATAAGTAATATTGTTATTGAAATCACAGTCCTATCATGCCCAGGTTCTAGCATGTACTGGTTGCCTGGGCATGATAGGAGTGTGATTGCTGTTAATCATATATATATATATATATTTTCAGTTTTTGTTCCGGAATTTTCATTCCAGTGCATCCCTAATAATTTGGCCCCTTTATAAATCAATGGTAAGACCACACCTTGAATATGCTGTGCAATTTTGGGCACCTATTCTAAAGAAGGATATTATAGCACTGGGAAAGGTGCAGAGGCGGCTACAAAATTAAGGAATGCTATAAAAGGAATGGAACACTTTAGTTATGAAGAAAGGTTAATTCATTTAATTTATCCCCTCAGAGGGGATATGATAGCATTATATAAATATATTCAGGGCCAATACATACCATTGTGTGGAAATCTATTCATAAGCAGGACTATGCATAGGACATGTGGTAACGCATTTAGACTGGAAGAAAGGAGATTAAGGCAAAGGAAAGGGTTTTTTACTGCCTGCAGAGGTAGTTTTATTTGAGTCTGTGCAGGACATTTAAACAACAATTAGATGTATACTTGCAAAAACATAATATTCAGGGACATGATTCTTAAATTATGGGGAAACACCTTCTTGATCCAAGGAGAGATCTGACTGCCATTCTGGGGTCAAGAAGGATTTTTTCCCCTAGTTTGTGAAAAATTGGAAAGAGCCACAAATTGGGTTTTTTTGCCTTCTTTTGGATCAATGGACGCATGTTTTTTTCAGCCTAACTATGTAACTATATGTGACCTGGACACCATCATGTAAGGCAACCTAGTGGAAACCAGGAAGGAGACATGATCAGTAGTGTGAACAGTGTCCATAGTGGAAGGGAGCCTTGAGAAGCCCAAGACATAATTGAGTCTATGGAATACTGGATAAGCTCTAAAAAATTAAGCCTCAAAATAGTTCCAGGGCTAGATAGGCTAAATGATTATATTGGACAGATGATTCACCACCTTTAATCACAATCTCAAGTTGGAAGCTCCTGCAGATATAATCATATTGATGCTGGCCGGAAATCAACACCCCATTATGTTTCGAGAGAGCTAATGTATCTTTTTGTGAGAACTCACTATAAAATATTCTGCGTAAAAAATACATACAGAAAGGAGACCAATAGGTACCCAAAACAGAGCAAGAAATCAGCACATATCTAGCAAATACCATTCAGAAACACTTATCTGAGGCATAAATATTTGTATTTCCATCCCACTGATTGATTAGCCCGCTTCTACAACAAAGTACCCCAATATCGGCAAGCCCTATCTAATTTTACATGGTTACATTGCTTACCAAGGTGCTGAATAAGTGGGATTGCAGTGCATTTTAACCCGCTTAGATTCTCAAGCAATTTAAAGTTGTTTCTGCACACCATTAATGAGGCACCTGTGTGGCAGGTGGATTGTGCAACCATAAAGTTTAGGAGCACTCCCTAAAAGGCATGAAAAGCATCCATATTCAGATTCATGGCTTGTTGGTAAAATAATAATGACTAATACTCACATAAAACAGCAAGGAATCAGTGCATACCCAGCAAATACCAAAATATATCTAAGGGCATAAATACCGTATCTGCTAGTTATAAGGCGACCCTGATTATAAGACAACCCCTTAAAATTTGAATATTAATATAGGAAAAAAAGAAAAAGCCTGAATATAAAACTACCATATAAGAAAAATGTTTTATTAGTAAATATTAATTCCCATGTGAACTGACTGAGAAAAATGCATTTTTTGTTTTTATTTCCTTTTAATTTCCTGCCCCCCAGTTATGCACATCTGCCCAACGGCTTGCTACTCTGCCCCCAGATATGCCTTATACCCCCTATATGCCACTCTGTCCCCTAGATATGCCTTATTCCCCCCTATTTGCCAATCTGCCCCCCCCGATATGCCTTATACCCCCTATATCCCCCCCCTGACTTACCAATGCATGCCTAGACATGTCCCCCATGCTCCAGACTTCCTGGTGTCAAGTGGGTGCAGCCAGTGAACGTCTTCGCCATGCGCACAGACAACCTCCGCTGCTACCCGGGACTTCTATGACTGCGCACCGGAAAGGTCATGTCACGCTGGTGCTCCATCATAGAAGCCCTGGCGGACGTGTTGGGTAGAAGCGGAGGTTGTCTGTGAGCATCAGGCAGACATTCACCAGCTGCCAGAGAGGACCCAGGTCTCCTTCAGTGCTGTGGGTGTCCCCCTCTCTGGCAGCCGGGGAACGTCTGCGCGATGCGTGTAGACAACCTCCGCTGCTGCTCGCTAATACTTCCGCCGGGGTTTCTATGATGGAGCACAGGAACGTCATGTCACGCGCTCCGTCATAGAAGCCCCGGCAGAAGTGCCGGGAGCAGAGGAGGTTGTCTGCATGCATCGTGCAGATGCCCACCGGCTGCCAGAGAAGAAGATCCAGGTCCCCTGCAGCGATTGTAGTCAGACCTCTATTTGAGGTCTGATTATAAGACAACCTCAAATATAAGACAAGGGGAATTTTTCAGAGCAATCGCACAAATACCGTATCAGGGATTCGATCACACTATCAGGTCATATCTTGCCGAGCTAGCCAAAGTACATCAAAGTACCCCGATTTCTGTGAGTCCTATCTAACTTTACATGGCTACATGCTTTGCGTACAAAATTGAGGTAATATGAAGTAGTGGGAAATGTGACTCCGCTAGACAATCACATACCAGAGTGGGCTAGCTCAGTGTTAAGGGTCATGTTTGGCTGACCCTGCTTGATCAGCTTGGACCAGGGAAACTGCCTTGTGTAGAGAATTGCACCACCCCCAGGCTAGCTAGCCCCAATAACAAAAGTTTCATAGATGTGTCAAGATTTAAGGGGTTGCCCATTACTGTAGAGAACATCACCCTATTCTTCTTCTATACCTCTCTTTTAATAAACATGTAAGAACTTGAATATTATAGTTATTTAACCCCTTAAGGACCAGGCTGTTTTTTATTTTTTGTACCCTTTGTGACTAAGGAATATAGCTTGGGTTGAGGAATGTTTGACCTATTGAGAGGTTAAGTGCATGAAGCGTGCTGCCATAGGCTTCTCGGCCTAGAATAAATCCCATTTGGTCTGGGTGGAAAAGGCTTGATGCGGTTCAAGAGGATTTTTGCAAAAAGAGTTGCATAAGATCGATGCCACAAGTGTGTGACTATGAATGTTGGTATCCTTTAGGATGGATTTGAAAGATTTGAGGAAGTGTGGTCTCTAGGAATAGCTTTTACACGATTTTAGCGATACACCATCTGGTCCAGGGCACTTTGGGAGAGATTAATAGTGATGGTCAGTTCAGGGAAGGAAATAAGGCTCAGCAAGACCCGTTAAACCTAAAGCAGACGAACCCCCACAAAAACCGCATCCTCCTGAAGCCCCCAATCCTCCAATCTTTACCCCCAAAGAACCCTAAATCCTCCACGATTGTCAATTGTGCAAGCCCTATGTATAGGTAGGCATAGGTACATGGTTCAAAGTGTACATATTTAAAAAAGAAAGCTCACATAATTCACCAGGTCGCCAAATGGGCAAGGCCCACTCTCTCTACTGCAACCCAGGAAGAATGCGCGGGAAGGGTTCAGAGGCCCCCTGGGCGGGATATAGAGCATTGGTAGGATATAAAAGGACAAAAGTATATCTTGGGCTCCGTATCCACATCAGGCCCTTAGGTAATATTGGACTGATTCCGAGTGGCAGCAGAATAACAGCTGTAACTTCCAAGGCTCTGGCCAAGGACAAAACAAATCAAATTTCCAGCCAAGCCTCCCCAAAAGCCCCTCTCCCAAATAGTGTCTTTCCTAGGCCTCAGGGTGCAGCTAAAGAGTCCAGTTCGAATAGAGGCAAAGAGGGTTTCTGCTCAATCGGGAAGAAGGCAATAGTCCCAATCTGGGTCCTCATCAGGCCAGATGAGTACAGTTCAACTGTGTCACCTCTACAGTGTCAGTCTGGTAGAGGGCAGGACACCCCATGGGTGTCAGGGTCCGCGTACTAGACCCCGCCACCAGAGTACGCGCACACCCTCTCACAAAACGTTATTGTTCCCGCACAGGGAACAAAGAGAATACGCTCGGATGACGTCCCGCCCTGTGAGGCGGGGAGTACCCAAGCGACAAGTTTAAAACCGAGCACTGAGTTTTGTTATTGTGCCTACTTACCATATCTCCTGTGTGCTCCTGTATTATCCTCACTGTGTACCAGGCGGCTTGCCTTGACTTCTCCATTCTCTACTGTATCCTCACTGTGTATCAGACCGGGCTTGCCTTGACTCCTCCATTGTCTTCCTCGTTGCCCTTGGAAACTAAACGGCTCCTGCATTTGTGTACCGACCTTGGCTATCCTTTGGACTTTGCGTATTGCTGTCTTTCCGTGTATGAACCTCTGGCTTATCCTCTTGACTACGCTTTTGGGACTGATCTACTAAGTACCTCGCCTGGTTATTATCCTGCGTACTGGTCTCCGCTCCCCACCTGTCGCTTCGGACAGACCTTGACAATGGGTTTTTCACGACTCAGAAACTGATCATTCCTAGCTTCCCACAACCCTGTCAGAGTATCATATGTGGAGATGCGGGTCTGATGTAATTCCTCAAATCCCATCACAGCGGAGACCTCAAGGAGTGCTGGGGACAGGGGCCTCCGCTGGACCACCCAAGGGACTCACGCCCATCAGGATCCAATTGCAGACCTGGCTGTACGAGACAGCTTGTGTTTGCAGAAGGTCTGGGACCTTGCTGTGGTGCCTCAATGTGCTAGGCACATTAATGTGCCATATCATAAAAGGAACAGGTAGCCCCAGCAATAATATATGTGCAGCCTCTGCAGCTCTGTTAAGGGGCGGAGGGCCATGGAGGGTGAGATCGGAGTTTGGTAAAAGGAGATTGGGTGGTCATCCAGACCCAGGTTCAGACCTCATGGGCCCTCTTCAAAATCCCCTCCTTTAATCAGAAGTCTGCCAGGCACCATATGGTATCCCTTGGGGACTAAGTGGGGAGCTTCTCAGCCAGAAAGCCTGGTGTGGCCTGTCCTGTTGTGCAAAGTCCTCTGGGGGACTTATGGGATGGTTAATGGAATGCTCTTTTGTTTGAACCAGCGGTGGAGCAGCCAGTTTAAGTAGCCATCTTCCCTGGTAGCTGGACTACCCCAACAATGTTTTTTGGAATGCTTTGTACTGTGGTTTGATTATCCTGGAGATTAGGTAAAATGTGCTTGTAAAAAGATGCAAAGAGGTGTGCTTGTCATAATCCTTGCAATCAAATGTCCTGTGTTTGTGAACTATGTGCCACTTTTTAAGCCCCTTTTTCAACTCTTGGCTCCAAGCAGCACTCCAAACTTGAGTTTAAAACTGATAACAAGTTACGGGGATAGTGGGCTGGTCCTGTTTTTTTCTGCAAAACTCTTGGGCAAAAGTAAATCATTTTCTATTGCTGGATGCTTTTCATATCACTGAACTGTAAGATTAGAGCCAACAAGAGTATTACAAAAATATTACAAAAGTATAAATACATTAAAAAAGCAGTTTATAATATAAAATATTAAAATTGCAATATCAGGTTTAATTATTGTTTTTTGGCATTTCTTGTTTCTATAACCTAAATTACTGTTTAAAAATATACTTTTTAAACAGAATTCTTATGACAAGTACTTCTCACCATTGATATTACCACCTGCCATCACTCCTCCACCTGCCACCATACCTCCATATGTCATATCGCCACTTACAAACAGAGCACCAGCTGCAAGCACAACAGCACATGACACTATGTCACCACATGCAGGGATGCCAACACCAGTAAAAACCCCAGGAAGGGACACATATATATGTTCATAAAACAGCATAAAAAATAATTTACAATAAAGAGGTAAAAGTCAATTTACATAATATATATATATATATAACCAAAATAATAAATGAGTATGAGAAAATCAATATATATATATATATATATATATATATATATATATATATATATATATATTTTACTGCTGTAGAGCATAATGCATATTTGGAAACTGACCAAAATAAAATAGATTTAACTCATGTGATGAAAAACAGTTTTCTATAATTTATATTGTTTTAGGACACTCTTCGTGAGTGGTTTGTGGTTAGGAAATAAGCATTTGTGGTATACCGAAGCTGGGACTTAAAAAGGTGATTATATATATTTGGCTCAAAAAACAAAGCATAGAAAAATGAGGAATTAATTTAGATAACAAAAGGAAATGATTAGTAGCCTTCATCACATTGTACAAAAAAACCTTTTTTGCTAATTGCATTCATTCATTGTTTTTATTTTTTTATTTTAAATCACTAGAAAGTTTGGGAATTAGGTGTTTATACAGGCGTGTATCCTCCAGGCAGCAAAAACAGTTTATACTTTCTCTTTTTTTCCCCTCCATTTTAAGATTTCAAAAAAGTTTAAAGCTCTCGAAAAGGGTAAAACTAAAAGCATGGAAGCCTTATAAAACCAGAACTTGTATCCCGTATTTGCCCGATTATAAGCCACACTTTTCCTCCCCAACCTATAACCGGGGTTTAGCGCAGGGATGCTCAATTCGTATTCATTTAGCTCTGCTGTGGGCAAGCAGCAGGGTTAGGATCCAGATCCCCCGCAGCACTGCAGGGGACCCGGATCCTCCTCTCCGGAATACAGTGGACATCTGCACGATGCAGACAACCCCGCTGCTGCTGGCACTTCCGCCAGGGCTTCTATCACGGAGCGCCGGTGTTATATGACCCTCTGGTGCTCCACCATAGAAGCCCAGCGGAAGTACCTGTCAGCAGCAGCGGAGGTTGTCTGAGTGCATCGTGCAAATGTTCACTGGCTGCCTGGATCCACCTCTCTGGCAGCCAGGGGAACATCTGTGCGATGCGCGCAGACAACCTCCCCAGCTACCCGACACTTCCGCCAGGGCTTCTATGATGGAGAGCTGGCACAGATGCCCTGGCGTAAGTGGCGAACAGCAGCAGCGTTTCTCTACGAGCATCGTGCAGACGTCGACCGGACACCAGGGAGTCTGGGGATGGATTGGTAAATCGAGGGGGTGGGGCATAAATCATATCAGGGGACCAGAGTGGCATATCTGAGACCAGAGTGACATATCAGGGGAGCAGAGTGGCATATCTGGGGGGCATAAAAAAAGATCAGAAGGCAGAGTGGCATATCTGGGGAGCAGAGTGGCATATCTGGGGGCATAAAAAAAGATCAGAAGGCAGAGTGGCATATCAGGGGAGCAGAATGGCATATCTGGGGGGCATAAAGCATTTCAGGGAAGCGGAGTGGCATATCTGTGGGGACAGAGTGGCATATCTGTGAGGACAGCGTGGCATATCTGTGGGGCATAAAGCACTTCAGCGGAGCAGAGTGGCATATCTGGGGTGTAGAGTGGCATATCTATATGTAAGATGCATTATGAATTAAAGGGGGGACCTTAAAATGGCTATTGGTTTCCTGTTTGTATATAACCTTTGCTGACTAACTGTATAATAGATACCAAAAATGTTAAAATGCATGTATTTCTGTTCATTAGATAAAATACTGTAAAAATAGTACCAAACTTTAAGGGTGCGACTTATAATCGGGTACGGCCTATAATCGAGCCAATACTGTAATGTTATGTGCTCCATTTATTAACTGCAGGGATCAGAGCATGTTAGCCATGTGAAAAAAAGCCAAGACTAAGTAGATTGGGCCCCTGGAGCACTTATTCTTTTGTACCCAAATCAACACAAAAACATTTTTATTGCAGATTCCTTTATACTCCCTTCTTGGTGACACTCTCTGTTCATATCAAGCATTATATATTATGTCCCTGGCCATTGCGCCAAGTTTAACTGTAAAATAGGCGCTGCTCATGTGCAGCCAATGAAGTGCTAATTTGTTGTGACATTGGACAAGATTTGGCAAGTGGTCTCCTCGTCAAGATTGTCTAATTCATATCAGGCCCAATGGCAAAAAATTAAATCTGGGGCACAACATAACAGTGCTACTTATACCACACAACAAAGGGGTGGAATATGGACTTAAACTCCTTTAAGCTAACAGAGTTACTATCAGCCATTGCAAATAAAGACACGTCCTTGTGCTTACTGACTTCACCAAGTCCACATCCTTATCACTTCTCCAGCCTGTTTTCCATAGCTTAGCCTCAGAGCTGGTTACCGTGACTCTACAGGCTTGCATATGATTGCCAATTCTCCTTAGCTGTGTCTGGTCAGTTGTCTACTCTCTGTGTAAAAAAAATAAATAAATAACTTCCTGTGACTGTGTCTTTGCTAGATTTGCTTTAATCAAGGTGGCTGCTGCTTCTTCTTTTACTTACCCTTTGCTCATTCTAGACAGTGTGATTTTGCTGCATTCTCCTACTCACTGACCTCGGCTTGCCTGACTAACTACCCTTCTGTTCCAGCCACCCAGGTGTGCTGGAACAGAAGGGTTCCAGCACACCTGGAATACATATATATATATACACACACACACACAACGATCAGCCATAAAATTATGACCACCTAATCTTGTGTAGGTCCCTCTTTTGCTGCCAAAACAGCCCTGCCAAAGCATGGACTCCACTAGATCTCTGAAGGTGTGATATGGTATCTGGCACCAAGACATTAGCAGCAGTAAGTTGCAAGGTGGGGCCTCCATGGATCTGACTTCTTTGTCCAGCACATACCACAAATGTTCGATTGGATTGAGATCTGGGGAATTCGGATGCCCAGTCAACACCTTGAACCCGTTGTTGTGTTCCTCAAACCATGTTTGCTCTGTGGCTGGGTTGCATTATCCTGCTAAAAGAGGCCAATGCCATCAGGGAATATCATGTCCATGAAATGGTGTACATGGTCAGCAACAATGCTTAGATAGGTGGTACGTGTCAAAGTAACAGCCACAAGAATGGCAGGACCCAAGGTTTCCACGCAGAACACTGCCCAAAACATCAAACTGCCTCAGCCGGCTTGCCTTCTTCCCAGTGCTGCTATGTTTTCTCCAGGTAAGCGAAGCACACGCACCCTGCCATCTACATAAAAGAAAAAGGATTCATCAGACTAGGCCACCCTCTTCCATCGCTCCATGGTCCAGTTATTATTATTATACTTTATTTATAAAGCGCCAACAGATTCCGCAGCGCTATACAAGGTAAAAATTTTATAGATAACGACAAGTACAAAATGACAAGCAATTGACATAGCGATTGACATACAGATACAAGAGGAATGGAGGGCCCTGTTCCCGCAGGAACTTACATTCTAGGTGGATAAGGGGTGAGAAACAGGAAGTGAGACCAATTGTTATGGTGATGTGCCCATCAGTGGACAGGGGTCAGTATGGGCAACCTGACTGGTCTGTGACAACACTGCCCCATACGCAACAAACTGCGATGCACTGTGTGTTCTGACACCTTGAGCTACAGTACAGCGGCTACAGTAGCTGATCTGTTGGATTTGACCACATGGGACAGCCTTTGCCCTTGTCAGCAGCCATGCTCTCACTCACCTGAATACACGCAGGTCGGTCCTCCGCAGCATCCACGCTGCAACTAGCTGGCACGCGCGATTCCCGCCTCCTTTTTTCTCTGCTTCAGGGAGGAGGGGGCCGCGCGCTCCCAATGACGTCACCAGCCCGGGGACATTCAAAACCCAGCAGCTTCTGCTGCTGGTCATTTGGTATAGTTTCTCTCTGAGCGTTCCTATTTTGTGCTATCATTATCCTGACCCTGCTTGTTAAACGGACTTTGCTGAATTTCTGGAGACCCTGACCCTGCTTGTAAAACAGACTTTGCTAAATTTCTGGAGACCCTGACCCTGCTTGTAATAAGGACTTTGCTGAATTTCTGGAGACCCTGACCCTGCTTGTAATACGGACTTTGCTGAATTTCTGGAGACCCTGCTTGTAATACGGACTTTGCTGAATTGCTGGAGATCCTAACCTTGGCTTGCCTACCGGACTCCTCTGATATCATTACCCTTACAGCCCCCCCATGTGCATCAATGAGCCATGGCAGGCCATGACCCTGGTGCCGGTTGACTGCTTTCCTTGCTTGGACCACTTTTCATAGGTACCGACGACTGCAGACCGAGAACACCCCACAGTTTTGGAGATGCTCTGACCCAGTCATCTAGCCATCATAACTTGGCCCTTGTCAAAATAGCTGAGATCCTTACACTTTTTCCTGCATCTAATACATCAACTTTGAGGACGGAATGTTCATTTTGCTGCTTAATATATTCCACCCACTGACAGGTGCCATGATAACAAGATTATCAGTGACATTCACTTTACCTGCGAGTGGTTATGATGTTATGGCTGATCAGGGTATATACACATTAGATAGCCGCTTAAGCTCAGGGTATCTAGTGGCTACTTCTGGCAAAAGACCCTGCTAACCCAGCCGCGGGACTCAAAACCTGTATCACATTAGTATCATTACACATGCCCATGTAGCATGCAGGGAAAGCAAAAGAGAGAGGAGTGAATCAAGGTAAAAAAAAAAGAAGAGGCAACAGCAAATCAAAGACAGTCTTAGACCTAAAGTCCTATACAATACTTCCTACTGACAGGGTGCAGATAGACACTGGGAAAGAAGAGCTGTCTCTACACTGGATTAATCATACCAGCAGAACCAGTTCCTGTCTGCTAGCGTCTGGCAGACCATAGGCTGCAACATTTGTGACAGCCCTGGAGCAGCAAGGCTCAAGCCTTGGACCTTGCATAACACAAGCAATAATACTGACTCAAAATTTCAACTGAGACTACCTTCTCAAGCAAAGCTTTTTACCTCAGGTGTCTATTTTATATGATTTATTTCCCTTGGTTTTTATTCTCAAAACCACATTTCTTGGCACAGTGCAAGTACGCAGGAATTCAAAAACAAAATGGGCACTTTCCTTCATGGAATTTTGTGCAATGAACGTGTTGTGTTCTATAAAGTCACTTTGTAATCACAAATAAAATTTTATGCACAACCACACTGAGGTGATACAAACTTTAATATCAGAATGATACACACATTAAAACAGTATCCAGGCTATCAGGTGGATGAAGAAAAAAAGGTTTGTGCCCCATTCAGCCCATCTGGTCTGCTCATCTTTCCTGATACGAAGACTCATACCTTAATCAGTCCTTGGACTTTTCTTAGAAAAGCTTTGTGCCTATCCCATGGATGTTTACATTTTCTCACTGTATTAACCTCTACCACTTTTGCAAGGAGGCTGAGTACAAACAATACCAACAATTATTAACTACATCCCAGTTATGATTCAGTAGGGTTGATTAGCTGTCATGAATGCTCATTTTCTTTCAATGCAGCTTTACCTTCAAGAAGAGCTTGTGACAGTCACACCATTAATCAAATGATGGATGTGTATAGCAAAAGATCACTAGACTTGACCCATATAATGTATAATGCAGTAAATAACCCCATTTAATGAATACATGCCTAAGATCCTAGTAAAATAACCCGTGTTATTTTACTTAATTTTGACTCCCAACATCAATTTAGAAGAAAAAAAATGCAATGGAAACGTGCCCTTTTTATATTTCCCTCTAATTCTGGAAAATTAACGAAACACCCAGGCACATACAGAATGTAGATATTTCTATATTTCTATAAACAACTGAATTTGTGTATGAACTGTTTAACAGGGAAATCATGGGTTAAGGAACGTTTTATTTGAGTTATTATATAATACATTTTCAGCTATATAGTACCAGTAAATATAAACAACACAATGTGCCAGAAGTAATAAAAAGCTGCCAAGCAAATCTTTGAACATGAGCCTTAAATGTCATAATGCTATTACTATGACACAAACACAAACAGCAGACCACTTTCAACCACACTCTTGCAAACACGCTGACCAATCTTAGCCATGTTCACAAAACGCATACACTATGACAAACGCTCAATCACTCTCAGCCTAACACATTGCATTCTTAAACAAATTACATACAAATAGGGCTGCAACAACTAATCGATAAAATCGATAATCGATAATGAAATTCGTTGCCAACGAATTTCATTATCGATTAGTTGAATCGATTATTAGCGATTATAAAATGAGGGTTTTTTCAGAGCAAACGCTCTGAAAAATACCCCTCATTATATAATCCGTTTAGTCTGACTCACAGCAGCAGCTGCTACTTACCAGTCCCTCCCTGTAATCACTGTGACAACTGGCCCCGCCCCTTCCTTCTCCCAGAAGGCCAGAACCACATGGCTGTGACACTCATTTAACTGTAAGTATAAAATTAATATTTGGGCTACTGAAAGTTAAGGGAGGTGGGGGTTAATTTAGGGGCAGTTATGGTTAATGGGGTGTTTAGGGTTAATTTAGGGGCAGTTATGGTTAATGGGGTGTTTAGGGGCAGCTATGGTTAATGGGGTGTTTAGGGGCAACTATGGTTAATGGGGTGTTTAGGGTTAATTTAGGAGCAGCTGTGGTTAATGGGATGTTTGGGGTTAATTTGAGGCAGTTGTGGTTAATGGTGTGTTTAGGGTTAATTTAGGGGCTGTTGTGGTTGACAGGGTCTTTAGGGTTAATTTAGGGGCAGTTATGGTTAATGGGGTGTTTAGGGTTAATTTAGGGTAGTTGTTTTGATGGGGTATTTAGAGTTAATTTAGGGGTAGTTATGGTTAATGGGGTGTTTAGGGTTAATTTAATGATGAGGACTGAGGGTTAATTTGATTAATTTAATAAAGTTAACTTAAGGTACAGTTAGAGATAAAGGGGGGCAGACTAAAGGGAATCTAAATCCTGGGGGCCATGAAGATTAACCCAGTACTTATTTATAAAAGTATGGTGTCAGTGTGCTGTGAACGGGTCTGTGACTCTGTGAGGGGACTATGAGATATCTGGGGGGTATAAGGCATATCTGGGGAGGACGGAGTGACATATCTGGGGGTATAAGGCATATCTGGGGCCACAGTGGCATATATGGGGTAGAGTGGAGTGGCATATGTGGGGAGGGCAGCGTGGCATGTCTGGGAGGCAGTGTAGCATGTCGGGTGAGGATGGAGTGGTGTATCAGGGGGTATAAGGCGTATCAGGCACAGTGGCATATGTGGGGGTGGAGTGGTATATTTGGGAGGCAGCATGGAGTGGTATATGTGGGAGGCAGCATGGAGTGGCATATGTGGGAGGCAGCGTGGAGTGGTATATGTGGGAGGCAGCATGGAGTGGCATATGTGGGAGGCAGCGTGGAGTGGCATATGTGGGAGGCAGTGTGGAGTGGCATATGTGGGAGGCAGCGTGGAGTGGTATATGTGGGAGGCAGCGTGGAGTGGTATATGTGGGAGGCAGGGTGGAGTGGCATATGTGGGAGGCAGCGTGGAGTGGCATATGTGGGAGGCAGCGTGGAGTGGCATATGTGCATTTTATCAAAGTTTTTTTATTCTGCTGTTTGTATTTAACATCATTTGTTTATAAAATTTATTTTAAATAAATGAAAAATTTACATTAATTTTTTTTATCCGATTAATCGATTAATCGACAAAATAATCGACCAACTAATCGATTATGAAAATAATCGTTAGTTGCAGCCCTACATACAAACATATACATCTTGGACACACAACATACAAAATGTAAACATGTAAAATGTCCATAACACAGCATAACTTCTCATTGCACATTTCTTTGAAAGTCAAGCCAAGTGTCCTCTTTTCCACAAGACAGTTCTAATTTTCAGGCGCTGGCCTTGATTTTGAGGGCAGTGGGATCATGGGCTGGTTGGAGAGAACCTCTGGTCTTCCCAGACCAACCCACTGCACCATGAAATCAATTGAAATCCATCACAGCTCCTACCTGGCCTCCTTCTGATTTAGTGAAGCTCAGTTACTGTGCGTGTGCTCTTAAGACAAGATTAATCTTTGCAGGCTAAGTGAGTAGCATGTATCTGTGGGTATGTTAGTGTAAGTGAGTGTGGGTATGTGTGCTTGTGTGTATGCATGTCTGGGTTGTTAGCGCATGTGTATGTTAATGTAAGTGTGTGTATGTTAGTGTGCATGTGTTTGTCTTAATAAGTTAGTATGTGTCTGTGTATGTTAGTGCTAGAGTATCTGAGTATGTATGTTAGGATATGATGTTATAACCTAAAAAGAAAGGAAATTGATGCCTAAGACAGGCACAAGCAAACATACACATCCAGATTGTATAGGATAAAAAAATATATATAAAAAAGATAATAAAAAAATGTAAAAAAAGCTTACATCCCATTGCCCTAGCATAACATCTACCCAGTATAACCCTCCTGCCCCCGTTCACAACCCTCAAACCCGTTAAGCCATAAGCATAAAAATTCTACAAAAAATGTACACCTTATAGTATGTTCCCTATAAGTGCTGGAAAAGTATGAAAAATCTATATACCGTATTTATCGGCGTATAACACGCACCCCCATTTTAACAAGGAAATTTGAGTAAGAAAAAATAATTTTAACTTGGAAGCTATGAACTTAATGTTGGAATAATATTTATTACATTATAACATTTATTATAACATTTATACCACTTATAAGGCAAATATGAAAGAAAAAGCACCTCTTTGAACAAAAAAACCGAACAAAAAAACTTCATCAGAATCACTGCTATCTGGGAAACCACACACACACACGCTAAGACACACAGTAAGACACACACTCCGACACACACACACTCAGACACACATGCTAAGACACACACAGTAAGACACACACAAACTCAGACACACACACAGTAAGACACACTCACTCAGACATACACAGTAAGACACACACAGTAAGACACACACACTCAGACACACACACTCAGACACTAAGACACACACACTCAGACACACACTTAGACACAGACACAAACAGACTCAGAGACACACACAAAAACCTCTTCCTCCCTAACCTCCCTTCTCAGGATCTCCTCTCATTCCCTAACCCCCCTTCTCAGGATCTCCCCTCTCCAGGGCCGGACTGGCCCACCGGGATACCGGGAAATTTCCCGGTGGGCCGGAAGGTCCGGGGGCTGGGCGGCCATGAAGACAGCCGCTGAGCTGCCCCCCAGGCTGCCCGAAATCTAATCAAAGCGGCCTCTGGGTGCTGATGCGGCCGGCCGGCCGGCATCAGCACCCAGCAGCCGTGTACGATGGCCGTCTAGTGATGGGAGCAGTGTGAGGGGTGAAAGCTCCGCCCCCTCGCACTGACCTTTCACCCCTCACGCTGCTCCCATCACTATGTGGCCATCAGATTGCTGGGAATGTAATCTGAACGGCCGGTGCGTGCTGATGCCGCCGGCCGCCTCTGCTTTAATACTTTTTTTTTACTTTATATGGCAAGCCGATCCAGCTTACCATATAAATAATAAAAAAAAAAGTGTTAAAGTAGCTCCGGCCGGCGGCATCAGCACGCACCGGCCGTTTAGATTACATTCCCAGCAGCCTGATGGCTGCATAGTGATGGGAGCAGTGTGAGGTGGAAGCTCCGCCCCCTCGCGCTCAGACTGCTCCAGCACCGGATGTCAGGTCAGTGGCATCCTGTCAGCATAGAGGAGAACAGTGTGCAGCTGCCAAGAAGTCAAGAGAAGTAGAAGGTGAGTAAAATAATGTATTTTTTGTACTGTATGTTTTTTGTATTTAAGAACAAAAATCGGCATGTGTGTATGTAAGTGTGTCCCCCTATATGCCACTCTGCCTCAGAAATGCCTTATACCCCCCTATATGCCACTCTGTCCCATGATATGCCTTTTAACCCCCTATATGCCAGAGTTGCATATAGGGGTATAAGGCATTTCTGGAGGCAGAGTGGCATAAAGGGGGTTAAAAGGTATATCATGGGGCAGAGGAGCATATAGGAGGGTATAAAGCATATCAGGGAGGCAGAGTGGCATATAGGGGGGCATAAGGCTTTTCTGGAGGCAGAGTGCCCCATGATATGCCTTTTAACCCCCTTCATGCCACTCTGCCTCCAGAAATGCCTTATACCCCCTATATGCCACTCTGTCCCATGATATGCCTTTTAACCCCCTATATGGCAGAGTGGCATATAGGGGGTTAGAAGGCATATCATGGGACAGAGTGGCATATATTATTTTTTATTTAATATGGCAAGCTGGATCGGCTTGCCATATAAAGTAAACAAAAATGTCCCATGATATGCCTTTTAACCTCCTATATGGCAGAGTGGCATATAGGGGGTTAGAAGGCATATCATGGGACAGAGTGGCATATAGGAGGGTTGAGGCATATCAGGGAGGCAGAGTGGCATATAGGGGGGGTATAAGGCTTTTCTGGAGGCAGAGTGCCCCATGATATGCCTTTTCACCCCCTTTATGCCACTCTGCCTCCAGAAATGCCTTATACCCCCCTATATGCCACTCTGTCCCATGATATGCCTTTTAACCCCCTATATGCCAGAGTGGCATATAGGGGTATAAGGCATTTCTGGATGCAGAGTGACATATAGGGGGTCAACGGCATATCTGGAGGCAGAGTGGCATAAAGGGAGTTAAAAGGGATGTCATGGGGCAGAGGGGCATATAGGAGGGTATAAAGCATATTGGGGAGGCAGAGTGGCATATAGGGGGCATAAGGCTTTTCTGTAGGCAGAGTGCCCCATGCTATGCCTTTTAACCCCCTTTATGCCACTCTGCCTCCAGAAATGCCTTATACCCCCCTATATGCCACTCTGTCCCATGATATGCCTTTTAAACCCCTATATGGCAGAGTGGCATATAGGAGGTTAGAAGGCATATCATGGGACAGAGTGGCATATAGGGTATAAGGCATTTCTGGATGCAGAGTGACATATAGGGGGTCAAAAGGCATATCTGGAGGTGGAGTGGCAAAAAGAGGGTTAAAAGGCATATCACGGGGCAGAGGGGCATATAGGAGGGTTGAGGCATATCAGGGAGGCAGAGTGGCATATGGGGGGTATAAGGCATTTCTGGAGGCAGAGTGACATAGGGAGTAAAAGGCATTTCTGGAGGCAGAGTGGCATATAGGGGATTAAAAGGCATATTATGGGGCAGAGTGGCATATAGGAGGGTATAAAGCATATCAGGGAGGCAGAGTGGCATATAGGGGGCATAAGGCTTTTCTGGAGGCAGAGTGCCCCATGATATGCCTTTTAACCCCCTTCATGCCACTCTGCCTCCATGAATGCCTTATACCCACTATATGCCACTCTGTCCCATGATATGCCTTTTAACCCCCTACATGTCTGAATCATAGCTTTTATTAAATATGGAAAAACATAGTCTACATGAATTAATAAAGAAATAAAAGTTTCTTACCAGAATATCGTGAAGAATAATGTGATCAGTGTTTTGTTCCACTGAATAAAATGGAACTCTTTCATCTAAAAATGTTCGCAGTAGTAAATGTTTTGATCCCATTATGTGTAATGTATTTCATTTATTAGGGCCTTTTAACACTTTTGCTTTCTGGCATTTTAATACAAATAATGAGATAAAAAGAATGGCACATAGTGTGACGCGGGTGTGTATAAGGGGTGCGTGTGGGTATAAGAGCTTCACCGTGAGATAAACTATATGGGGCTGGTCTCCAAATTTTTCCAGGGCTGCTTTTCAGTCCCAGTCCGGCCCTGCCCCTCTCCCTCCCTAACCCCCCTTCTCAGGATCTCCCCTCTCTCTCCCTAACCCTAACCCCTAAATTACTAAATTTCTCATTCTAAACTTTCAGCTAGTCATCCAACTATGGTATTAAAAGAAAGCTCTATCTCGCCTTCAAAAAAAACAATATATAGTTTACATGGGTACACTATTCACAGGAAAAGAGAATAATTGCTGAATTGACATGGCAAAAATGCTCTGGGATTTGAGGTACCAAAAACCCCTGGGATTGAAGGGGTTAAGGGCCAATTTGCCCTTAATCCTTGGGCCATCATGTTTATTTGACTGCTGATTTGACATGCCCATTGAATGAAAATCCCCAAAGCGTTCTAGAAAAGGCTGGTGCAGTAGGTGTGTCTCTAGGAACCAGTCGCTATTAGAGAAGGCCTTACCATGCCCTTTGCTGCTGGTGGCGGCTGTTGTGGGTTTCCTATTGGTGTCATTGCTGCCAGTTCATCCCTAAAGCAAAGCTGCACTACGGTTTGTGTTGGTTCATACCATAATTCGCTAGATGTCCTAACACCTTACCCCAGCTCACTTCCTTACAACATAACTTGCTCCTTGCAGTCCGCCCACCTTCCACACTCTGACTGCCTTAGTAATGTGGGATAATTTTGCCCACCAGATGATGTATCAATGGTACTAGTGGTTTCTGCCATGAGTATTAGTGATGATCATAATGGTGGTGGGGATAAAGCCAGTGGATTTAGGAGAATAACTGGTACAGCCACGCTGTTGCATCTGCAAAGTGGAAGAAGCAACACATCTAACAGAAATTACTGGAAAATACGTTGCTTGACTCCTCCTCCAATTTCTTATAATCTAAATCCAGGTCACTGTCATCATCAACAATGTTGATGACCATATACTTTTCCACTTGGGCACAGTGAGGCCTACTACTGCTGTAAGAGTAGATCTTTGCTTTTCTTTCTTACTTTCTTCTAGATCAAAGATAGATCTGCTGCCTGCCTAACTTTGCTCTACAAATACAAATGCACAAGTCTATTATCTAGTACTGTTTTGACAGCATGTGCTGGCCCCAACCCAGCAGCTATTGTGTTACCCTCCAGGATGTCACAAACCGGAAGTATCTCCTGTGTGGTATCCCTGTGGCTGTTTCTACTACTCAAGGGTATCCTGTTTGTGGTTGCTGGATTTACTGCCAAGTCCTGGTTCCATATCTTGCCTTTGTTTACAGAGGCTGACCTTAGCCTCTCCATCAACGCTCCATGATAGAATTCATGGTAGTGGCTGACTTCAGGGGCAGGGGCCACTCTCCAGAGCAGTCACAGTGCGCCCTCTGGTGGGTTTTTGGTGTCAATGTGTGCCTCAATATCGAGGCATTTTAGTAGCACCATTGATGCTTGGGAGGCGACCATCAAAGTCTTTTGAATCAGGAGTCCAACGACATACAGTGAATGGGGATGTTGACACCTAAGGGAGGGTCACACAGGGCCCCTACTGCCAATCTCAGTGTTGCTGAATGCCTTTCTTAGATCACTTTCTAAGCTTGTTTAATGCCATGACATACCAGGCAGGTCATGCCATTGTAAAGGGGTTAACTAGTACTGACTGTTTTTGTGTGATGTGTCACGTCATAGCATCAAATAATTCCAAAACTCCAAGGCGATTACTGTCTATACATATAGGTTCATTTCCCTTATGAATCAGGATAAGACTCATATTTTATTACAAAAATATATAGAAGAAAAAATTAAAGAACATAAAACATTTACATTCATGCATAATAAGCAGAAGAAAAAATCACAGAGATTCAATGTACAAGATGCTCTAAACTAGTTAACAGTAAAACTTAGGTTTAAAGTGAGAGGTTTACAACATTATCTTTTAGCCTTAATCATTTCTAATTCTTTATCTTTGCCCAGAAGACAAATATAACCAAAATGTTTGACTAAAGCATTTTGAGTATAAAAACATATTATATTATTATTAATATTTTTACCTGGAATATTAACTGACATTAAAACAGGAGTATGTCACGGCTCCACCCTGAGTTCAGGCCCCTGTATTATTTATTCTGGTTTTGAGGCTTTTTCCACTTGCAGTCTCTAGTTACCACTCTAATGGGTTTAGGAACTCTGACTCCATTCTGATAGTGTCTGTTGGGCCTCGATAACTACTTTGTCCTCTGGAGCCCTGCCCTTTAAGTAGCTGTGGCTTTCTGCAAATGGAGCCTCTGCATTGTGGAGTTTTGTGTTGTGACTCTACCATTGGCTGTCTGATCTGTTGCTATGTACAGTGCCCTGTCTGAAGGTTTCTAGCCAAGTGCCTGGCTAAGTTGTAGTCCTAACTTGGTCCACAGTTTCTCTGTGCTCATTTCTGTCTGTGATAACCAGGCCATATGTAAAAGTAGTAATTGTGGGTTAAATTCTGTGTTAAAATCTACAACCTGGTTCCATATACCTAAACGTTTAGTAGCGACCAGATGTCAAACATTAGATAGAGTTTGACAATTTTCTAGTGGAATTTAAGGTCTCCAGTAGGGCTGCAAAAACTAATTGATAATGATAATCGTTGTCAACGATTTTCATTATTAATTAGTTGAACCGATTTTATAGAATAGTGAGAATTCTTACCTGGGAATTCCTTTTCCTTGTCCATTTCCAAGGTGGCACAGGAGAAGAAGAAGAAGAAGGCTCCGCCTACCAGGTAGGGCAGGAAATACTATAAAAAAAGAAGACCTCCCCCTTCCTCCCCAGTGTGGTTAAAAAGAAAGACTGATAAATAATAGACAAGCAAAAGTAAATTTAATGGGTGGGAGTAAAAGTGTGCCACCTTGGAAATGGACAAGGAAAAGGAATCCCCAGGTAAGAATTCTCACTTTCCTTGCCATTCCAGGTGGCACAGGAGAAGAATTAGCGAGATAGGGAGGGAAGGATTCCAGTCTGCAGGACACGACGACCAAATTGAGACTCGTCAGAGAGATGAAGATTCAGCCTGTAGTGCCTTACGAACGCATGAATAGACCTCCAAGTCGCTGCCTTGCAAATGAGAGACGGATTCACTCCGGAGAGTTCAGCCCAGGAAGTCGAGACGGATCTGGTCGAGTGTGCCTTCAGGCCGGAGGGAGGTACTCTTCCCGCGGAGATGTAACATAAGGTGATTGCGTCCTTAAGCCAGCGGTTTATGGAAGCCCTGGATACTGCTCTGCTCTTGCGGGTCCCCGCAAAAGGACAGGAAGAGAGCGTTGGATTTCTTCCAGGCAGACGTATGCGAGAGATAAGACAGGATACACCTCCGCAGGTCTAGCGAGTGGAGTTCCAGCTCCATGGGATTCTTGGGATCCGGACATAAAGTAGGTAAGACGATCTCCTGATCCGAATGGAAAGGTGAGACTACTTTAGGGAGAAACTCTGGTGGTAAACGGAGGATAATGCAGTCCGGCAGAATCCTGCGAAAAGGTTCCACTCTGGAGAGAGCCTGGAGCTCACCCTCCTAGCAGAAGTGAGGGCTACTAGAAGGACAACCTTGTAGGTGAGCAGCTTTAGAGAGGTATCCTCTAGAGGCTCAAAAGGAGACGTGGTGAGTTGGTGCAACACAAGGTTAAGGTCCCAAGGTGGAACCGACGGACGGAGCCTAGGGCGAAGTCTGCACATCCCCTTAGAAAATCTGGAGATCCAAGGATGGGAAGCCAGATTGGAGTCCAAGAAGTTGCTGAGAGCTGAGATCTGGACCTTGATAGTAGCAGGTTGTAACCCCTTACCAAAGCCGTCTTGTAAAAAGTGCAGCACCTCACGGATGGATGGAGAGGATACTTTGTGCCCATTGCACCAGGTGATGAACGTTTCCCAAACCTTCTGGTATTTAGCAGCCGTAGTTTTCTTGCGGCTGGAGAGAATCGTTTCCACTACTGATGAAGTTAATCCCCTTGAGGTCAGGATCTCCCTTTCAGAAGCCATGCTGAGAGGTTGAGCCAGGAGGGATCTGGGTGGAGAACAGGGCCTTGAACGAGAATATCCTTCATCTGAGGAAGAAGCATGGGCTTGTCTACGGCCAGGTTGGTAAGGTTCCGAAAACGAGATTCTTCGAGGCCAGAAAGGAACAACCAGGATGACACTTTCAGGGTTTTCCCGAATCTTCCGGAGCACTCTGGAGATAAGGGAAAGCGGAGGAAAAACATACGCGAGATCGAAGTCCCAGGTCTGCGAGAGTGCTTCCAGGGCTCGGGGACTGCCGACTGGAGAGAGAGAAAAAAAACTCCTTTACCTGTTTGTTTAGATGCGTGGCCATCAGGTCTATCTGAGGAGTACCCCATTTCTTTGTGATGAAGGCGAAGACCCTTTTGTTTAAGGACCATTCTCCCGGAAGTACTGAGTTCCTGCTGAGGTAATCCACCTCCTGATTCAGTGAACCCTTGAGATGAACCGCGGAGAGAGTACAGTGACTGAACTCCGCCCATCGGCAGATCTGAGCGGTCAGGGTCTGCAGGCGCCTGCTTCTGGTGCCACCTTGTTTGGAAAGATAGGCCACAACGGTGACGTTGTCTAAAAGGATCCTGATGGACTTGTGTCGCAGGATTGTAGACCAGAACCTTAGAGCCCTCCAGACCGCTAACAGTTCTAGAAAATTGATGTGCAGGTCTGATTCCTGAGGAGACCAAGTTCCCTGGGTAATATTGCTTCCCATAACAGCACCCCAGCCTCTCAAACTGGCGTCGGTGGAAATTACTACCCAGTCTCTCGTCTGCCAAGAGAGCCCCTGTGAAAGATTCTTGGCTGTCAGCCACCATCGGAGTGACTCCCGAACAAAGGGAGAAAGTCGGACCTTCTTGCGAAAGGACATCCTGGAGCGATCCCAGTGATCCAGCAGGAACTGTTGAAGAGGTCTTGCATGAGCAAGTGCCCAGGGAACCGCTGAGATGGAGGAGGTCATTAGACCGAGCAATGACATGATGGCTCTGATGGACACTGACTTGTTTGTTAGGACCGCATGTGTGAATTCCCTCAATCTTAGGATCTTGTCCCGAGGGAGAAACGTCTTCTGTACGTGTGAATCGAGGATCATTCCCAGAAAGGTACGACGTCTGTTTGGAAGCAACTGTAACTTGAGACTGTTTACTAGCCATCCTAGGTTGTGGAGGGTCCTGAGAGAAAACGCCAGATGGGACTGGAGCAGAGTTGCTGAGGCCGCTACGAGGAGCCAATCGTCAGATATGGGACCACCTTTATGCCTTTTTGCCTCAGAAAGGCCACGACCACCGACATGAGCTTCGTGAAGATCCGAGGTGCTGAAGCAATTCCAAAAGGAAGAGCCCGAAACTGAAAATGTTGAATACCTTGAGGTAATGGAACGGCCAGACGGAGGAATCTTTGGTGGTCTCTTCTGATGGGAACATGTAAATAGGCATCCCGCAGGTCTATGGTTATCATGAAGTCCCCCGAAGAAAAGATCCCCCGAAGAAATGTGGCGGACTTCAGGGATTCCATTCGGAACCTGTTGTATCTTATACAGGTGTTCACCACCTGTAGGTTGATTATTAGCCTGAATTTCCCGGATGGTTTTGACACGACAGACGTGGGAATAGGTTCCCTCTCCTGTCGAGGAACCGGGACCAGAGCCCTTTCGTGAATTAAGTTGTTGAGTATGGAGAAGAAACCCGATCTTTTCCAAGGATCTGCAGGGGGCACGGACAGCAGGAATTTCTGGGCAGGTAGGTGAGTAAGCTCCAGAGCATAGCCTTGCTCGATGATGCGAAGGACCCAGGGGTCTGAGGTGATCTCTTCCCAGGCATGAATGAAACCGGTCAACCTGCCCCCTACCTGAAGCCTGCTGGCGTCAGAACCTTCCTGCTTTACCGTCCCTGCCTCTTCCTCTTCCTCTCTGGAATCTTCCTCTTGCGCAGGGTTTACCCCGAAAGGACTGGTAGTCTTGATTGGAGGTTGAGGACCTGTAGGACTCTCTGTCTCTTGGAGCTCTGTAATAATTTGACCTGAAACAAGGTGGTCCTTTCCTCTGAGGAAACCAGTGCTTGTCCCCCGTGGTGAATTCTAGGATCATGTCGAGATCGCTGCCGAAGAGGTGGCTCCCCTGGAACGGAATGCTGCACAGCTTGTGTTTAGAGGCATTATCTGCCACGACTTAAGCCAGAGAGCTCGCCTAGAAACCGCTGAAAGCGCAGTGGCTTTAGCAGGCGTACGGACTGATTCAATGGAGGCATCGGAGATGAAATCAACTGCTAAGCAGGTGTCGGACAGGTTTCTTGCGACCTGCTCAGTCCCTGGAATAGCTGCAAGGTCTTCCACCGCCTGTTGGAGCCAGATTTTAATGGCTCTAGAAATTGAAGCCATAGCAATAGCTGGACGAAAGTTCGCCGCTGCTGCTTCAAAAGACCTTTTGGCGGCATTCTCAGCCCTCCGGTCCATGGGGTCTTTGGGATGGGACGCGTCCTCCAACGGAATGGCTGTTTTTTTCGTGGCCTTGGCTACTGCGGTGTCGACTTTTGGGACTTCCCAGGCCTCAGAATTCTTATTATCGAAAGGAAAAAGCTTCTTGGTTCTGGAGGATGTGAAGAATCTCCTGTCAGGATATTTCCACTGCTCCGTGATAATGGCAGAAAGTGAATCTTGGACTGGAAATGTCTGCGGTTTCCTAGAGTGACCCTGAAAAGGATCTGGTTTTGCAACTGGTATGTCATCCTGTAGATTCAAAGTAGATCTGACTGCAGAGATGAGTTTCCCTGTTTCTTCGACTGGAAAGAAAAAGGTTTCTTCTTAAATCTCCCCGTCCTCATCCGAAGACTGTGGGTCATTCGACTGGTAGTCATATTCAGAAAAAGGAGCCGAATAATCTTCCGGGTTATCTGGGAGATAATTTGGTGGACCCTGCTGGTAAGGTTGTTGCTGGGGTACAGGTGCCTGAGAGGAGCTTGCCATGGCTCGAAAACAGTCAAAGGTAGACTGAAGTTCCCCCTTCAACCAAGAGGTAACTTCCGTCGTGGAAACTTCTTTAGGTCGAGAGCAGGAGTTGCACGTTTTGGCCGAAGGGTCATGCAGGGTCTTTTTGCAGGATGAGCAGGCTTTGTGTTTCGTCTTTCCCACAGATTTCCTATGTTTCAGGAGGGATATCCTGATTTTTGTCTGACATGACTGAGGAGACAAAACACAAGCTGTAACTGCAGAAAAACAATGGCATAGGCAACGTAAAACTCCTTCCAAGCCAAGAGGGCAGCACCTACTTGAAATGGCAGTAAACAATCCTCAGGCACAGGCAGGCACAATAGCAGAGAAGTAGATACAATACTACAGCACAGAAACGAAGAGCAAGGAAAGATCTTACCCATTCTGGCGTTTTATACAGAGGCATTTAGGTGCCCAGGACCGGAAACCTCACATCCGGAAATTCCCAGCCAATTGACCTCTCGTGACCCCAGGTCGCTGCACCGGAAGTGAAGCCGAATGGAGATAGTATGAACGTGTGAAGAGAAACCGCCACAGCCGGTTAGAGATCTCCTCCTGCCGTGCCGCACTCTGAGGATTCCCCGGGACGGAGTGAACCGGAGCCCGAGGATACACATCCCAGTGAGCCCCCTGGGCTGTGGGCAGAGCCGAACGAGGGCTGAGCCTCGTGTGCGTTGCCGCGACGAACGCGGCGTTGCAGCCTCCGAGGCTGCCGAACGAACCCTGGATCCACACGGGACCGCTACCGGGTAACAGAAAAGGACGCCCCCCGGGGCTCCGAGAAAATAAAAAAAAAAGGAAGTAAAGGTAAGCTACAGCCTAACTGCTACCTGAGTAGGGCAGGAAACAACACTGGGGAGGAAGGGGGAGGTCTCCTTTTTTTTTTTAATAGTATTTCCTGCCCTACCTGGTAGGCGGAGCCTTCTCCTTCTTCTCCTGTGCCACCTGGAATGGCAAGGAAATAAGGGTTTTTTTCTGAGCAAACAGAGGTCACACTACAATTCCAAAATAATGCCCCAGCGGGGACAAGGGTAAGTTACAACTACAAATAAACCAATCCCGTTCCCGGGATCAAAAAATACCCTTATTATAACCCCACTCTAAAACATAACTTTTATTAATATGTTTATTATAACCATAAAAAGATTTTTAAAAACACCAGTGTCACCAGTCCTACCATAAAAGGTATACGTCACAGTAACATAAGCCGTGTAACACTAATATTAGGTTGTACATACTGTTGATGGCTGCAGTCCTAACAACAGAAATAATTCAATTATGACCAGTGACAGAGGCTAATTAAAAACTCAGACAAGTAGCCCCCCTGACATGTTTTGCTCCTCAGAGCTTCATCAGAGGTCTGGGCTAATGGCTTCCAAAATGGAGACTGTTTGGCCTTATATCTCCTTTGTTAGCGACATCACGGATTCGGGGAGGGAACAATCATATCCAATGGTTACCGATGTATTAGATGTGTTGCCAGATCCAGCCAATTGCTTTAAAGGTGACTAAGCATGACATCACCCACATAGTCCAATAGAATTCCATATACATGATGGGCAGTGGTTCTCTCCAATTCCCAAAGGTGAGCAGTCAAAGAAATTGACTGACAGTTATTCTCACCAATCATAGATGTTCCTTTCCACTCAGAACCACTCCTATTACTAGATCTCCTATCCATTGTAATTCTTATTATTCACATTACACCCGGTTCACCAATGCAAATTGCCAGGCAGCACAGTGGCTCAGTGGCCTATACCGTTGCCCTGCAGCACTGGGGTCTAGGGTTCAAATCCCACCAAGGACACCAAAAACCATTAAGGCACCACATCCAAAAAACACCAGTACAAATTTACATCATTTTGGCATATTTACCGTACATAGTTATACGCTTCACAACTGAATAATTCCCTTCCCAAATATCCCTATCACAATGTAAGTCTCCATAATATGGTCATACCTCCATATAAAGTAAATAAATCATTATCAGACAATCAATATTACAAATCAGAGTCCTATTATTTAGAATCCACAAATAGGCTGAGAAGGAGAAACCTTCATTTAAACCTAGAGGACTCAAACTTTTGAGTCTATAGATCCACTTGGCTTCCTCTTTTAATAGTAATCGATCCAGATTCCCTTTTCGTGGACCAAGTTTAAGTTGAGAGATACCCCAAAACCTCAGAGACTCTAGATCTCCACCATGGAAAAAATTAACATGACGGGCCAAAGATGTTTCTTCTTTCCTCCTAATCGTGCCCAGATGTTGGGATATACATCTACGGAACTGCTGGATGGTTTTCCCTATGGACAATTTATCACAGCTACATTTAGCAGCATATACAATTCCCTTACTTTTACAATTTATGAATTGTCTGACTTCATAATTCCTGCCATCCACGGGATTCCGAAATGTTTTTACAGTAGAAAAACTGCTAAATAGATTTAAATGTTTGCCCTGAGTTTAGAAATACCCAAAGTTATAGCTGATGGCCTCACAAGCTAGTTTAAATCTGGCATCCGCCACCATACAGTGCAGATCACTGGTCGTTAAGGGGTTAACACGTTTATTGTGCCATGAAAATATTAGTTTTTCCTATATGTATATGACACTGAATCATATTGGAGACTTCCCTGAGATATAAGTTTATAAGCATATAAGTATCACTACCTGTGTGGTGTACCTAGATGGTGCAATTGTACCCCGACTGAAGTGCCAGCCAGCAGCAGCGGAGATTATCTGCCCGCATCGCACATTGGACTGTCCACCAGCTACAGCGACCTCTTCCGCATCTTCTACTTTCAATGGTCAATCTTTGATCTGGTATCAGCTTTCTTTGTTTGCATTAGAGCCCTGCGCGGGACTGCTGATTTTTTGCCCGCTCCCGCAATGTGGGTGTTCCACTCCCTCCACATTTGTGGCCAATCCCGCCCACTCCCGCCACATTTGTGGCCAATCACGGCCACCTCCTTACCTGAACTGCAGATTTCCCGCGCTATCCCGCAAGGCTGCCACAAGTTGCTCCCTCACAGCGTTTCTTCTCTTGCTCCGCCCATCACGTTACTCAGTTTTGTTCCTGGGCGGAGCAAGAGAGGAGACACTGTAAGGGAGTAGCGCGAAGGCAGCCCTGTGGGACTGCGCGGGATTACCGGGACCCACACGTACAGTGCCTGACCGCCCGCAACACCAGCAAGACCCCCCTGCAAGTTTTTTGGCGGGTCCCACGGGATTTGCCTCCCAATGCAGACCTCTAGTTTGCATCTCTACAGACATAACCTGGCAACTACCACCAAGATAGCGGCACTTGCAGTGATGTCCTCTCCCTCGATTGGAGAATCAGGGTGATGATGTCACCTCAAGTGCCATTCACCTGAGGGCAGTAAGGCGGCGCTTGCAGAAACATCCCCTTGATTGGCAGATCAGGACGATGTTACTGCAGCGCCACCATTTCACAGAAATTGCCGGGTTATGTCTGCGGACCAAGAAAGGAAATTATGGATTAAAGTTTGAAGATAGAAAAGAGAAGATAAAAGATAAGTTAGAGGAAGACGTAAAAGTAGTCGGCAGAAGCAGAAGTGGTCGGCAGAGAAGATAGGGAAACATTTAGAAAGCGTGAGAGTAAACGTGGGCACTGGGCAACGAATTTTGTTCAGGCATTAAAAATTACCCAAATTTTCACCAAAACCTAATAAGCAGGGAACGAAATTCGCTGCCGAACAACAAATGGGCAGAAAAATGTGCCCAAAACATTTTTGGGCCCTTTGCACATGTTTATTAAACACACACTTTATAGGCAGGCGAGCAAATGTTTTATAAGAGCATAATTAATTTGCCACTGACAATTAACCATTTTTGTTGTAACTAAAATAAAGTCAAGTTTCTCCATGGTGGTCCTAAGAAATGTACTTTGCTGACCTGTAAAGCCTTCCTTTGCTCAACAAGAAGACACTGAATTTAATCCTAAACCTAGATTCTAGAAGAAGAAAAAAAACCCATTTTGATTGTATGTATAAGGTGCGTGCCTGATACACCATCACCTGGAAAGTGAACCAGCAAAGTCACACTATACTCATGTTGCCGAAACACAAAATAGAAATCCAGTGTATCCATTGATAAAAATGATTCTGGGGGGAAAAGAACTACTTATTGGTCTTATTTAGCATCCCCCCCCCTGTTTTTTTTAATTTTTTAGCTGATTTAACGAGTTCATCTTTCTTCATTCTCTGTTTTGCTGGATTAAAAGAAATACAGATTTTCAATATTGGCAATATTCACATGAGCAGACAATGCCAGTCCACGTTAATCAAAAAGTGTTCTTGCTGTAGAGCCAGGTAATACACTTTAATAGTCTGAGCTTGTACGGTCACCAGAGTCGCAAATACATTTTGAGAGATTTGAGCACTACGAGACACTGTCCGTTAAAGAAAAAAAAAAAAGGCCTTTTTGGTAGTTGAGTGTTTCCACATACAATGTGAGTTTAAACCGATAAGCCAAAAGGAAAGTGTGGATGTAAACGCAGCGGAAACATCTTATAGCCTGTCCCGTTATGTAATGACAAACCAGTTAAATGTACGTGACTACCACCATCTGCTCACCCAACCTTCCAACTGTTGCACTGGCTCGACCCATGCTTTTTCCACATTCATAACAACCACAAATGGCAGACGGAAATGCTCAGCTGCTGTCGGATACTACGCTCGTCGCCCTTAATTAACTCTCCCAGCAGTTGATCCTAACGACTTGAAAGCCGTCAATGACTTCTTTCTAGTAGCTACTAGCGCGGTGTTTCATTATTTTTATATACACATTAAGTGACTGATTTTTTTTTTCTGCTTACGTCCATGCCAACAGGCGTAGCAAATATTCCTCTGTCCTTTCTGATGTCGATGAAAGTTACTGAGGTATGCAAACGGGAAAGCTTTGTCAGCTAGCGGCTACCTAACTCCCTACTGTAACGTATGAAAACTTGTGGGACTGGACTTCCTCTATTCCCTCCCCCGTGAACGCTCTAGCGCACGCGCCGTTATCTTACCGCTTCCGAGACAACTTGTCTCTCTTGGTGACCGCCCTTTCTGGCACCTGGCCGGGTAATACGCGCTGGGCTGATGTGACAGCCAGTGACGCCTTCTCAAAGAACCTGTTCCCCGCGTGGGGGAGCCCTCCGTAAACGAGCCTTTCGAGTGCACGTCGGGAGCACAAGAGTCCTCGAGACTAAACAGGTTCAACGGCCACTTGTCTAGCAGTGGCATCACTTCACAAGAGTGAGTATGTTTGCTGACTGGATTTAATGCTGCGTGGGCAATAAAGGTACAAAAGATGCTCTGCCCCAAGTCCTCCCCGAGACGTGGAGTGGTGAAAGGGTGTGAGGACGGGATGTCTGTGTGCGAAAGACGCAGGCAGTCGATAGGAGGATTGCGGCTGTGGCAGGTGACCCGCGGCCGCTCCTCACGTTACTGTATTACATGAAGCTAGTTTTATAGCTCAGCCCAGCGCACCTTCCCCACATAATGTTTTTTCCTTCTCGGCATGCTTCTGTATATTAAGTCACGACCTAATTGATAATATCTAAATGGTGTGCTTCAGTAGCCGTCAAGCTTGCGGGCCTGGGTGGCACTAATGTTTATATCTACCAGCCAAACGGGTTTTAGAAGCAGAGGTGGTTTTTACACGCGTGTTTGTTAACGCAAGGGGCCTAAGGTAACGTTCGTTTCAGCAGCGTGAAACCGCGATTATGCGTATATTAAATGAGCTAAGCTTACGTACATTTTCATAAACCCCAACATTGGTACAAGTCTCCAAATATTTACACCCAGAAAGTGAGTTTCATTCTGTATGTTTATTTGTATATGTAAATGAGCGAACGACGTGTGATCTTGCACACATGTGATTGTCAGTTCTGGATGCTGACCACTTTAACAGCATTCTGAGAAAATATATATTTTTTTCTTTTAATTTAGCAGTTCTTAAAGATCTAACCAGTATTTTTAAAAGCAATGACAAACTTAAACCAGTTGTTCACAATATTTTGTACGCATACTCTACATTTTTATGTTTAGTCGTGTCCATCAGCCTTTGATGGCTTGCTTTTTGCCCATTCAAGTCTGTTTTTTTTTATGGCGGTGTTTACCGCTTACAAAAACTCTTATGGTTTATCCCCTTCGCGACCTTTGCCGGTTCAGGACCGTCATGACAAGAAGGTCACTAAATGACCTTTGACGGTCCTGAACCGTCAAAAAGTTAAATAAGCTTAGAAAGTGATCAAGGATCACTTTCTTCGCTTAAACGGCCTTGCTGCAATGCCTCGATGTCGAGGCATCCAGCAAGGCCGAGATCGGCATCGGGGGCCATGTCTGGCCCCTCCCCGGGGCGTCAACAGCCGCCATACATTGTATGGCGGCGGACGCCCGTTTTAAAAGCGTTTAGGAGGCGATCAACGATCGCCTCCTAAACTTAAATGGTGTCGCTGGAATGCCTCGATCAGGAGGCATCCAGCGACACCAAACACTTACCTTTAGGTGGGCTGTGACCGCTCCGGAGAGCGGTCACAGCCGCAGCTGCCGGTGATCTTCGCCATCAAGTAAGATGGCGGCGGCCCGGGAACTACAACAATAAAGACGAAAAAGTTCGCTAGAGGGTCTCCAGACCCTCTAGAGAACTGGCTCCACTTGCTGGTTGAATACAGGTACTGCATTCAACCATGCAAGTCAATGGAGCCCAGCTTTCTAATCACTATGTGATTAGTAAAATATTCAAAAAAAAATAAAAAAATGGAAAAAAAAAATGTGCTAACATTTAAAAATAATTATGCAGTGATGTCACTAGATGAACCATCCAGTACCAGCACAATGTGTAAAAAAAATATAAAAAAAGTATTAAAAAAAATAAAAAAATAAAGTTTATTATTTTGAGCAAGTGCTAAAATTTCTCAAAAATCTCAGAGTTAAAATAAAAGCACTTCAAATACCCAAGGGGTGTCTAATATATAAAAAAAATGGCTGATGGGGTAAATTGGAGTGGCCGAGCTCAAAGATAGGGCATAGGTACAGACTGACCAAAATGGAGAAAAAAAGCGCACTTCCCAAATGTGGCATTTTAAATCTGAAACAACCCGACAAACCCATGCATGTCGGGTATCACTGCACTCAGGAGATGTTCCTGAACACATATTGGGGGGTTGTTTGACAGTGACATATACCAGAACCTGTATATCTATAACTAAAGTACAATTTGTGTGAAAAAAAATTACTATTACAAAGTTTGACAAAGTGTAGTTCTATAATTGGTGCATGGAAAGGGTTAAAATAACAGCATTCAGAATACCCTGGGGTGTCTAGTTTTCCAAAATATATGGTTTGAATGGGTTAAATTGAGTTAACCGGCTTCAAAGATATTCCAAAGAGGAGATGGAGGCAGAATGACCAAATGACCACCTGGATTACGCATGCCCCAAAAGTAGCCTTTTACCAGCCAAACAATCTGACAAACCCATGCATGTGGGGTATCGCTGTACTCAGGAGATGTTGCTGAACACACATTGGGGTGTTGTTTGATAGTGACATATACCAGAACCTGTATATCTATAACTAAAGTACAATTTGTGTGGAAAAAAAAATAAAAAAAATTACTATTACAAAGTTTGACAAAGTGTAGTTGTATAATTGGTGCATGGAAAGGGTTAAAATAACAGCATTTGGAATACCCTGGGGTGTCTAGTTTTCAAAAATATATGGTTTGAGGGGGTTAAATTGAGTTAACCGGCTTCAAAGATGTTCCAAAGAGGAGATGGAGGCAGACTGACCAGATTTGTTAAAAAAGATTTGGAAATCATAAAACGCTGCTTGTACTTATTGCCCTATAACGTACAAAAAACAGCAAAAAAACATAAAAACATTGGGTATCTCTAAACTCAGGACAAGTAGTAGAATCTATTTAGCTAGTTTTTTTACTTGCTTTTTTAGGTGAGTAAAAGATTTTTCAAATAAAAGTCATAAAATGTGTTTTTTTTCAATTTTTCACCATGTTTTTTTTATTTTTTTTATAGTAAATAAGATGATACGATCAAAATAATGGTATCTGAAGAAAGCCCATCTTGTCCTGAAAAAAACAATATATAACTTATGTGGGTACACTAAATGGGTGAGGAGAAAATTACACCTGAACACAAGCACCACAAAAGTGTCAAAACAGCCTCGGTCCCACAGGGTAGAAAACGAAAAATGAGCCCGGTCCTTAAGGGGTTATTTAGAAATCCAGTGTATCCCTTGATACTATGCAACATTAAAATGATTCTGAAAAAAAACTACCTGTAGGTCTTATTTAGCATATTTTTCTAATCTGTGTCTTTCTTCAATCTGTTTTGCTGGGATATAGAAATACGGATTTTTTTTCTTTCTTGTGGTTTTATTATTATAGGTGAAATCTGCTGTAATCCGCTATGAAGTCTTTTATCAGCACCACACAGCTTTATATGAATTGTAAAAAAAAAAAAAAAAATACTGGAGGCAGTTCGCCTAAATACCCTTCAGTACATGTTTGTGAGCTTTTCACAAGGTTAACAAGCAGCACAGGAGTGTATATATCTTCAATAAGTTACAGTAGTATTTCATCATCTGGTTTCATAAAAATGCTCCTTGGCCCTCTTAGCTCACACTTTTGTTTTTATGAAATGGTTTGCAATAAAGTGTTCAAAATATATATATCCATGGTTCATAATTACCATTTACAAGGTATTCACACCAAATATATTTATGTAGGTTAAATTGCCAAATCATAAAAGCAGTTCAAATTCGTAAACTTAAGAATTCATATGCACCCATCTTCTGCTACTCTAAGCACTTCTTGCAATTAATGCCTTTTTTTCTTTCTTTCTTCCAAATGCCTCTGGTGGTTTTATATATTCTTATTACTTCAAAGCAGAGTGGCGTGGGAGTGTACACCTTCAATTCATAAGATGGTGAAGGCTAGTGTGAAGTTGTTAGACAATTCCATAATTATAATGGTCCATATGCTAAGTTTTTATGTGAAGAAAGTTTAGTGCAAAATTAAACTTTGAAGTTTTTTTTTTTTTGTTTTGTTTATACTAACAGAACAGAAAAGTTCTCCTAAGAAAAAGCTGGTGGCAGGAGTGTAGAGGAGCAGCATATGGCATTAAAAGGAGCACAGCTGGAGGTAGCATTTCCATCTGAACATGATGTCAGAGCAGCTGACAGCTTGCCATCCCTCAGCCTTTTATTCTAACACACAGACAGGGAGTTAGTGTTTGCAAAGCTGTGTGGAGAGAAGGTATCTTATTCCTCTCTAACATCATCTACACTTTGCATCTGTTTCTGTTAGTCTGTTTTTACCCCCTCTATATTCTGACCTGAAAGACCTGGAAGCAGCTCTGCTCAGAAGGGAAGACTTAATCAGGTTTATGTATTCAAAAGGTAGGCCATTTGGTAAATGCAGTGTGAATTGTATTGCTTAATGCGAATATATTTGCAACTGTCATCCTTTGAGCACTCTTTTGCTGCTTTGGGAATCCCTTTGGATAACACCTAAGATATTAGGAAGTGTGTGAGTATGTATGTGTGTAAATATATATTTTAAAATTTTACCAAATAGTTATAGCGTGTGTATGTATATATATATATATATATGTATATATATATATATGTATATGTGTGTGTGTGTCAACTTCAAACTAATTATATATATATATATATATATATATATATATATATATATATATATACTATAACTAATTTGGTAAAATTTTTAAAATGTTTTCTTGCAAGTTATGTATAGCTAATATATAATATACACAAACAACTAATTTTTAATAATAGCCTGTTAGACATTTTCTTCTACAAGCTGACTAATTTAAAACTTGTAGATTTGAGCTGCCTGAATTGGCCAGACAGCTGTAATTGCACTCCTCTATTCTTAATCTCTTTATCAGGGCAGCAGCTGCCATATGGCTACCGTCAGCTGGATCAGATGTTTATAAGCTTCCTTCTTCGTCCCTCTGTCCTTTTCAGCCTCCTAATTTGATCACAGCTACCTCGTGAGCTGCCCTCCAATCTTTATTTTTAGTCCTCTTAAGGATTAGGATTGATGTGGGTTATGAGGCACTTAAAGTGATTGTATCTGTAAATAGTCTGTATACCCATTGCTATATTTCCAGTATATACATTTTTAAGGGGGAAAAAAACTACATTTTTGAGAACAAAATGCAAATCAAACATTTCATTGAAGTTTTAGGGCAATAGTAGGAATAGTCTTAAATCCTAATTTTGTCATGCCTTATGTTTGTTTTGGTTATTCTCTTTCATGCACTGTTCCAAGCAGCATTTTTTTGCTTCATTGATTGATGCTTTCGGTTTTAGCAATTCATACATTGTAAAAACTAGTATCCCACCCTTACCACCACCCAATGACTTTACATTTTCTTCTGCAACTTCTTAAATGTAAGCAGATTTAATGTATTTTTTGCCCTCATATGTAAGTTTTGAAGTGTGTATGTTTAAATAATATTCTTTTATTCATGGCTTTGAGAAAATTATTAACTATTTACATCAATATTTTATGTTTTAGGTTATGAAGACAGTATGGAGTTTCCAGAACACAGCAGACATTTACTACAATGTTTAAGTGAGCAGAGGCATCAAGGTTTTCTTTGTGACTGCACAGTTCTTGTAGGGGATGCCCATTTCCGAGCCCATAGAGCCGTGCTAGCTTCATGCAGCATGTATTTTCACCTCTTTTATAAGGATCAGCTAGACAAAAGAGACCTTGTTCATTTGAACAGTGACATTGTTACAGCTCCCGCATTTGCACTCCTGCTTGAATTCATGTATGAGGGGAAACTCCAGTTCAAAGATCTACCCGTTGAAGATGTGCTTGCAGCTGCCAGCTATCTCCACATGTATGACATTGTCAAAGTATGCAAAAAGAAGCTGAAACAGAAATCTACTTCAGAAACAGATAGCACTAAAAAGGAAGAAGACACTTCAAGTTGTTCAGACAAAATAGAAAGCCTGTCAGATGGCAGTAGTCATATGGCAGGTGATTTGCCCAGTGATGAGGATGATGGTGAAGTAGAAAAATTAAACATTTTGCCTGGTAAAGATAGTTTATCAGCTGAGTCAGGAAACATTTGGTTAAGATTGCCCTCAGATTCAACAAGTATTGCTCAGACCGGTAGAGAGGCTGAAGCACATACAGTATCAGCTGGAAAAACAGCAGCCAGCCCCTGCAGTTCTATGGGTTCATTGTCACAGAGGTCTACCCTTTCGGTGAGGGATTCAGCAGAACTAGACTGCGTGCTGGACCTGTCTGTGAAATCCAGTCTATCTGGAACTGAAACTGTGAATAGTTCCTATCTTTCGCCACAGGATAGTCTGAGAAATTGTGCAGCTCAGGTGAAATTAGAAAAAGAAGCTTCATGTGATGCGAATGAGACCACTGAGTATAACATGGAAGAAAGCACTGTGAAAGATAATATAAGCACTACTATCAGGACAACGTACGACCCTGTCCATATGGCCTCAATAAGGGAAGATTCCGTCTTAAGGGAGTTGGATCATGCTGAAAAAGTAAGCGATGATGAAATGATAATTCCAGATAATGAGAGGGTTCCAATGGATGGTAGTATGGAGAGCAGTTTGCTACCTTATGTGTCAAATATTCTGAGCTCTGCTGGACAAATTTTTATGTGTCCTCTCTGCAACAAAGTTTTTCCTAGTCCTCATATTCTCCAAATCCATTTAAGCACACATTTTCGGGAGCAAGATGGCATCCGTAGCAAACCTGCCAACGATGTCCACGTCCCTACCTGCTCTTTGTGTGGTAAGACATTTTCTTGCATGTATACACTTAAGCGGCATGAAAGAACTCATTCAGGAGAAAAACCTTTTACTTGTACTCAGTGTGGAAAGAGCTTCCAGTACTCCCACAATCTGAGCCGACATGCTGTTGTTCATACACGGGAAAAACCTCATGCCTGTAAGTGGTGTGAGAGGAGGTTCACACAGTCAGGAGACCTTTACAGGCACATACGAAAGTTTCATTGTGAACTGGTAAACTCTTTATCCGTCAAAAGTGAAACCTTGAGCTTGCCTGCAGTGAGAGACTGGACCTTAGAAGACAGCTCTCAAGAACTTTGGAAATAAATACATTTTGTGTATTTCTACATATCTGTGACCTAGGTTGTGTTATTTATATGAGAGAATTATAGATGTGTCTTTAAGGATATATGGAATATTGAAGGGATTATAGATGTGTCTATTACGGGAATCTAGAGTAATTTGTGTTAAAAAAAAAAAAACATCAACTTCTCTATATGTTTATGTAATAAATTAAATATTAGTTTTGCACTTTAGGAGGAATTCTTTCATGTTCACTACTGGTCATTACACTGTACCATAATAATAATTTAAAAGGTGTAGCAATTTACGTGTCAGAGAAGGAGCTCTGGCAGTACTATTTTTTTTTATATATTTTAATTTGTTAGAATACTCAGTTTGTGTTGTTATGCTTTGCCTAACATCATAATTCATGTAGCAGCTAAAGAAACTACAGGCACTTAAAGAGCTTGGTATTTTCATTGTCACGCTGTTATTACTTTCCTTTCTTCTTTGTCACATTAAATATTTACATGCAACTCTTACGGTTGGTGTACAATCTTAACTTTAACGTTAATTGAGTATATGTGTGTTTTATTTGGAATAAAAAGATGTTGATAGATGCGTGACATGAGGTTTAAATTTATAATAAATGAAAGGATTTCAGATTATCAGATAGGTCTTCTAACTAATTTTAAATACTAAAGAAATTCCCAAGCATCTTTCTTGTATTATGTGAAATAAATGTACCTGTTAAATTGCAAGGAAGGTTATAGGGCGAAAATCAAATGCACTGTTTCTAACTGAAATGTAACTGCGCTATTTTGAATGTATTTATATACTGTAAACTACAAATTTTTTTTGACATTCTGTATGTGAGTTACAGATTTAATATTTGCATGTCAAATCCTAGGAGGATCCCATTTTGCTAATAGTGCATGAAAAACATAATTAAGAATTTGGTCTTTGGACTAAACGCAATTCTAGTATAAAGGAAAATCTTTTAAATGACTCTATAAGCCATATTTCACACAAGGTGGGAATGACAACTGCTTCAGTATTTATGTAATAGCAACAAAGACTGGTCTTTGTATGATGACCAACGTTTTGCACATTTTTTTTTCTGTGCTGCATATTGCACTCATACTTTTTTGGTCAGAAACTTGTGAATCCTGAAATATTAACATTTTTGCTCCTCTCGGACTGATATTATATAAATAATATATGTTTGTATGTATGATATGCATAGGCGTGTGTAATATATATATCAACACACAGTCCTATTTTTATATATAATTTTATGTTTCATTTAGTCAGAAGTGTGAACTGTGTGATGGCAGACAAAAAGCTGTGAAAATGGACTATGACATTGTTTAGTTACTTGAACTTTTTGTAACATCTCAGATTTTAAAAGCTGTAAATTATTTTAGTAATTTAAAAAAAAAAAAGACAATCAGTGTGAAAAATTCCTAGATGTTTTCTTATTTGTTTAATATATGTTTGAATTTGCTCTTTATTAATATTGCATTACTTTTATTTCGTAATTAGATTGAGAAGTAACTTTGACAATCATTGTGTTTTATTTTTCTGAAAAAGGGAATTGGTAACTTATGTTTTAGTTTTGTACTTTTGTTGTGTTTAATGAATTTTTAAATGTGCAAACTGAAATAAATTGTATGAAACCCAAAATATGCGTATGGAAAATCTGTGCAATAACACCTTATTTCATTCATTATATTAGGCATACCCTTAGAATGCTTTTAGTTTTAAACAGCTTTGTATTAAATAAATAAATAAATAAAATATATATATATATATATATATATATATATATATATATAATCTCATTTCCAATTGTCTAGTTTGATGCATTGTTCCATGTTGCTTTTAAGCATTGTGAATTGAGAAAGCGTGATATTTCTTGCTTGTTTAATCTTGTTTAAGTACAAAAGAAAACAATTAACACGTTTATGTTAAATGTCTAATGAAATCATGTGTATTTATATTTTGTTTTCATAGTAGGTATGATCACTATATCAACGCCTTCTATGGACATTAATTTTGTTTTGTACCTTTTTTGTTTTTGCTGTAAATATAACAAGCCCAGCAACACACAATGACTACTCATTACATCAGTAATTAATTTACAGTTGAATTCCCCAACACCCTCCCCCAGCCATATCTGTGTATGAATATTACATATACATGAAACCTAATAATAAACAATGGGCTCACAAGGAAGTCTAAAAAAATTTTGGCAAAATTCCTACTTTGCCTTACACTAAACAATCGATGCTGTAAATGAGAAGGGATTGCAGACAAATCAATATCAATCGAGAAATTTACTTTATCTGTGAAACATAAATGATAAAATATCATAACTGGTTATCTTATAGATACTATAGAAGGACAACAGTTGGATCAAACTCAAAATTGGCAAAAACGCTTTTGCATTATTGGAACATATTGATCAAAACATTGTTTGTTTTCATGTTTTAAGTATTCACTTTTAAACATTTCCACATTAGATACCGTGGCTGTATGTATATATAAATTATATATATAATATAAAAGAATCCATGCGTACAACATAGATGGGGTACATTATATATGTGGGTGCAACCTTTAGGCGTATTCCCTATAGTAACCAAAAGGAAAAGAATGCAAATGAATTCCTAAAGTGCAAAGCATTGTTTTTAATGTTACTACTTCACGGTACATGGTTGCCATTGAGATCGTGAAAATACAGTGTAGAGCCGCAACAATTTTAATGCAGCCTTTGTGCTATGTCATTTCTGTAAGTGAACCAAGTTAAAGGGACTATACGTCCATCCTACCAGATTTTGCCAAAAAAAAAGGAATTAGTGCTTAGTATTATTTCTTATAATCTAATCCAGCCCTTGTGTTTAAGTAGTTCAACCACTTTCATTATTGTTGCATGAGATATTGTAATATTTTAACACAGACTACAATATATGCAGAATGATGTCTATGCCTCTTCTTTTTTTAATCATCATTTGGAGTCATGCTATGAGGTAACAACCTATATATATATAAATGCCTTTCACTATTAGTTTGTGTCCAACTAAATTGAGCAAATACTTAAATTTGAGAATGCTAATTTATTTTGCATGGAAGAATCCAAAATGTATGTTTTTTGTTATCCTAGAATTAGTTATTTGGATTTTTAATGTGTGAGATTGCTGGCTGAATGTTTACGTAACTAGAATATCTACTGTATTGTACAAATAAAAAGTAAAATAGCATCATTAATACTTTAAAAACCAGGGTTATTTTTCCTCCTGCATGTTTTTCCTCATGTAACGTTTGCTTTCCCGATCCTGAAGGATAAACCAAATATATCATATATAAATACAACTGGCAAAAAGAACAAAAGATTACATCATAAATGGGATGGAGGAAAAAAACAGGACTTGTTACAATTAACAGATCTTGAAGGTTCGTGAGCCGGAATATATGCGTCTACCTAACTTGCCTTACTCTAAGCTGGTTGATAAATAAAGTATAAAGCTGGTTATAATGTAAGTGGGATTGCAGGGAAAATTTGCTCTAATAGATGAGCCAACCTAGACCATAGTTGTTCTCTACACATCTCCTCATTGAACACTAAACACAATTGAATACAATTGAATTTGAAACGTTTCTCTTGTCCTGCACCTGTTTCTATTACTTTAATATTTAGGGTTAATTATATTTAAGTGTGCAGAAAGGGCTCACAATTATATGTCAATTTCATACCAAACTAAGTAGTAACACGCACATTAATATCCAGATCGTTTTACAAAAAGCATTCAAGTTTTAACAATATTTGATTTGTCACTTTTGCTTGTGTGGAGAATATAAACAGGACCACTTTCTAATCGGAACAGATTTTAAGTAATTTCTCTTAATGCTACCCTCTTTCTGTGCTTTCTCTTCCAGCTGTTTGCATGTACATCCCTTTAAAACAAAACAATCTTCAATCATCTGATTATCCCTATTTTTTATTTATAAAAAAAAAAAAGCTTCACCATCAGTTACTTTTCAGCTACCGTGAAGCTGTGATAACTGGCAAGCCCTGTTTCACATTTTCTGGGGGGTGAAATTAAAGAACAGATATAGTTTTTCTTAATACTACTGTTTAAGTAATGTATGTTGTTAGCATGATCTTAAGTGCTGAAGGATATGTCGGTCGAATAGTTATGAAGCTTTTCCCTAAAAAAGGAACATGTACTTGCAAAAGAAATTAATAAATGTGTCCGGGCCAAAGGGGACATACTGTGCAAGTTCAGCTAAACAGCATCCAAACGAAAGGCTTACAGATTAGCCTAAGGCCACAAAGGCCAGTGCTGTTTCGCGTCTTTTTACGAACAATATCTTCTTTGTTAGGAGTCTCAAGTTATAGAGCTGTAAGTAGCAGGCCTGTTTAATCACATAACTTTGGGCTTTACTTACAGAGGTAACAACAAAAATATCAGGGGACCCCAGATGAATTTCTCTGTGTGTATGACATATCATTTAACTGTTTTTGTCTATGCTTTATTTTTGACTGTAGTCTCTCTTTCGTATATAATGACAGCACCTAGTGTTGAGTTGTATTGCATATTTAGAACTTTTGAAAACATTGTCCGTTTTGAATAAAACTTCAGTGCTGAAACAAATGGCCTGCAGCTACTGCAGCACTACAAATTCCATCACCCTTTTACTGGCCACCCGGCAGCTGTCTGTTTTAAAAACCCATACCATTAGCCTCAGATGGACCTCCAGCTAACAGCCTGATGTTGCACTTCAAAAAAGCCCAAGACCACCATAAACATTTGTACTATTGTGCTTGGCTAAACTTATTGCAATGCAGCTACTGTGATACTACACATCGTCCTCAACCACCTTTACTTCAGCCTCTGAAACCTAATGGCCTGCAGACACACAACAAATGCCCTCATATACCTTGAATTGGCCACCCAGTAGATTGTGCCATTTAAATTGGCTATACCTCCTCTAAACATCTGTATGATTACTTAGATGTGATCTAATCCCCTGCAGTTACTGTAGCACTGCGTTTCCTATCACCCTCAGACACTCCTGCTTACAGTTCAATCATTGTCAGAAAACAAATCTTAATTTAGATGCTACCCAACAGTTTAGTGTCATGTTTCTATGATCAAGCATCAGTGACTCCACCTGCATTTCTTCCATTTTGTACAATAATCATATTTGAGTGACAACCATAACAACATATAATAAAATACACTCTATCTATCTATCTATCTATGGTACGAAAGTGGGAAGTTTATATATTGTAACAGCATAATAACGAAATGCCATCATGAAATCAAAGACATGCTGTTGCTATCATATCAAGAAATATATAAATTGCAAAACAGAAATTTTATATACTTATGAAATTGTCCATGTGGCCTGGGATACATAGGTAAGAGCGCAAGGTCTGTTACTATAAGAACTGGAAAGCACAATAAAAATAAAACACTTAAAACACGATACCCTGTAGGAGAATTTTGAAGAATGTGGTTTCAGTGTTGCATAATTAAGGTTTATGGGTATTGAATGTGTCCAAAAGGAAAGAAAACAAGACCAAACCGTTTTATGAACAGAGCTTTTTGGCAGTAAAAATGTCAAACATTGTGTCCAAAGAGAATATAGATTTTAGCCCAGTTCACTAAGGTTTCAGTTAGGCTTATGATATATCTCCAGTATATGGTGCTATGTCATTGGGATTCAATGAGCAGTTAACATTTCCTTAATGTCCCAGGGACCACCTTCAAGATACCATGAAATAAGGTGTTATGGAATGCTGTATAATGTGTGTGTTTGATACAAAATAGGTTTGGAGATATGACATGGATTACTTCACAAGTACTTATGAAAGATATATGCTTTAAAAATAAATGAGCTATGAAGCCATAATGTATCGCAAAAATATATGAAAGAAAAGATATAAAGTAAATAACAGTAGGGGGTACCATGCACACAGTGGGCAGAATGATCATTCTTACATATCAAAAATCCCTTTGTAAACAACATTTTAGGTATAAATTGTTTTTACCAAGCAACCCTGAGTGAGAGTATAAAGAATTTTCACCTTGGCTGCCTTTTCAGCTGTAGCTCTAGAAAAACGGACATGACTAAACGGGTCGGGACCAGGGGTAGGCACCGACGTTTCGGGCACTGGTGTGCTTGTACAGACACTTTGCCTATCCCTTGTCGGGACAAATAGATTCCATCCTTACTTAAAGTGTGACCCTGACATTTTGTATCAGAGCAGATGGACCTAGGCAGCTAAAATGTTTTCTTATTCACAAAAAATGTATATATACAGTGTATATATATATAGAGAGAGAGAGAGAGAGAGAGAGAGAGAGAGAGAGACAAATAAATACGCTTTAGCTTTTTGTTACAAGGCTAATATGAAAATGCAAATTTTACAACCAATAGTTAAGAAAAGATTGTACAATCTTCCTAATCTCCTAGAACAAGCAGACTTATTGTGTAGGCGGTTTAAAGAAATGTGTTATTCTATGGAAGTTGCTAATGCTGCTAAAATTAAATCAGATTATAATTTATCATTTTAATAAGCCTACTTGCATCTCTTTTGGTAGCATAGATACATGGTATTTCATGTAGTTATTAAAATTTAATTCATCTGTTTTTTTTGTAAATTATCTATTGAATTTTAGGATTTACATGTGTAATAAAAATAAATTGGCAAGGCAAAGACTGGAGGAGGGAAGAAAGTTCACAATGTATGTATTTTGTGTACTATCATACAATAAATACAATACAAGAAATGTATTAGATGTTTGTATATATAACATATCAACCTAGAACCTGTTTAAATATTCTCAAAATAATATTTTGATGCCACCAGCATTGGCTCACATGAGAGTTTCAGACTACCACACATTTCCACCTAAAGCACTCCAATTTATTCAGGCAGGCAAAAGTGGTATAAATGTGGACAATGGTGGTAGAGTTATGCAGCGGCTCTGAAGCTGCAGTCTTTGCATTTATGAGATCCGCGAAAAAGGAGAAGTGTTTCTACACAAGTCTAACACTTTTCTAGTTTTCTGTTTTTACCCTTTTCATCTTATTAGTGACTCCTATTTGTAATGCATGGTGTCACTAACCATAGCCCATATGTGTGTATCCTTAACAAATAGGTCAAGAAGTACCAGGGCTCTAACAAACAGGATGGCAAGTAAAAATAGGAACATAGAATTTAACAGTAGGTAAGAACCATTCAGCCCATGTAGTCTGCCCACCTTTCCTGATGTGAAGATTCAGACCATAATAAATCCTTGGTTGTCGTCTTAGATTAAGATAGTCTTATACCTGACCCGTGCATATATAAATTCCCTGTATTAGCCTTTACCACTTCTGCTGGCTGTGTCTGTCTGCCAGTGCCTGGCCTGACCTGTGCCTTGCCATATGTCTCAATGTCCTTCCTTTCTCTGGTGGATCAATTCCTGTTTGTAATATGAGAGGAGGATTCAGTCTGCCAGTGCTTGCCCTGTGCCCTGCTCTTCTGCTGCAGCTCAATTTCCTTCCTTACTCTGAGGGATAAATACATTCAGTGGCGGAACTACCGGGGTCGCAGGGGTCGCGACTGCGACCGGGCCCTGGAGTTCTGCCAGTCAGGGGGGCCCAAGGGGTGCCGAGCGGTTGCTGAAAACGACCGCTCGGCAACTCTTGGGCCCCCCTGACTGACAGAAATCCAGGATGCCTCTGCTCCCCGCCGCTGCCGCCGCCGCCTGCCTCAGCGCTGCCCAGAGTGCAGTGTTGGGAGCGTGAGACGTTTGTCTCGGGTGCCGGCGCTTCACGCTTAGCAGTGAAGCGCCGGCACCCGAGACAAACGCCTCACGCTCCTAACACAGGAGTTGACGGTAAGTAACCTACAAAGGGGGGGTAGGGAGGGAGTGGGTAGATCGTGAGGAAGGGGGGGTAGGGAGGGAGAGGGTAGATCGTGAGAAGGGGGGTAGGGAGGGAGAGGGTAGATCGTGAGAAGGGGGGTAGGGAGGGAGAGGGTAGATTGTGAGAAGGGGGGTAGGGAGGGAGAGGGTAGATTGTGAGAATGGGGGTAGGGAGGGAGAGGGTAGATCGTGAGAAGGGGGTTAGGGAGGGAGAGGGGAGATTGTGAGAAGGGGGTAGGGGGGGAGATTGTGAGAAGGGGGTGGGGGGGAGAGGGTAGATCGTGAGAAGGGGGGTTAGGGAGGGAGAGGGGAGATTGTAAGAAGGGGGGTAGGGAGGGAGAGGTTAGATCATGAGAAGGGGGGTTAGGGAGGGAGAGGGGAGATTGTGAGAAGGGGGTAGAGAGGGAGAGGGTAGATCGTGAGAAGGGGGGTTAGGGAGGGAGAGGGGAGAGTGTGAGAAGGGGGGGTAGGGAGGGAGAGGGTAGATAGTAAGAAAGGGATAGATGGGTTGGGGGTGGGGGGAGCCCTTAACAGATTCTCGCACCGGGGCCCTGAGGTTTCTAGTTACGCCCCTGAATATATTTCCAATTTTGGGGGAAATTCAGTGTCCTGTATGGTGGGGCTGCATATGTCAACCTACTCTCAGTGCCCTGGTCCAATTTTTGGAGAACTTGGGTAACATACCAGTGCTGCTGTTGCTGATGGTCCTGCAGTACAAAACCGAGTGTGGGACTCTTCCTTAACCTCAAAATGGTGCTAGGTGAAAGGTGAGTTCAGAAGGTGTCAGGGACCTCCCCCTTTGGAAACACCACCCATGTGTTGTTCATGAATCAAAGATTTTTGTCTGAGCTGAACGTCTGGGAAACTAGATTAATTGTCCGAAAACAAATGTGGCAAAAATGAAACAAGTTTTTTCAGATGATAACCCTAAAACAGCAATAAGTTTAAAAAAACTAAGAATATCTGTGTAAAAACATAGCAAAGTGTATCAAAGACACATAAAAGGTTCTTGTAATTTGTAAGCCAGATGGCAGCAATAATCCATCTGGAAACATGGTAGGGACTGATGTTGTAAGGTGCCTATTTCACAGAGGGCACATGGAGATGTGTGTGTCATGTGGGTAGACAGACTTTGTGTCTGTGAGAATAAGAAGGAGCATCCCTGAGTCTATTTAGACCTCCAAATAGTCTGAAGATTCTGGAGATAATAGTCCAAAACCGGATGTCAGCTTCAATTGAAGCAGTAGGTAAGGTTGTTGGGTGCAACACGGTGAAACACAAGTTGACTAATTGGGGGTATTGTTTCTGGCAAATTTGGCCGGGCCAAAAGGTTAGACCAGTTACTTGGTTGCCATTTGGCTGCTCTATTAGTCTGCAGGTGCTGAGCAGTGGAGAAAGATAAAGCAGTACCCATCTGTTCACAAAAAGCCATCCAGAACTGAGACACAAATTGAGTGCCTGTATCAAAGATGATCTTTTAGGGTCAAGCCATGCGCATGTATTATCTCCTGGATAAATATGGAGGCCAATTGTTGCGCAGTAGGTAACTTGCACCATCTTTGAGAATATGTCAATAACAATGAGGACTGTTCTATTCCTGTTGAATGGTGATAAATTTGCAATAGAGTCTATCTCCAAGTATGACCAAGCAGGGCCGGCCGAAGACTTAACGCCGCCTGGGGCGAAGTTTAAAACGCCACCCCCCCCCGCCGACGCCGGGGGGCCATTATAGGGCCAGCCCTGTGACCAAGGATGATATGTTATAGGCAGTGATTGAAGCAACCCACAGCATAGTGCTTGGGGAGTCCTTATGGCTGCACAAGTTGAAAAGTGGCTATATAGTTATGTTTTTGAAAAGACATGTCTTTTAAGAAAGTAGACAACCAAAGGTTCCTGGAGATCAAGGCTATAGCTTGAGCCCCCTGGGTGACTAGTGGTCATAAATGCATGGTTTTGGAAAGCTCAAATAAACAAATAAACATAGATATACTTTATGTATATGATCTATGCCAGTCACGTTAAACACATGGTCAGCGTTTACATGTATCATGTTCCGACCAAAAACAGTATTCATGTATAAGCAGAATCTTTTAAAGAAGCCTTCCCTAGATCCCGCATTCCATTCTGCTGTTCTGTCACTATTTTCCAATTGGTTTGTAAGCTCTTACAACATTTATCCTACAGTCACCAAACTCATTTTCTTTGCTTTAACTCTCTGCTTAACCCTCTACAATCCAGTTTCCTTCCACCCATTCTACTAAGACAGTCCAGGCTGCTGAATTGGAAACCATCTCCTTTACAGTGTGAATGAGTACTGTTTGGTACTGTCTAACACACATTTAAAGGCTGCATGCCTTATGCTGAACATTTATTGCTGTTTGTTGAGCAAATAAAAATTTTAGTCACAGATATATATTACTTCATCTGTCCAGTGGTTCAGCGGAGTGATATGCAAATATCTTTTAGTGTTTTTAGTGGTACACTCAGGGCCGCCCTTAGGGGTGTGCGACCTGTGCGGACGCACAGGGCACCATGGCAACAGGGGCGCCTGCCTGGGACTTAAATTAAAACATCAGGGGTTTTTTTTCACTTTATTTTAATCCTCCATGTTAAATAAAGTTTTTTTTAACTTTACTTAACATGGAGGATGTTAAATAAAGTTAAAACAACAAAAAAAAACCCTGATGGTTTAATTTAAGTCCCGGGCAGGGGCGCCGAGCGGTTGCTCGTGAAGTTTTCAGCAACCGCTCGGCGCCTCTCACTCTCCGTGACTCCGTCTCGGTGCTGGTGTTTCATGCTGAGCACCGAAAAATGATGTCATATTCCGGCGCTCAGCTGTGAAGTGTGCACCACGGCAGAGCGAGAAGAGGGACGCCTCCCGCTCCCACCGCAGGACTCCACTAGGTAAGTAAGGATAATGAGAAGTAGGGAGAGGGGGTGAGGGGAAGGGGCAGCGGGAGGGGGGGCAGTGAGAAGGGGCAGGGGGGGAGGCAGTGAGATGGGGCAGGGGGGGAGGCAGTGAGATGGGGCAGAGGGGGGGCAGTGAGATGGGGCAGAGGGGGGGGAAGGCAGTGAGAAGGGGCAGAGGTGGTAGATAGTGAGAAAGGGAAGTTTTGTGACAAGATTTTTTTCCTTTCCTTTTTTGGGATGGGGGGTGCCACAGGAGTAGTCCGCACAGGGCGCCAGAACACTTAAGGCCGGCTCTGGGTACACTTTCTGTGATGCATTTTTTTGCTACCCCTGTGATTGTTTTTCCAAATAAGTGTTCCTGTGAGACTCTTCCGTGTGACCTTATTCATTCGAATTGAACTTCTGGCTTTTCGGTCGTCTCTACTATCCACAATTCCTGATATCACCATTGAGAATTCCCATTGAGAATTCCTCATCCAACAGTTTAAGTTTGCTCAGCTCTCAGCTGCATTCCTCAAATCAAGTCACTAACCAAACCATGCCTCCTTCAACTGAGAAACATCTCTCAAAATCATCCGTTTCACACACAAGTGATTTATCCATTCCTTTGCAATATTCCATCTGGATTATTGCAATTTCATTCTAACCAGCCTCCACCTTCCCTGCCTTTCAGCACACCCATGGATCCTGAATACCTCCTGCCATACTAAGTTCCCTATCCCAGTGCTGTTTACCTGCTGCTCCATTGCACCAGTCCTTCCATCGACTCTTTATACCCCCACAGAATTAAATATAAACGACTGACCATGACCTACAGTGCCTTTAACAACCCTACACACCCCATATCTCTGCTTTAATCTCCAAATACTTTCCAGTCTGTTGTTTTTTCCAGTCTGCATCTCTATTATAACAAAACACTCTCCTATTTAAAAACTTCAACTTTACAGAGAAGTGAAACTATCAAGCCCATCTAGTCCAGTCTTTTTCTATGTTTTCTATGTAAGTCACATATAAATGTTTCAGATCATCAAACTAATTTTAATATTAGAAAAAGATAACCAGAGTAAACAAAATTTCATGTATAGAAGGAAAACTGTGATCCAATCCTATCTGGCCATATATTAAAAATGAAATGCCGCCTTAGTTACTAAATCAACCAATTAACCATATTTAATTAATAATTGGGCCAAATTTCACTAAGCACACCCAGGCATGATTTCTGCCAGCCCTGTTGAATCTCAACATCAATTGCAAAACAGATGAGAATCATCTGATAGATGTCAGACTTACAAAGTAATTTCTAAGGCTCTGGGACTCCAACAAACCACAATGAGAGCAATTATCTACAAACGGAGAAAACATGGAACAGTGGTGAACCTTCCTAGGAATGGCCGGCCTCCCAAAATTCCTCAAAGAACACATTGGTGACTCATCCAGGAGGTCACAAAAGAACCCAGACTAACATGTTAAGAACTGTAGACTGTACTTGCCTCAGTTAAGGTCAATGTTAACCAGGGGAGGGCTGGCAGCCTAAGGCCTGGGGGGCAAGTCTAGTCAACTGGCCCATTGCACCATCAAAGCGGCTGCGAGCGACATTGAAAGTGGCCGTCGTGCGGCAGTCACTCCACCAGCGCCTAATGAAATTAAACTGGCCGGCGTGCACACACCGCATGCCTCAGCTCTTCATCACACCCCTTTTAAGACGTGGGAAGAGGAGCTGAAGAGGAGCTGAGGCATGGCCGTTGGGTCTGACAGCCGCATGATGCAGGGGCGTACCTAGAGTATTTGGCACCTGTGGCAGATCCTGTATGTGGCACCCCCCCACACACACACACACTTTAAAACTGCATAGTTTCTATGGTTAGGCAAACATTGACAGGGGTACAGCAAAATTGTTATCATTATATACTTAGGGATTACGCAGCACCACCGTCAATGTGTGCCTATACACTGAGCCAGACACTGACAACCCCTATCACTATATACTAAGCCAAACATTGATGTGGTGTAGGCTTACCACTTTAGTGACTGGCATAGTATATAGTAGGGATGCACCGAAATGAAAATTCTGGACTGAAACTAAAAATTCAGCATTCACTTGGCCAAAACTGAAAAAAAAACCCCAAAAAAATACTTTATTAAAAGTAACACCAAAATTAGACAACAATATTAACATATTGTTATATATATATATATATATATATATACATATATATAACAACAATCACAATCCTATCATGCCCAGGTTCTAGCATGTGCTGGCTGACTTAGCATGATAGGAGTGTGATTGCTGTTTGCAATTATATATATATATATATATATATATATATATATATATTTATACTGTCATTGAATTATTCTGTCCAATAAAAGTGTTAACACACCGAAGTTGGACCAAAAAATAATTTATAACAGCAATCACACTCCTATCATGCCTAGGCAGCCACTACATGCTGGAATCTGGGCATGAAAGGAATGTGATTACGGACTCCCTATGCCAAGCTATCCCCCAACACTTACACATCCATGCTATCTGAAACCCTCATTCACAAACATTCAGCATAACACCCATCACTCTCACACACTTACATTCAGAATAACACCCATCACTCTCACACACTTACATTAGGCATAACACCCATCACTCTCACACACTTACATTCAGCATAACACCTATCACTCTAACACACTTACATTCAGCATAACACCCATCACTCTCACACACTTACATTCAGCATAACACCCATCACTCTCACACACTTACTAATCCACTCTCTCCTACCTTTTCTTCTTTCACTCTCACTTTTCCTCCTCCTCTTCTTCTTCTTCTTCTTCTTCCTGTCCTGTGCACTGAGCGCGGAAGACGATGGGCGTGGCTTCAGTGTTGTGCGCCGGGATTTGACATCACGTCCCGGCGCACAGCCACAGTTGCTGCGCGCATCGTTTCTGAAGGCGTGCCGGCATGGTGGCGCCCCTCAGATGAGCGGCAGCCGGGGCGGACCGCCCCGTCCCCTCCCCCCCCGCCAGGTACGCATGACGGCCGCATTCAATCCTGCTCGCGGCCGCTTAGTTTTTAACTTTGCGGCCGCAGCCGCATTGAATGCTCGTCTGCCGGTCGTCCGGCCGGCAATTGCCCCCCTGCCCCCCGGCCCAGCCCGCCCCTGATGTTAACAATTATATAATAAGAAAGAGGATGTGCAAAATGGCATCCATGAGAGTTGCAAAGTGAAAAGCAATGTTGACCAAAAAGAACAGAAAGACGTGTCTCACATTTGCCATAAACATGACATCACCAGCAATACCCCAGTGATCACCGTGATTGTGGGGACGTGGGGGCATTTTTTAGGCATGACATACCAGGTATGTCACTGGTCCTATGAGTACACTTTGGCATGAAGTACCTGGTACATCAGTGGTCATGAAGGGGTTAATATTATTTTTTAATTATGTGAGCTGGGCCATTGATGCAAGTTTTCCTACTTTTTACACCAAATAGTCATAGTTAAAATATGTGTACGATAATTATACACGGGCCAATATAAATATATAAAAGAACCAGTTACGCCCCATGCCCCATGAATGCAGAAGGATATTTATAAGGTTGGCCTATAACGCACAATTAAGAATATGAACATTGATTCTTCACAGATCAACAAATTAAATTTTTATGGCGTGAACAAAAAAAAAACTGAAAAATGCACACTAGAATGTAGTGACCCACATAGTACACGGCATTACCTTCATCATCACCTCCTTCACCACAGTAATTAATATACTTGCAGAGAACAGCAAGTATGCAACTAGGAGCTTCTGGACACTTCTCATGCAGCTGTTCAGCCACCAAACACTGCCAAAGTTAGCCAAAGCAATAATTTCCTCTGCTTTTTTCACCAACACTTTTGGTTTACTTAGGAGTTTTTGGACAGGTCACATATTATGGCAGGGAACCAAAATTGTTCTCTATATTAAGGAAATACCCCATATGTGTATTTTTTTTTCTGGACAGTACAGGGCACAAGTTGGAACATGCCAGTATATTTGGTCAGGGTGTTTTGCATACTTATGCTATATGTGAAGCACATTAGCAGTCTCTCATAAAAGTATATATTTTTGTAAAGCAGGCAACCCAGATTATTTCATCAGGAGTATTTGGACACTTTTTTATGCAGCTGCTTGACAGCCAATCTTTCATCTGGCACCAGTGGAGGTGGATTGTGCCTTCGGGTAAGGACATTTTTATGCCACCCTCAAACAGGATATCTTTAAAAAAAAATTTGAACTTCAACAAAGTGTAGATCTTTCCAGTTCCACATTTTTTTGTACAGCACATATTTGTTGGACATGGCAACCTGAGTCAGGTACAAGTTGACCTTTTTGTACCACATTTGGTTTTACGCAACACCAGGTACAGCTGTAGCTGATCAGAAAGATCTATTCACCCATATTTTTATTATAGTTGATGATGCACTGTGGTTTTAGGTCCTGTGCTTCACCTTTACGTTTATTGTGTATGGTGGCCATAATACACATCTTTTTTTGTCAGTGTACCTAAGGGCCCGAATTTCTTTGTTGTGAAAAGCACTAGTTGTGCCTCACTTCTGTTTGGGTTGACCTAATTACCTTGGGGAAACTTTACATCCTTTACAGTGCCACAGGCTTGGGTGTCAATGGTGTCCGGGTTATTAGGGGTTAAGGTCAGCCGGCAAGTGCTTGGGTCCTAGCTGAGAAACAGTTCCAGAGGATTATGGCCAGGATCCGATCAGGCAAAAGGGTATGTGCAAACTGGGCTCCAGTGTAAGAAAGTGGTGATTATGCTGGTGGTATAAGGGGAGCACAGGAACCGCATAACAGTAAACAAAATAAACAGATCTTTGCAACCCAGGGTTGTGACAATTATTTTCTACAAAAAATAATTAATCGTTATAAAAACAAATGGCAAAGTCAGATACATTATGCATTTGGCATGATGTGCCTATAAAGCACCCATGATGCTGTGTTTTGAATATTATATATAATAATATATACTGGGGCATTGCTTTGCTATAAATAAGATGGCATATAGAGTAGATGCTCTCCCAACCCGCAGCCATTAGGCTACATAAGATAACCGAATACAACACAGACCCCAGGGAACACCCAGAAAGGTACCAGTCAGACCTCAGTGACTGTCTCAGATCTTCTTTTGGCCTCCCAGGGCCCTCATGACCCTCTACTACAGACCCTCACAAGACTATTGGCGACTACAGCTTCAGAAGACGGTAAAGAAGAAGGATAATGCTGATCCGTCAATTTCTTTGTGAAGAATTGCCTATCCAACTGTTCGGAGACTGTGCCGTGGCTTTGGAGGAAGAGAGACACAATTTGACAATTGGGGACACTGGAACAATTTGTGGGTAACAAATTGTTCCTAGGTTGGACTTCTGTGTGGCACTGTGCTGTGACTCATTGGCGGTGCGATGCTAGCGTTGGGATATGTGTGTTTAGAGGTGTTTTTTTTTTTAATTTAACCCCCCTCCTTTTTTGTTTCCAATGTGCATACAGATGCTGCTGAATATGTATTAATTGAATTTTTATGAGGTCAAACGAACATTGAGGTCCCCAATTACGTCACAGATTCATCACACACACACACACATACATTTTTTTTCTTTTGGTTATAGTCCTATTATTGTGTTTAATTATATGTGTATACATAAAGGGAAGGGAGCAAAGAGGAAGGGAAAAGGAGGGATTTTATTCATGTCTGGGATCGTTCAGGTGCTGGTCTCCACAGCAGAATGTGATGTTACCCATGTTCTGTATTGAAAGAAAATGATGATGCATGGGTTAAAATAAACATCAACATTTCCAAATAGATTACATTTTACTTAACAAACAGTTTGTAAACGTTATGTTATGCTAGTCCTCAAAACTATTCCACAGCATAAAACAAAAGAGGAAATGGGCTTATTACAGCAATATTTCTTACAGGCATCAAGTCCAATCCTCCAGGAATACCAGGACTTCATCTTCCTCTGATTAACCCAGACTTACCTCTTTATTTCCCTAATTTCAAGAAGGTGAGTTGCATTGGGTGACCTTGCAGTAGTCGTGCCGCAGCTCACACTGAGAGCTGCATTAAGGACAGGCTGAGACTTCACAACTTTAAGCTCTGTGTGGCTGTGTGTGTCTGGGTTCATTAGTGTCTGTGTGTCTCTGTATGTGTATGTCTGGGTATGTTAGCGTGTGTCTGCTTATGAGTGTGTGCCTATGTATGTTACTGTGTGTTTGTGTTAATTTGTCTGGCTGTGTTAGTGTGTCTGGGTGGGTATGTGTTAGTGTGAGTTCTTGTGAATGTTAGTGGCCAGTAGCAGGCCACTAACACACACGTGCAAACAAAAACAATGTTCCAAGCAATTGGACATGGAAACAACTGTAGAGGAAGTGAATGAGTGCACAAGGGCAATATATCTTGTAGCATTGAATGCATACCGATTACTTGTTGAACCTGAGTATTGATCTCTTAATTGGACCATGGACAGGAGTGCCAGGAAGCATAGAAGAATATCAAAAGGTTATGGTCTCAGGTAATCTGAAAAAAAATACAAGGAGGCTGTGGTGGCAGCTGTGGGTAGTTTTTGAGTCGGTATGAAATGAGCCATTTTGGTGAGACAATCGGCTACCACCATTATCATTGTATACTGGATACTGGTGGTAGATCAACAATAAAATCCATGGATAAGGCTGACCATGAGCAAGAAGGGATCTAAGGAGAATGCTAGAAACCTGGTGGTTTAACTTGAGGTACACAAGCGAACACATATGGAACAGACCTTTAGATAATGTTACGCCAAAATGTTCTTTTAATTAGATCAACAGTCTTTTTATATCTACATTCTCTGTGAGAGGGGAGTCAGGGTGGTCTTGGAGTATCTCCTTAAGGACAACAAAAGGAACGTATAACTTGTGGTGATATAGAAGCATCCCGTCATTTGATACCAAAGAAAAGGAGGGAGGCCTTGTTTAGTCTGCTGTTTTATGTTATTCCAAAATCCACCAGCAGTGGCTATGGAGTAGTTAGGTGAAAAGACAGGAGAAGGACTGGATAATTTGGAAACAGCATCTTCATAGATTCGAGAGAGAACATCCGCTTCTCCATTTTGGTACTCGAACTGTTGGTTATCTGCGTATGGAAGCGACAAAATAAGGGAGCCCATTTGGCTTGTCAGGTTCCGAGGTGTTAAGCAGACTGAAGGTATTCCAGTTTCCATTGGTCAGTATTAAGTATAGCAAATTTAGCTCCCTCTAGGAGAAGTCTGCACTCCTGCAAAAGCCGGTTTTATGGCCAGTAATTCTTTTTTGCTGTAATTTCTTTGTGAAAGTGTTAGTGTTTTAGAGTAAAACGTCACAGTGTGGAGTTGTTTTATCCCTGCTCCTTACTATAGGATTCCCCCAGTTGCCGTATCTGAGGCATCCGGTAGTAAAGAAGTGTTTGAGTTTGTCAAAGGCATGTTTAGCTTCTACTGACCACTTAAAAGTTGGTCTGGTTAGAGGTAAAGTTTCTTTCAAAATTTGCAAATCCCACAAATCTCTGGATGTCTTTTTTGTTTGTGGGCATTCAAGAATGACAGAAACTTTGTGGGGTCCATTTGTAGACTGTGAGGTGTTATGATGTGCCCTAGGAAGTAAATTCAATCAATGTCAATGTGACAGAATGACCTGTCATACAGGGACCCAAGGTACTCAGAGATGGCTCCAGCCTGGCTGCCAAACAGGCAGGAACTCCATTGTTAAACTAATCCCATTAACAGGATGGCTACCAGGGGGATATTCAGTAGCTAAAGGGGACTAAAGGTTGGGTTGTCTACCTGTTTATCAATGTTAATTTATGTTAATGAAGTTCTGTGGCTATATCAGTCTATGTTTTACAACAATAAACTGTTCATTCCTGCTTTACTCAATTCAAGGTAGTTGTGTGTCTACTTATTGGGTACACATAGCAGGGTTCCAAGGTGCGCATGCTGGCTGGTGCTGGAAGTGATTCCGGGGACAAGAGGAGGATACATGTGGGTAATCTCTGGGAGTTACTACAGCTCTCTTGGTGAACCCTTTACAGTCAAATATACACTTTTTCCAGTGTATGCTAGGGAGGAGGAGGGGATGTATTTATTATTTTAGTATTATGTTTTATTTTTATAGCGCCAACAATTTATGCAGTGCTTAATACAATACATATACAGTGGGGCAAAAAAGTATTTAGTCAGCCACCAATTGTGCAAGTTCTCCCACTTAAAAAGATGAGATAGGCCTGTAATTTTCACCATAGGTACACTTCAACTATGAGAGACAGAATGAGACAACAAAGTCCATAAATCACATTGTCTGATTTTTAAAGAATTTATTTGCAAATTATGGCGGAAAATAAGTATTTGGTCAATAACAAAAGTTCATATCAATACTTTGTTATATACCCTTTGTTGGCAATGACAGAGGTCAAACGTTTTCTGTAAGTCTTCACAAGGTTTTCACACACTGTTGCTGGTATTTTGGACCATTCCTCCATGCAGATCTCCTCTAGAGCAGTGATGTTTAGGGGCTGTCGCTGGGCAACACGGACTTTCAACTCCCTCCAAAGGTTTTCTATGGGGTTGAGATCTGGAGACTGGCTAGGCCACTCCAGGACCTTGAAATGCTTCTTACGAAGCCACTCCTTCGTTCCCCGGGCTGTGTGTTTGGGATCGTTGTCATGCTGAAAGACCCAGCCACGTTTCTTCTTCAATGGCCTTGCTGATGGAAGGAGGTTTTCACTCAAATTCTCACGATACATGGCCCCATTCAATCTTTTCTTTACACGGATCAGTCGTCCTGGTCCCTTTGCAGAAAAACAGCCCCAAAGCATGATGTTTCCACCCCCATGCTTCACCGTAGGTATGGTGTTCTTTGGATGCAACTCAGCATTCTTTCTCCTTCAAACACGACGAGTTGAGTTTCTACCAAAAAGTTCTACCTTGGTTTCATCTGACCATATGACATTCGCCCAATCCTCTTCTCGATCATCCAAATGCTCTCTAGCAAACTTCAGACGGGCCCGGACATGTACTGGCTTAAGCAGGGGGACATGTCTGGCACTGCATGATTTGAGTCCCTGGCGGCATAGTGTGTTACTGATGGTAGCCTTTGTTACTTTGGTCCCAGCTCTCTGCAGGTCATTCACTAGGTCCCCCTGTGTGGTTCTGGTATTTTTGTTCACCGTTCTTGTGATCATTTTAACACCGTTCCAAGTATACAATGTTGAAATAATAAGCATTCACAACCACGTGTACTATCGTTAAAAAAGTTTTCCTTTGGTCTGCACATGGCACATGTTGTGCTGTAATGACAAGACATGCATGCTTCACTTTACATAACAAATGTGTTAAATAAAACACTTATTATTATGGTTTTGTGTTACAGTAGTTCTTAACCCCTTAACGTCCATTGCCGGGTCAGGCACGTCATGCAAAACGGTCACTTAACGACCTATGACGTGCCTGACACGTCATGAGACTTAAACAAGCTTAGAAAGTGATCAACGATCACTTTCTAAGCTTAAACGGTGTTGCTGTAATGCCTCGATGTCGAGGCATTCAGCAACACCAAGATCGGCATGATGGGCCACGTCTGGCCCCTCCCCGGGGCGTCAACAGCCGCCATACATTGTTTTAAAAGCGTTCAGGAGGCGATCAACGATCACCTCCTAAACGTCAATGGTGATCAGGAGGCATCCAGCGACACCAAACACTTACCTCTGGGTGGGCTGTGACCGCTCCGGAGAGCGGTCACAGCCGCAGCTGCACGCTGTCTTCGCCATCCGCAAGATGGCGGCGGCCCGGGAAAAAGAATAATAAAGTTTTAAAAGTTGGCTAGACGGTCTCCAGACCCTCTAGAGAACTCTGGCTCCCCTTGCAGGTTGAATACAGGTACTGCATTCAACCATACAAGTCAATGGAGCCCAGCTTTCTAATCACTATGTGATTAGTAAAATATTAAAAAAAAATATATATATATTAAAAAAAAAAGGAAAAAAAGAAAAAGCTTAAAAAAAACATGGTAACATTTAAAAATTATTATGCTTTAGAGGAACTATCTAGTTTATTATTATGAGCAAGTGCTAAACTTAGCGCTGTATCTTCCCAAAAATCCTGACATGGAAAAAATTAAATAAAAGCATTTCAAATACCCAAGGGGTGTCTAATTTTAAAAAATTAATGGTTTAATGGGGTAAATTGGAGTGGCCAGGCTCAAAGATAGGGCATAGGCACAGACTGACCGAAATGGGGGGGAAAAAAGCGCACTTCCAAAATGTGGCATTTTAACCCCAAACACCAGACATAACCATACATGTGGGGTATGACTGAACTCAGGAGATGTTGCTGAACACACATTGGGGTGTTGTTTGATAGCGACGTATACCTAGAGCTATAAATTTATACCCAAAGTACAATTTGTGTGAAAAAAACACAAAATAAATTACTACCACAAAGTTTGACAAAGGCTGATGGTGGAATTAGTGCATGGAAAGAGTTAAAATTGTAGCATTTGAAATACCTTGGGGTGTCTAGTTTTCAAAAATATATGATTTGATGGGGTAAATTGCTTTGGCCGGCTTCAAAGATACCCGAAATGGCACATGGGGGGAAGAATTACCAGATTTGGAAAAAATGGTTTTGAAATAGCAAAACGCTACCTGTACTTAATGCTCCATAACGTGCAGAAAAAAGCAAAAAAACATAAAAACATTGGGTATTTCTAAACTCAGGACAAATAGTAGAATATATTTAGTAGTTTTTTTCATTAGCTTTTTTGGATGAGTAAAAGATTTTTGGGGTTAAAGTCAGAAAATGTGGGGTTTTTTTTACATTTTTCATCATATTTTATTATTTTTTTTTATGGGAAATTAGATAATATGATTAAAACAATGCTATCTGAAGAAAGCCCTTCTTGTCCTGAAAAAAAACAACATATAATTTGTGTGGGTTCACTAAATGAGTGAAGAGAAAATTACATCTAAACACGAACACCGCAAAAGTGTTAAAACAGCCTCGGTCCCAATGGTACAAAAGGTAAAACACAGCCTGGTCCTTAAGGGGTTAAACACTGTTAAAATGATGTTATTTAGCATATTAAAAAATGTGTGGTATAATATTGAATAATACTTAATTTGATTTTAAAATGCTTTAAATACAATACATAATTTAAAATAATGCTGTACCGCCACCTAATGTTGAGTATATAAAGCTGCATGATACTGATTTCCCAATATCAAACATTTAAACATTTTCTTACACCAGTCATTAGAACCCGGTATACATTATCAGTTTTAAAATCAAAGTGCACTTAAAATTCTACTTAAAAACACATACAAAAAGCTGCAGATATGAAGGCCTCTTGTGGAGCCAATTTGGTCATTTTAGCCTTTTAATTCAGTCTCTCCTTCCTACATTTAGGTTATTGGAAACACTGCCTCACTCATTAGTCCTTATGTTGATTTCACGGAATCTCCCCTATGGTTCACATTCTTACATGGGTAAGTGGGTGACATCATGTTGCCCCCAGTCTGGCAATAGTCATTCAGGGTAGGAAGGAAAAAACATGTTATAGTGCATACAATGTCATTACAGTATTTGCTTGATTATAAGACGAGGTTTTTCTCAGGGCAAATAGAGGTCTGACTACAAGACTAAGATCCACATCCCCCATAGCGCTGTAAGGGACCTGGATCCTCCTCTTTGGTAACCTCCGCTGCTGCCGGCACTTCCTCTGGGGACTTCTATGACAGAGCGCCAGCAAGGCATGACCTTCCGGTGCTCCATCATAGAAGTTGGCAGCAGCGGGGGTTGCATCACGCAGACATTCACCGGCTGCCAGAGAGGAGGATCCCTTGCAGCGTTGCGGGGATGTAGATCCTTCTCCCTGGCAGCCAGTGAATGTCTGCACGATGCATTCCTGTAGGCAGAGTGGCATATAGGGGTTAAAAGGTATTTCTCGGGGAAAATAGTTTACATGTGAATTAATATTTACTAGTAATACATTTTTCATATAGGATAGTCTTATATTCAGGCTTTTTCTCATTAATTAATATTCAAATTTTGGGGTTTCCTCTTATAATCGAGCAAATACGTAATTAGAGTAAGCTATACACACTTTGTACAGTAAGCTTGCACAAAGCCACTGCCCAAAAGTCCACTTCTGTTTCAATTTGCGGGCACCATTTCTTGCAATGTAAACTGTACAGAGATTCTGCATCTTCTCTAATGCACTCAATCTCTCAAGTAGCATTTTTCAGAAAATAAGAAACATTTTATGCAACATTTAAAAAAAAAAGAGAGAGCAAAACTAGGAAATGGTTTCCACGTGGCCAAGTTCCCAAAGTCTCAATAGTTACATTTTGGTCACCAAAATTAAATCAAATGTCTCTTGATAACAGTATAAGTGCCATGTTTGTACCCCTCCCCCTTAAATGTATTTTCATTTTTTCACTGAAGGAAGGCTTTCTGGGATGGTAATCACTTCTTTTGGCTTAGATCAAGCAAGTACCCTCAAGAGAGAGAGAGAGAAAGCTTGATCCTTTGACAATAAGGTTGAGTGGGATCTTTGAAACCAGAGGTACTTACAGAACCCCCTGGTTTGGTCTGCCAGGACACTAGCACAGTGGGGTTGTGGTTGCAGGGCATTGTCACCATATGCTATACTGGTAAGAGCAATGTATAGGATGCATCAGTGCACCATTTTTTTTGCAACTCACTAAAAACGCCCTGGCATATGGCTGGTGGGTGGAGCATGTTTTTTTATGGACAGGGGCAAGAAATGGCAGTTCACACATTCTCACTTAACACTTTTTGGCTTTGAATTGATTTTGACACTTATTTTAAGTGTAAACACAAGGAAGGAGAGCTGAAATTGCAGTTTGGCCATTTTTGAGAACGTGACAGGAATCCTGTGTCCATATTCAGGGATGGACTGGCAATAAGGGGTTGACCATCATGACATAATGCTTCCTATACACAACATTTCCACATAAGTAGAAGTATGATCATTTGATATATGCTTTATTATTGAGCTGAAAAGTATTATTCTTGGAGATGTGTTTACATAGTTTACAGCAAGGTTTGCAAGATATGGGATATTGGAGACAATGGGAAAGTAAAGTAAATGTTTCACTCTTCAGGTTGTGTACTATAACCCCATTATGCATGTGCAGGTGTTATAACATAACCTTCATCAGAATATAGTTAGCTAGACATGGTATAGCATAAATCCTATCACTAAATAGTGAGACACTGAGGGTTGTACAGTATAACTCCCATCACGATATCCAGAGCCTGAAGGTGGTACAGCATAACTCCTATCAATATATAGTAAGACTGATAGCACAATACAAAATAATTAGAAGAACTGATCCCTTTCCAGAGTAAGGAAAGAGACAGCGGAGCAGCATCAGCAGTAGTAGGGCACTGGGCCCGAGCATGCACTGGCAGACAGCTACTTGGTTCAGGATTGAATTTCTACAATATTTGAACAATTACAAGAACTGATCCCCCAGAGTAAGGAAGAAGACAGAGGAGCAGTATCAGCAAAGTACTGGGCCTGGGCACGCACTGGCAGATGATAGAGATGTGCAGCCCCTTGGTGCTGGATTGATCCCCCCCCCCATATTAAAAATGCAAGGCACATTTGTAATCAACTTTGACACCCACACAGTCCAGCATTTGGAATAGCTGCTGTCACGGATGCCTCCGTGACTTGGGGGGCGCCTGGAGGTTCCCGTTGTAGATAGTGGACCCCTGGATTGCATTACATACTTCCAGCAGGCGACAGTAACTAACACTGACACTAAATGCAGTGCAACATCTGGTTCCCTTGCTTGGATTTATGTTTAAGTCACCCTGTACCTGACTAGGGGTACAGGGTGGCAACAGTGAGAGAGACAGAGCTCTCTAGATCCCGGTTCCCCTTTCCTCCTGCCAGCCTGACCAAGAAAACGAAGAAGGGGACCTGGTGTCCACTGTGCCCTTTTTTGATTTTTCTTCACATCGGGCGACAGGTCATTCCCGTCACAGCTGCCCCTACCACCAGGTATAGTATATGTGCTGTGCAACGACAACCTAGAAAGTCCCCATCATGAACTGCTTTCACCATGTTTGTTGCCCCGTCAGTCACCATCAGTTCTATTTATACTGCAGTGCATGCCTTTGGTCCAATCCAGTGAACCAGCATCTTCCTGGTTCCAAAATATGAGCTGATGTGTGCTGCTCATCCCTAACCTCAGGATAGAGTAGAAAAGACCTATAAGCCTGCTACCCTTCCACCCCAGTTCTGCCCCTCCTGTCACTCCTGTCGCTTCCATGTGTGCCTACAACAGCTACAGTGGTGTTGCCTTCCAAATATTTGGGCAGCCACCAGTATGTTGTCAAGAAAGGCAGGCTGTGCACTAGTGGTGCTCCATATGTCGGAGGTGAAGTGGATGGTTTGTCCAGCTGCCTTGGACAACTCATTCTTCAAATATATAAGCCCTAATGGATTCTAGGACTGACTCTTCCTCCTCTGACCCATAATATAAATACAGGTCATCGTTGTCATCAACATTGATGATGACCAAATCTTTTTCCACTTGGGCACAAGGTGGAGTAAGGTCCACTCCTGCTGCAAAAGTAGACCTTCCCTCTTCTTCCTCACTTTCTTTTGGACCAAAAATAAATCTTCTGCTATGTCTGCCCATCTTTTCTCTGGTGAGACTGGGGAGTCACCAATATTTTTAATTATTAATTGTTTTGCGTTGTCCACAAACTAGAGGTTTTACCTAGGATAACTCTGTAAGCTCTACTGACATGTTAGAACTGTATCAGCACACTTATATATCCAATGCTACATTAATCCGGCCCTGCATAAACAATCCAATGTTATAAATCAGTGTCAGGCAAAGTGAACATTGATCTGGACCTTCAGCAGGGACTTGGTCTGCAGACACTTTCCAGCCAAACAGCACATTCATTCATGCAGAGAGATGAGAAAGTAAAAAGCAATATACTGTAGGTTTATTGCATGTCGTACTTAAAAGATTTAGTTTTGGTGTCTGAGTTGCCATTCTCAGGCTTTGCCATTAGTTTTAATTTGTTTTTTTGGGGGCCCTCATCTTTATCTGAGATTCATATGAACAAACAAAATGCTGTTAAAATTAAAGTTCATACGCACCCGAATGCACGTGCAAGTCTAATAGAAACTAGACTTGTGCAAATGGACCAAAAGGTTTTTTCTGTTTGTTTTTGGTCAATTAGTTTTCGGACAATGAATTTCGTTTGGGTTCAAATGAAACTCAGAGGATGTTTTCAATTTTGGAAACAAAATTCGTTGTCACTAATGCTCTCCACAATCTCTCATTCTCTCTTACACTCTCTCAATGTTTCCCTACCTACTCCAACCACTGCTTGTATGTCCCTCTTTCCTTTTCCGCAGTTCCACTTCTTCTCTTGTTTTTTTCTTCTATCTTTATTTTTTGTACACTTCTCCACTGTATCAACTTCATTATCCAAATACTTCTGCAAAAGAACAGAGCCTCTGTGCACATCCACTCTCACAACTGGAGAAACAGGGGAGAGACTGTCTTCCTTGTGCACACTGTGGCTCTGCTCTTTTGCAGCAGTACTCCAAGAAGCCACAATATTGCAGACAGATCCATGGAGAAGGAGAGGCAGAGGAACACTTCTCTTTTACTGCAAATCCGTCTTGCTATTTGGAGATTCATACAAATTATACAAATTTGCTAATTTTGTTTAAATTAACATTTGTATAAATCTGAATGCACAAGTCTAATAGAGACCACAGGTCTCTCATTACCCCCCCCCATGATGTAATTTGAGCCCTGTCTTCTGACAGCTGTGTGATCAGCACAAAATATTTTTAAACCTGTCACGCACAGCAAGGTTGGAGACACCAGAGTCAGGTAGAACCCAAGGGTAGCAGTAACATGGTCAAACAAGCCAAGGTCAGCATACCAGGAGACAGGATCAATGGATAACAAGCCGAGGTCAGGATACCAATAACTGTCAATATCCCTCAGTCTGGGGCTCCATGCAAGATCTCTCCTCGTGGAGTTTCGGTGATCATGAGAACAGTGAGGAAATTAGCCCAGAACTACACGGGAGGATCTTGTCAATGATCTTAAGGCAGATGGGACCATAGTCTCCAAGAACGCAATTGGTAACACACTACGCCACGAAGGACTGAAATCCTGCAGTGCCCGTAAGGTTCCCCTGCTCAAAATACCACATGTACAGGCCCGTCTGAAGTTTGCAATTGAACATCTGAATGATTCAAAGGAGAACTGGGTGAAAGTGTTGTGGTCAGATGAGACCAAAATTGAGCTGTTTGGCATCAACTCAACTCGCGGTGTTTGGAGGAGGAAGAATGCTGCCTATGACCCCAAGAACACCATCCCCACCGTCAAACATGGAGGTGTCCCTCACCCAGGGCTTAGAAAATGGGTCATGGACGGGTATTCCAGCATGACAATGACCCAAAACACATAGCCAAGGCGTATATCAATTTATAACTTATTTAAAATGCGTTTTTCTGGATTTTGTTGTTATTATTCTGTCTCTCACTGTTCAAATAAACCCAAGATTAAAAATGTTTTGCAATCAGCAGGGGATTAAATAATTATCTCCTTCACTGTATACCATGAGTGGTAAATTTAAACCTGAATACAATGTGTGTGAAAACAATACAAAACAAATGACTACCACAAACTTTGGCAAAGGCTGTGGTAAAATTAGTGCATGGAATGGGTTTAAATACCGGCATTTGAAATACCCTGGGGCATTGGCCGGCTTCAAAGATGTCTGAAATAGCATATGGGGACAGAATGACCACATTTGGAAAAATTGGTTTTGAAATAGCAAAATGCTACTTGTACTTATCACCCTATAACTTTCTAAACTCAGGACAAATATTATAATCTACTCAGCAGGTTTTTTTAATTAAGCAATAAAAAAATTTATGGAAAATTAGATGATATGATCAAGATCCCTTCTTGTCCTGAAAATACAATATATAACTTGTGTGAGTATACTAAATGGGAGAGAAGAAAATTACAGCTGAACAGGAACACCGCAAAAGTGTTAAAACAGCCTTCCAAAAGCTTTAATACACCACACAAACGGAGACTTTTATGGGACAAAGCCAAAAAAAGTAAAGCTAACATTCTTTGTATCCAAGAAACGTACCTTGAAAGGTCCAGTCATCCCTCTCTGTATTCTAAGGCTATACTTGGCAGTACCACTCTGTGGCCACATCTAAAACTGCAGGGATCTCTGTGTTAATCTCCAAGCATGTACCCTTTTCATTGATACACAAATACCCAGACCCGCAGGGAAGGTACCTGTCTTAGTTTGCTCAATCAATTCAGTTACATACACTCTGTCATTGTTTTATGCACTGAATTCTGCTCAATTTCTCACATCATTTCTGAGTAGACTAGACAAGTGCAAAAAAGGCCAGACCATCTTGTGTGGGGAACTCAACGCCAAGTTAAATCCCCCTCTTTAGGCCCCCACAATAAAATGGCAAATTTTACTAGTAAATATGAATTCACATGTAAACTATTTTTTCATATTTAATAAAAACTATGATTGAGAAAAATGCTTTTTTAAAAAAAAAATCCTTTTATTTGCCAACATGCCTCCAATTATGCACAGCTGTCCCCAGGCTTGCTACGCTGCCCCTCAGATATGCAATTATAAACCCCTATATGCCACTCTACCTCCCTGATATGCCACTTTGCCCTCCTGATAAGCCTTATACCCGTATATATCACTCTGCCCCCAGGCATACCTTATACCCCCTATATGCCACTCTGCTCCCCAGATATGCCTTATACCCCCAATATGCCTCCCTGATTTGCCTTATTTCCCCCATTTTTCAATCTGCCCCCTGATATGCCTTACACCGCCCTATATGCCCCCCCGGCTTACCGATGCAGTCCCAGACTTGTCCCCGTGCTCCAGACTTCCTGATATGAACTTCCGCCGGGGTTTTTATGGTGGACCACTGGAAGGTCATGTGACACTATCGCTTCGTCAGAGAAGCCTGGCGGAATTGTCGGGTAGCAGCAGAGGTTGTCTGTGTGCATCGCACAGGCGTTCACCGGCTGCCAGAGAGGAGTATGCAGGTCCCCTGCAGCGCTGCGGGGGATCTGGATCTTAGTCTTATAGTCAGACCTCTATCTGAGGTCTGATTATAAGACGACCTCAAATATAAGACGAGGGGGATTTTAGATCTAAAAAAACCTTGTTTTATAATCCAGCAAATACCGTATATAACCTAAGAGATGATCAAACAGTTAACCAACCTACCCATCATGACATTAATGACTACCTTAAGACAGTATGGTTGCCCTCACTTACACCTGAGCTAAGCATGTCCCTGGAAACCCCCATCGAAAGACGCGTGTCTCCTCTCTTAAGCAATACTGTTTCACGCGCACATTAATGCCCCCGCCTGAGTGGACCAGGAAAATGCTCTCCTCTCCCCTTACATGATTGACCAACTTCTTTAGAAAAAAATGTAGCCTTCCCAAGCTTCCACCCACTACTGAGTATACTTTAGAAACATGTACAGGGCATTTAGATGCTTCCCATTTACGAACAAAGATTGTTCCACTCTCATCCTTAGAATTGCTGATATCCAGCCTAACCCAAGAGTATTGGGTGACCTCTACCAAGACTGAGTTTTGGTTTCTTTTACATACTTGTCAAACACTCACAACATTCCACACCAGGATTTTTACAAATACGCCACCTGCCACCAGCCCTACCCTATCTATACAAGATTCTCCCAGCCTCTGGCTGATAATCACACTTTGTAAACACGCGCCAAAAGTCGTAGGAGCAATATCACTTTGCTATTCTACTCTAATCTCACACCTCTCAGTTTGCAAGCTTCCTCACATACGGGTCTGGGAGAGAGAACTACAACAAGAGTTTGCGATTGACACATCATTGACAAAAATCAGCTGTCGCTGGTACTTAACCCCCACTAGGCTATCATTCATAATCAAGGGCCATTCAAATCAATGCTGGAAAGGTTGCGGCCAAGAAGGCACGATGCTTCATATGTGGTGGAGCTGTCCAGTGCTGAAGTCTCTGTGGTCCAGGTTGTTTTCTACCCTCCAATCTTCCACCCCCAGCTGGAAGTGCTGCCTGAAATTGCACTACTTCATATGTTTTCAGACCCCCATCCCGTGAGGAAGCTAATCTTTCACTTCTTTATTGCATTCAAATCATCCATTGCTAGGGGGTGGAGGAGGCTGACGCCCCCCCTCTATAACAGAACTTCGGACAACTCTGGAAAGACACAGGGTTTTAGAGAAAATGTCTCATTGGATGTCTCACACCCCAAATCAATATTTTAAAGTGTGGTCCCCCTGGTGAATAGCTTGAATTTGCCAGTTTATGATTGGCGGTGCTGGTGTCACGGGTTGTGGGGTTCATGAGGGGGGGTTGAGTCGGCCGCACCTGGCCAACAACTGTGGAAAGTAGAACCCTTTAGGCCAAAGATGTATGTATTAGATTAATATAGGCCCATGCTCACGACTTCATATGCTTGTTCCTTATTTTTTTGGATTTTATTTCCTTTTTATTCCATTGTGTTATGGGTCTCTCTTCAGCTACCATATTCCCACATTGATATCAGGGAAATTGCTTTACTAATGTGGGAAATATGTGATTGCAATGCTTGTTACAGGCACCTGTACTTGTGCTTTAAAACATTTAAGTGCACATTTGTTAAAAATGTATACCAGTGTATCACATTCTGCGACTCATTGCTTCATTACAAAAAATATATAGACTCCATTCAATCAAGTTAGTAAAAAGAAAAGAAAAAAAAGTATCAAAGATCTGAACGTCACATAGCCCTTTCCAACAGAGTTTGTTACATGTAAATTCGTGATGTTCCTACAGCATACACCCCCCTCTGGTCTCCTTAAAGCTTCTTATGCGCTACTTACAGTGAGGTCTAAACATCAAACCGATTAAGCTACATTACACAAAATAACACATTTCAAAGGGTCACTTATATCATTTATTATTTGCATTCTGGATACAAGGGGATTGGTGACATTAGTTTAACATACATATCCACTTTTTAATTTTGTTGCCAAAGGTATACTTTGCTTCATAACAAACGCATCTATAATGCACATCTAATATTGCATGTTAAAACTGGCTTGCTCTTGTGATGTAACCGTTTGCACCATAACTCTATGTCATTTAGGATTGTGTATCCATACACTGTGAATAATGAAGATTCAGATCTGTGATTCAGATCTGAATAATAAAGATTTAAATTTGAAAAAAAAAACAGCCATGGTCACGAAGGGTACAAAAATAAAAAATAGCCTCGTCCTTAAGGGGTTAAACAGATGCTTTTTTGTTTTTTTAGTATGCAGTATTTTAGTACAATATTAACATAAAAAAACCCATAATCATTAAATTTCAATAATTTTACAAATACAATATAAAAAAGGTTTGTCAACAGTTAGAACCAGACATACAGTAGACCATTCAGTAGTCAGGGGTTTGGGGATAACCTTAGGAAGTCCCATTGATAATTTTTATATAGGTTATTGCGTATTTATGCATGTAGTCCAGGGTAGCCCCTTTAGCAGGGAAGAAGCCGATTTACATATTATATTGATACTATATTTTGTTTAAAATCTCATGCCATGGGATTTGTCCATGTTTTTCTGGTTTCTAGCAGATGTTTATTACCATGAGGATCTGAATCAGCAGGCTTCTCTGAATTCTATTACGTAAATCAATGCAGAACAGAAATAACTGTAGAACTGTAGAAATATCATATCAAAATGATTAGATCAGTCATATTTAAGTGAGTTAAGGTTTACGCAATTCCACCAAAACCAAACTCCCTGAAGAAGGACACCCTGAGTTTCACTGTTTATCTTGTATAATCTAATAGGAACCAAATACCAATGGTATATAATTTTTTAGTGGAGTTCAAGTAAGTTTATGCAATGGATGTTTTGTTCAACTAATGTGTCCTGCCTCCAAACATCGAAGGCTAACTGAATATTTAATTCAGATTTCCAATTCAGTAGGGAAGCCTTCGTCTCATCAATATACTATTGTGCTCAAAAGTTTGCAGAAATTGTGAAATGTTGCCATTGATTTTAAAATGTATGACCGATCATGCATTTAAGGCATATGAAGCCATTTATTATCACATTCAGGTATTTTGATCACAACTGTATAGACCTTGCAACAATTTCACAGTGATTTGTTTGCTTTTTTTATGAATTGACCAGGATATAGTTGTTTTTTTTTACATTTTGACTGTCAAATATCAGAATATCTCTATAGAAGACAAGCTAATCAGACCCACTAGACACCAGGGAGTCTAAAGCACAGGGGGACAAATCTGGGGATGCATTGGTAAGTCTGCGGGGCAGAGTGGCATATAGGGGGTATAAGGCATATCTGCGGGGCAGAGTGGCATATAGGGGGTATAAGGCATATCGGGGCAAAGTGGCATTCAGGGGGGTATAAGGCATATCAGGGAGGCAGAGTGGCATATCAGGGAGGCAGAGTGGCATATAGTATAGGGGGGGTATAAGGCATATGAGGGAGGCAGAGTGGCATATAGTATAGGGGGTATAAGGCATATCAGGGAGGCAGAGTGGCATATAGTATAGGTGGGTATAAGGCATATCAGGGAGGCATAGTGGCATATAGGGGGGGTATAAGGCATATCTGGGGGCAGAGTGCCATATAGGGGGGGTAAAAGGCATATTAAATACAGTTATATAACCTAACCACGATCTTAGTTATTATCTAATTTTTTTCTTTATATTTAAGTTTATTAGTTGTACCTACTCTGTTGTTGGAATAATACCATTTTTGTTTTATATTTAGTAATATTTTGTTAAATTTCTCAACTAGTATTAGTATTAGACCCTTTTACATTTAAAATGCCTGATTGTGTGATCGGGCATTCCCTTCCGCGAATCGGAGGACAGGATATTCCCTGCAGGGTCTGTCTAGACCCTGCTGGGATATCTGATTGCTCCTCCTACTCACCAATGACACACACTGTAATCCCCAGTTCAAGTCTATGGAGACTTGCATGGATATCACAGTGCCATCGGTGCAGCGGGATCGCAGGGAGGAGAGTGAGAGGAGAGTGAGAAATCATTAAAATCAATAAAGTGAGCTAAGTGATGTCAAGAGTTAAAATACATTAACAAAAAATCTTCAATAGCACTGGCCTGGAAGTAAACGGTGCTTTCAGGTTGGCCGCTGACAGTTAAGGCTCTGCTGCAGAGCCAATCAAGAGTGGGCTGATGATGATCAGACATTATTGACCATTATGGGTGATCTGATCATTACGACTTGATAACCCCTCCCTCTCCCATCATTCTAGAGAGAGAGGGGTCATCCATGTAATAAACTAAAAAAAAAAACATACACAAATTATTAATAAAAAATAAAAAATTCTTAATACATAATTAACTATGACTACCAATCAGTTATTAGTGACACTTTAAGTAACTGACTATTGATCGGTCTCGCAGATCAATCTCAGTGGCCTAAACTTGTCACTTACAAGTGATCTTATGTTATTATATTCATAATTGTAAAACTTTTTTACAATATATATTTAATACTTTGTAACCTCATAAAATGCTATGCGACCACTGATTGTTGCTATTTTACGTCACTGATCATTGATCAAAAAAAATTCTGAATTGTTTTTGATCGATTTGCACAAGTCTAATATACAGTGTGCTATTGTGACTAACATGTTTCAGTAAATAGGTTGTATAAAACACCCTAACCTTAATAAAGGTGCAGCCTTTCCACCATAATTTTGGCTTATGCTTTTCTTTGTTTTACATTTATGTTTCTTTCTCAATGTCAATGGTATGACCAGTTTTTTAAAAGAATTTGTGATCATATTTTGATAATCAATAAATCAGAATGTTTTACAGAATGTATGTTTTATGCTTCTTAAGGCTGGTTATACTACACCAAAGAACAAGTCAGAGACTGAATCTGAGTTACATCAGAGTGGTTACTCTGATGTAACTCAGATTCAGTCTGTGAGTTATGTGAGTTATCCTCCCAATGCTATTGAATGTATGTATTCTATGTACCTGCGCCTTTCCATTCTATGTAAACAGACATACTAGGGGTAACTAATGTGGGAAGAGGCAAGTAAGGGGCTTGCTTATGTATGGCAAAATGTAATCGAATTGAGCCCTTATGTCTTTGAGCCAATTGGCATTATACTGCGACTATCCCTTAAGGCTAAAACAATGTCTTGTTGCATGACTATTATTATTTAATAAACAGACAATTGATTATGTATTTCCGGAGATTTTGCCCCCCGAAAAAATGTCTGGTTGTTACTACATCTCGTGCATTGCAACACTGTTATTTCCAGGAGTGTAGATACCATGTGCATTTGGCACCCTCAGATAGTGATTTTCCCTTCGTTTTGAAAGAGAGGCAATTTCCAGTACGTTTTGCAATGTGCATAAACAAAAGTCAGAGTCCGGCTTTAAGCAGAAATGGAATATATTTGTCCCAACCTGTATTTAGTCATTGATATTTGTATACCAGTTTTTTTCTAGAGCTACACCTTAAAAGGCAGTCAAGGTGCTTTACGTACCTGTAAGAAAAACAGTATATATGGATTATTATACTGTCCATTGTTACCTTAGTACCACAGGCTTTATTACTTAGTGCATTTATACAGTAATGAGCAAGTTTTAGGCATGTGTAAAAAATTCCTACAAAGAAAGCATGCTTCCAAAAATAGATATGTTAGTAATTTATTTTTTATTATTTAACATAATGCAAAGTGGGTGAACAGAAGGAAAATCTAAATTGATATCAATATTTCGTATGACCACCTTTGCCTTCAAAACAGCATCAATTCTTCTAGGTACACTTTCACAAAGTGATGGATTTTGTAGGCATCTAGTTAGGTGTAGGATTAATCCCTTAGGGAACAAACTGTTTTTTATTTTTGTACCCTTCATGACATTTCTACAGTGTTCATGTTTAGCTCTAATTTTCTTTTTTACTATAACCACTCAAGTTATATATTGTTTTTTTTTCAGGACATGTAGGGTTTTCTTCAAATGCACTTGTATCAAATAATTTACTATTTAAAAAGTATAAAATATGGTGAAAACCGAGGAAAAAACTGTCTTTTTGTTGACTTTTTCTTGATTTGTTTTTACTCTTCTACAAGAGGTAATAATGAACAAATTTGCTAAATATATTTTACTATTTGTCCTGAGTTTAGAAATACCCAATCTTTCATGATTTTAGAAAGCTATAAGGCAATAAGTATAAGTAGCATATTGCTATTGCAAAAAATTTGGTCATACTGGTCATACTGCCCTTATGTCCTATTTGGGACAACTTTGAAGCTAGTAAATTCAATTTACCCCAATCAAACCATATATTTTTGAAAACTAGACACCACAGAATATGTAAAATATTAGTATTTTAACTCTTTCCATGCACTAATTCTACTCCCTGCCTTTATCAAACTTTGTGGTAGTAATTTTTTTTGCATTTTTTTTTCACACACATTTTAATTAGGTATGAATTTACAGCTCCTGGTTTATGTCTCTGTCAAACACCTCGATGCGTGTTCAGCAACACCTCCTTAGTACAGTGATACCACTCATGTCAGGTTATTTGGGGCTAGAAGGCCACATTTGAGACATGCATAATTCAGTTTTTCAACATGGAATTTTTACATTCTATTTGGGAAATTTTGAAGCTGGTCAGTTCATTTTACCCCCCATCAAACCATATGTGTTTAAAAACTAGACACCCCAGGGTACTTCAAATAATGATATTTTAACCCTTTCTGTGCACAATTTTACCAAAAGCCTTTGCCACGATTTGTAGTGGTTGCTTGCGTTTTTTTCCAAACATTGTACGAATGTATGGCTCAGTATATGGTAGTTGAAGTTATGCTGTACAGTACAGCATAACTCCCAGCACTATATACTGGTCCTTACGGCGTTAAACAACTTAGTACTTTAATGAGCATTCTCGAGAAAAGAAAAATAAGACCCTCTGTGGTCTTCTTTTCGCACACAGAAAGCAGTAAAGCATATGGGGGTATTCTGCATAAGTCATCCACCCATCTAAAAGGAGTAGAAAGAGAATAGTTAACGAACAAGGACACTAATTAAGCATATGCATTAAAGAGCATATAATTGCTGCAGCGTCCCTTTAACTCTAAAACATAACTGCAGTTTTGAAGACATTATTTACTTTCTTAATATACTTTGCTCTCTCCACACAACCTTTTGTCTTTCCTTTATTATTTTGTAGAACGCGTTATTAGCATTATCCATGTTACTTCATATTGCACGTGTGCCTAAACATCCAGTTCCACGTTTTCTTTTATTGCTTTTTGATAGCTGGATATAAGCTATAACTCCACACACCTCACCAACGTAGCACTCGCCAGTAGCGCATGTATGACAGGCTCTCGCTTACAGCCGTCCTTCAGTGCCCTGATTGGCTGTAGGCTTTTCTAGGCGGGGTTTTTATTTCGTTATTTCCTCTTTTCAGGCTTTGCTGTCCTCTCTCTTTTCCGCCATGTATCGCACTTTAATTTCCATCCAGTCTCTAATTTCTAGCCCCTCCAGTAGGAGCCTTTTGTCGGCAGGGGTTGGGCGGACATTTTCGGTAAAACTGTCCAAAATGGTGAGTGCAATGCGTGTGAAGACGTGAAAGTTAAGTGTGTATGTTGTTGAAGGTCACCTTTGGTGCCCTGGTAGTAGAAGAAGAGCTTTTGTTACGACAGTAAATTAAACAAAAATTAACATTTTCGTATGTTGCGACATTTAAAGCAACCAGCATGCCTCGTCAATGACCTCTTGCTCTGTGATATTTACCATTGGTTTAGAATTGTGTTTCCAGAGACGGAATTCCTGACAGGTCCTGCGTGACAGCAAACTTCAACCAGGGGACCGAGTTACGCATTTTTTATGTGTTTCTAAGGCATATCATTGTCTGTTTTAGATTTGACTCCAAAAGAAATACCGAGAAACATGCATGCTGTTATGTTTATATGTTTGAGACCAAATAAATAACATTAAACCGAATATTAACCCTTTTGTGTATTTTGGAGCCATAACTCAACAAAAACTTCAGTGCACAAATTATTAAAAAAAAAAAAAAATCTCCACAAACCATCGGAATTCTTTTTAATTATTTACTATGCTATTCTCTGACTGCATACGTAATACCAATTACATATCTGTTTTTCTACTTAACAAACAAAAAGTAAAAGCTTTATGTATTTATGAGTGGTTTTTTTTGTTTTGTTTTTTGGACAAATAATAATAAAAAAAACTTTCTGAAAACAAATTTAAAAATGGGATTTACAAACACATTTTTACTTTTTCATTTTTAAATGTTTTTTTTTAATACCCTACCTATCTAATTCCACACTAACCAACACCCACCACACTACTAATATACATTATAACAGAAATTGCATATAAAATTGTGCTCATGATTTACCTGGTAGGTCAGTTGCAAGTGGGTTAATAGGCATTCGTTGGTGGTGCTGAATTATCCAATTGCATCTAATGTCATATATATATATATATATATATATAATATATATTATATATTCTTTAAGTTACGACGGCCATGGTGCAAATTTCCTTTCTTCTAGCATACTTAAAGAGGGTACATCAGCTGATTTCTAATATATTGACACATGACCAGTTAACTTTTTTTTTTTTTAAAGTAAACATATTTTGTAAAGTATTGTATACCAGTTGGTCTACAAGTTTGTCTGTCTATAAGTTTATTCATTTGGACTCGGCTATTCATGGGTTGGGATAGCTTATAATAAAAAAAAAAAAAAGTGTAATTTGTTTTCGTTGGGTATGTGTATAGGTGTCTTCATTTTGTATCTACTTATGTTCAAAGACAAAAATGGTAATACATTAAGTTTTTTGTTTTAGACTACAATTTAATTTTAGGGTGAAACCTATGAGAGTGTCAACCTCGCTTTATCAGGTTGGAAGTTATATTAAACTTTAAAAAAATCCCTATTTAGAAATGAGCTAACACGTTAAGGTGGCCATTACTTAGGTCATTGTGAGAATTTGAATGGAGTGGTATAAAATGCATTTTCATGCTACATATGTAAATTCTATACTAACAATTCATAAAATTCCACCTTGCTTAAATTAAACATTGGGTAATAATTTTAAAGCGCAAATACTGCATCAAAACACAAAACTAGAAACATTGACGTGACAGCACTTTGATCAGTGACAGGTGTTTACAGATGAAGGTAGGACAAAGTTTGGGCTTCTTCCTTTGCGTATACCTTTTGTAACACTACACAATCAAGCCAGCTAGTTTTGTTTGTCCTGTCCGTGAACTATGGCTTTGGTTAGTTTTTCTATGCGAGTCCTTGTTTTTGTTTACAGAACTAGTGCTTATGTTGTTGCAATGGTCAAATTTTAACATTACTAGCCATCAAATCTGCCTAGATAACACTAGTGGTTTCTACCATTAGCTTTAGGGGAAAATGTCTCCTACCACAGTTTATTTGGTGAATGTATGCTACATGTGACTTTGGCTTAATTACTTTTATTATTATCTTTTATTTATATAGTGCCAACAATTTATGCAGCTCTTCAAATAATACATATATTGAAGGGATATGACAAGACTATAATTGACAGACTAAGACAAACCGATACATTAGGTGGAGAGGGCCCTGCTCGCAAGTTTACAATCTTGAGGGAATGATGTCAGCCATCATGTGCACTGTAAAACATATGATTGCTGAGTGTCCCCTTTAATATTATTTTCCCATTGAAAATACACCGCCAGCCAACCCCAGCATTAGATAATGTGCTTGCAACATGTGTAGTTAATTATTTCTAATCTTGGATGTTGAATATTTAAAGTTTGGGATTTTTTTTAATGTTTAATTTTTTTTCTTTGGCCCTTCAGGCAAGCACCAGTTCCTTTAGAATTGAATCAGACACTTTTGGTGACCTTGAGGTTCCAAACGAAAAATATTATGGGGCACAGACAGTGCGGTCCACAATGAACTTCAAGATAGGAGGTGGGACTGAAAGAATGCCTGTAAGTACTTTCTAACTGTTGACTGTTGGTATTTATTGTGACACATATGGCTTGTTAAAGGATCTTGTACTCCTAAAGAGAGGCCTAAAACCAAATGTAAAACGTAACTTGTTTAACAGAACAGGTATTAGCAGAGCTGTATCAAATATAAACAAAAGAAAAAGCAAAACCTAGGAGTGCTTGACTGCATTGACGCAGATGTCCCCGAAGTTTCCTACCTTCACAGACTGTGGTGGGGCCTACTTCATAATTGTTTGCTACAGCCCCAATAGGAATAAGATTTTCCCTGAACATTCTCTTCTGTCACGGAAGAAGACCTGCCCCTGAAAAGACCTCTAAAGCTTCTTCTCTTGGGAGAGGAAAACCCTCCACAGCCTGCCTGGAAAGTTAGTGTGTAGACTCCTTAATTGTAGGGTATAAAAGTAAAGTATCCTTTCTCTTGGCTAAATCAGAGAAGGATCTGTCAGTTGGTTTCTAGGGATTCCACCTTCCTCACCATTGCTAGAAATAGCATGCTTATCCTCTGGGTAGTATACTAGGAGGACATCTGAAGTTCTGTGCCTCCCTTGTAATGGGAGACCTCCCCTAGGGAAGCTGCCTGCTTAATCTGTTGCATTTATGTCAGTATGTCTGCTCCATGCATCACAAGTGGAGCAATCTGGACATAACAAATGCAGAAAAAAAAACAATTTAAAAGATCCCAGGCTCCTTCGGTAGTTGCTATGGAAGCAACTGGGCATCCTTTCCTGAGTAAGTATGGAAGAGTAGGAGAAACTAAATTGCAGCAGCAGGAAGAGAAATACAAATCTAGTTCCCTAATTTGTTTGCACATAACTGTGATATAGAAGCATGGGGGATGGTTCAGGGAGTAACCTAGGGATTGCATATTGAACCCTCAGGAGAGGGGCTGAACTCTGAAATGCTATATCAAAAATATAGCTGAGAGGTCACTTAAAAAAAAAATATATACTGGGGACACTAAATGGAGGTTACGCTTATCAACTAATAGTATTTTTTTCTGTCTGGTCAACTACTCAGGTGGTCATGCTGCCATTGAAAGTCAGGAAGTATTTTTTTTTATTACAAAATATTGTACAGACTCTTTTAAGGTGCTTATACCACTGCCATACTGTTCTTTTTGTTTCTGAATGTGGTAGAATATGTCCTTTTGAATATCAATAAAATTGCTGATATTCCCTTTTGTCTTTCTGAATTATTATTTAGATTCCAGTGATACATGCTTTTGGAATCTTGAAAAGAGCTGCTGCTGAAGTCAATCAGGATTATGGCCTTGATCCGAAAATTGCTGATTTTATAATCAAAGCTGCTGACGAGGTAGGGAATGGCTACAGATATATATATATATATATATATATATATATATATATATAGATAGATAGATAGATAGATAGATAGATATAGATAGTGGTGGATTCTGTAGCACACAATAATGGGAGAGTGGAAAATTATGGTTAAGGTTAAAATTGGTAATTGACAATAAGATTAACGCACATTAAGAAATACTGGTACAGAAGAAGAGAGGACCCTGATCCTGCACTCTTACAATTAATTAGGAAGTTAGGGGACAATGAGACAGGTGGTGAGAGACTGCTTGTAGGCAATGAAAGGACTAAACTATAAACCACGCAAAAATCGAATAAAAATGCAATTATTTGAAAACATGATGAAAATTAGATCTGAAATAGTATGATAATTGTAATAATGTGCATGACACACTAGCAATTTAGAAACAAGAAAGATTCATTGGCATTCATGTTTTAGTATCCCTTAGTGTGTCAAACAACATACTGATCTTTACAGTTTCCCGAATGGATTTCAGTCATCGGAATGAAATTGCATTTGTGACCATGCAGGTCTGTTCACCCTTAAAGCACACATTTTCAAGACATTCCTTTAATGCACTTTTATTTTATACACATGTATATGACACATTCCCTTTCATTCAGTTGTTATTTCAATCCTGCATGTTTATAGACAATAAGAAGCTATTTAAGAATAGTGAAAAGAAAAAGTGTCGGTGCGCTAAGCTAGTCTCAGGCTCAAATAATACAAATGTGTAATACGAGGCCTACCAAACAGGTGTAAGCATGCTGCAAGAAACAGTGTATTGGCTGTACAATGTATACAAGAAACAAAAACTGTCTGCGCTTCTTACCCTAATAAAGTTGGCAACAAATATATAAACATAATATAAATGAGAGGTTTTGGTTATATGAATTGGCCAAAGCATAATTAACCCCTTAAGGACCGGGCTCATTTTTCGTTTTGTACCCTGTGGGACCGAGGCTGTTTTGACACTTTTGTGGTGCTTGTGTTCAGCTGTAATTTTCTCCTCACCCATTTAGTGTACCCACATAAGTTATATATTGTTTTTTTCAGGACAAGATGGGCTTTCTTCGGATACCATTATTTTGATCGTATCATCTTATTTACTATAAAAAAAATAAAAAAAACATGGTGAAAAATTGAAAAAAAACACATTTTATGACTTTTATTTGAAAAATCTTTTACTCACCTAAAAAAGCAAGTAAAAAAACTAGCTAAATAGATTCTACTACTTGTCCTGAGTTTAGAAATACCCAATGTTTTTATGTTTTTTTGCTGTTTTTTGTACGCTATAGGGCAATAAGTACAAGCAGCGTTTTATGATTTCCAAATCTTTTTTAACAAATCTGCTCAGTCTGCCTCCATCTCCTCTTTGGAACATCTTTGAAGCCGGTTAACTCAATTTAACCCCCTCAAACCATATATTTTTGAAAACTAGACACCCCAGGGTATTCCAAATGCTGTTATTTTAACCCTTTCCATGCACCAATTATACAACTACACTTTGTCAAACTTTGTAATAGTAAATTTTTTTATTTTTTTTTCCACACAAATTGTATTTTAGTTATAGATATACAGGTTCTGGTATATGTCACTGTCAAACAACACCCCAATATGTGTTCAGCAACATCTCCTGAGTACAGCGATACCCCACATGCATGGGTTTGTCAGATTGTTTGGCTGGTAAAAGGCTACTTTTGGGGCATGCGTAATTCAGGTGGTCATTTGGTCATTGTGCCTCCTTCTCCTCTTTGGAATATCTTTGAAGCCGGTTAACTCAATTTAACCCGTTCAAACCATATATTTTTGAAAACTAGACACCCCAGGGTATTCCAAATGCTGTTATTTTAACCCTTTCCATGCACCAATTATAGAACTACACTTTGTCAAACTTTGTAATAGTAATTTTTTTTATTTTTTTTTCGCACAAATTGTACTTTAGTTATAGATATACAGGTTCTGGTATATGCCACTGTCAAACACCCCCCCAATGTGTGTTCAGGAACATCTCCTGAGTGCAGTGATACCCGACATGCATGGGTTTGTCGGGTTGTTTGAGATTTAAAATGCCACATTTGGGAAGTGCGCTTTTTTTCTCCATTTTGGTCAGTCTGTACCTATGCCCTATCTTTGAGCTAGGCCACTCCAATTTACCCCATCAGCCATTTTTTTTTATATATTAGACACCCCTTGGGTATTTGAAGTGCTTTTATTTTAACTCTTTGTTGAGATTTTTGAGAAATTTTAGCACTTGCTCAAAATAATAAACTTTATTTTTTAATTTTATTTTTTTAATACTTTTTTTATATTTTTTTTACACATTTTGCTGGTACTGGATGGTTCATCTAGTGACATCACTGCATAATTATTTTTAAATGTTAGCAAATTTTTTTTTATTTTTTTTTTCCATTTTTTATTTTTTTTTTTGAATATTTTACTAATCACATAGTGATTAGAAAGCTGGGCTCCATTGACTTGCATGGTTGAATGCAGTACCTGTATTCAACCAGCAAGTGGAGCCAGTTCTCTAGAGGGTCTGGAGACCCTCTAGCGAACTTTTTCGTCTCTATTGTTTTATTTCCCGGGCCGCCGCCATCTTGCTTGATGGCGAAGATCACCGGCAGCGGCGGCTGTGACCGCTCTCCGGAGCGGTCACAGCCCACCTAGAGGTAAGTGTTTGGTGTCGCTGGATGCCTCCTGATCGAGGCATTCCAGCGACACCATTTAACGCTTTTAAAACGGGCGTCCGCCGCCATACAATGTATGGCGGCTGTTGACGCCCCGGGGAGGGGCCAGACATGGCCCCCGATGCCGATCTCGGCCTTGCTGAATGCCTCGACATCGAGGCATTGCAGCAAGGCAAGGCCGTTTAAGCGAAGAAAGTGATCCTTGATCACTTTCTAAGCTTATTTAATTTTTTGACGGTTCAGGACCGTCAAAGGTCATTTAGTGACCTTCTTGTTATGACGATCCTGAACCGGCAAAGGTCGCGAAGGGGTTAAGCTCACCCGCCACGTCAAGGCACACTCTCAATAGGGTGAGAACCTTCTCTCACCTCCTACATAGTGGGCACACAAAGCAGTTTATACTTATATGTTTATATATTTGTTGCCAACTTTATTAGGGTAAGAAGCGCAGACCGTTTTTGTTTCTTATTTAAGAATAGTGTTGATATTGTAATTTGTCCTTAAAGCAGTCCATCACAGTGCAAATGTAAAGTATCTTTTTAAAGATTAGTTTCAGGCTGCACAAATACTCTTTGGAAAGGTTTCTCTGATGTATTTATAGCAGGATCATAATGTGGTAGACTGACTTTACACATTCTTAATTATAAAAATTAACCTCCCGAAAAAACCTGACACTGCCAAAGTAATTCTATCCAAGATATTCCTAATTACACTTAATCATACTAGGGCCAACAAATTGACTCTTCAAAATAAAGCCAGTTGTCCAAATGGGAGGAATCCCATATGACTACTAGACCAGTGAATCTGGTAATTTTTAATGTACTCCTAAAGCAAGATGGAATCAAATCTATTCATCCACACTATATGTAGCGTCCATCCATAGAAGCAAGAAGTATTGAATTCCAGAGACGCAACAGCCGAAAATAAAAGGATACCCTCTCTTTAAGATTGAGTTGCTACATGGGTCGTAGGTTGCCTTATGCAGTCTCTGCCTTGATTAAGATATCCCTTGAAATTGCTTTTATGAACCTTTACGATTGTTCATGGTAAAGAGTAGTAGGTTAGTCCTTTCATGAATGAATAAACCCAGTTTATCTGGGTGCTCAAATTATCGTTTTCCCCTTTTAATAGTTTTGTAGCCCTCTTTTCTATATAACAAGAAGCACATTTATATGCGCAGATCTGAATCCAAAAGTTTTGTCGCACCACCAATCGGTCTCTCCTAAGTGTGATGTCGCTTGTGTCTGTGCATGATCTTTTTTGTGTGAAGCTCTTGTAATGTTGGGTTTCATTATCCCTTAAACCTAAGACAAGCAATTAAATATGATGGTTTCTATTTTGCTTTCATAGGTATCCTCTGGCAAACTGGATGATCACTTTCCACTGGTTGTGTGGCAAACCGGTTCTGGAACGCAGACAAACATGAATGTAAATGAAGTAATTAGCAATAGAGCTATTGAGATGATGGGTGGAAAACTGGGAAGCAAAGATCCAGTTCACCCTAATGATCATGTTAATAAAAGCCAGGTAAAGTCAGTTTGACAGTTTTTTTTTGTTTGTTTTAAGCGTGACCTATAATATGCTGCTACATGGTGCATTTATGTGATATATGTGTGGTGGTAACTTCACGTCCACCCGCTGTCCCCACTAGACACCAGGGAGTCTGGAGCATGGGGACAAGTCTGGGGGGCAGAGTGGCATATTGGGGGGACAGTGGCATAGTGGGGGTATAAGGCTTATCTGGGGGGGCAGAGTGGCATAGTGGGGGTATAAGGCTTATCTGGGAGGCAGAGTGACTGCATGTCCCGGGCGTCGGGCAATACAAATTGCGCATACCTGCGCTAAACACAGATTATAGGCCGCATCCCCACTGTAAAGACTTAAAGTGAGGGGGGGCGCAGCCTATAATCGGGCCAATACGGTAAATCCCTCAGTTACTATCAAAAGTGCATATTTTTGCTCAGATAGCATAAGGGGATTAATCTGCATCTTATTACAGTTTTAATAAACTGAGCCTGGTCAGGACTGGTAGATGCCATACACATATAAACTTAGTAAACAGTAGGAGGCAAAAGAGAGGACTGTGCACTTTTGCTTTTTGTGCACCACATATCTGTAGTGTATTTGAAAGTTTACCCTGTATGGCGTGAGACCTTGTCTTCTGTAAAATAACAGCTGAATTTTAAAACCTAATAATGCCAGATAAACTAGCCACACGTGTATCTGTGTTCATATGAAATTTAAAACTGGTTATTTTCTTCTACCACAGAGCTCAAATGATACTTTCCCTACAGCAATGCACATTGCTGCTGCAAAAGAGGTACATGAAGTGCTTTTGCCAGGTTTACAGAAACTTTATGATGCCTTGCTCTCCAAATCCAAGGAGTTTGACCGCATTATTAAAATTGGCCGTACACACACACAGGATGCTGTGCCACTTAGTCTCGGACAGGTATGTTTGTGTATTTACCTCCCTTGCTAAAAAATGACTTATTTGCTGGAAAAGTGTTAAAAGGGAACCATTGGTGTTTGACGTCTTGATAGTATTACCCTGTAATGCAATGGTCCATAAAATATGTATTGGTACGCAATAAATCAGATGAATCTGATCCCTTTGTGTATTACATTACACCAATGTTTCTTTGCAACAACAATTTAACCTGTTGACATGTCAGGGGAAAAACATCCAGTTGACCATAGTTGATGTGCTTAGCACGTCTAAACGGGTATAGAAAGCAATCTACAATTCTTCTGCCAAACCATGTTGCTGTAATGCTTTAATGTTGAGACATTCAGCAATCTGAAGCCACCTGTTTAAAAGCTTTCTCAAGATATTTCTCAGACCCTCCTACATGTACTGTATTCAACTATGCAAGTCAATGGAGTTCAGTTTACTAATCACAATGTGATTGATAAAAATATACAATTTAAAAACAAAAGGTTGTTTTATGAGTAAGTCCTAAAATTAGCGCTATATCGTCACAAATATCATTGCATGGAAAGAGTTAAAATACTGGCATTTAAAAAAACAAACAAACCCATGCATGGGTGGTATCACTGTACTAAGCAGATGTTTCTGAGCACATATTGGGTTGTTTGGCAGTGACATACACCAGGAGCTGTGAATTCATACGTAAATTAGAATGGGACACACACACACCAAAAAATACTATGTATGTATATATGTATGTGTTTATATGTATGTAATGTGTGTGTGTGTGTGTGTGTGTATATATGTATATATGTGTGTATGTATGTATGTGTATATATATATATATTTATATATATATATATATATATATATATATACCAGCATTTGAAATACACTGCAGTGTCTAGTTTTCAAAAATATATGCTATGATGGGGGTAAGGACAGGTTCTGCCACACCGACACCCAGGCACACACACCAGGACAGGCTCTGCCATACCAACACACAAAAACACACACACAAGGACAGGCTCTGCCACACTAAAGCATTAAAAATTTATTTTCTACACTGCTTTGTCATTAACTGCCTCTTTTCTATTTTTGCCCCCTTGTGTATTGATGCCCCAGCCAGACTCCCTTTACTATTGATTAATGCCGCCCACACAACCTTGTGTATTGCCCCCCTTTGTGCATTGATGACCCAACACCCTTGTGTAGTGATGTATATGATGCCACAGCCAACCCCCTCCCTTGTGGGGGGTTCAATCCAGCTCACACGGGCTGCACCTCGAAGTCCGGTGGGCCGCATTTGGCCCACGGGCTGCACTGTGGATGCCCCTTCCCTAAGGTGTCTAGTTTTCAAAAATATATGATTTTATAGGGGCACACTGAATTGGCCAAGCTCAGAGATGTACCATAAAGGGCATGGGCAGTGGATGGCCAAATGTGCCCTTTTGCCACCAAACAGCCAGGCAAACCAATGCATGGGTGGTACAATGATTTCACTGTACACATATTGGGGTGTTGTATGACATATACCTGTAAAATGTGTGTGTGTGTGGGGGGTGGGGAATACATTTCACAAAGTTTGACAAAGACTGGTGTTAGAATTAGTGCATGGAGAGGGTTACAATACTAGCATCTGAAATACCCTGGGATGTCTAGTCTTCAAAAACATACGGTTTGATGGCAATTGCATTGGCCGGCTTCAAAGATACCCAAATTGCCACATGGGGGAAGAATTAACAGATTTGGAAAAATGGTTTTGAAATAGCAAAACGGTTCTTGTACTTATTGCCCCATAACATGCAGAAAAAAAAACCAGACAACATAAAAACATTGGGTATCTCTAAACTCGAGACGGATAGTAGAATCTATTTAGCAGTTTTTTTTTCTTTTTTTCCAGTAAAAGTCAGTCTTTTCTAAATTTTTCACCATATTTTAATTTGTTTTTATTGTAAATGATATGATATGATACAATCTAAATAATGACATCTAAAGAAAGCCCTTGTCCTGAAAAAAACAATATATAACTTGTGTGGGTTCAGTAAACGGAAAAGAAGAAAATTACAGCTAAACACGAGCACCGCAGAAATGTAAACAGTCATCATCACAAAGGGTACAAAAAGTAAAATTAGCCATTGTCACGAAGGGGTTAATTCTTGCCCACAACCTTTTTATGTTATGTGGCTACCCTTTTGTCACATCTAAGTGGACCTTGTCCTGGGCCCCATACCATATTTATATATTTTTTTTTATTTATTTTTTTTAGCCTATTGCTTAATCAAATTGTTAGTCTTACAGCATATTCAGTTTAAAAGCAGTTTTATTTTATTCACATTTCATAATTTTTCTTATAAAAATGATATATATATATTTTTTTTATACTATATGGACACTGCTCCTAATTGAGTGTAGATACTTCAGCCACACTCATTGCTAACCGATAAAGGCATATAGGCATGCCATTTACATAGATGAATATTGGCAGTAGAATGGGACATACTGAACAGATCTGTGACTTCAAATGTGGCACTCAAAGGATGCCACAAGTCATTTTATGAAATTTCTGCCCTGGTCTGCTATGCTATGTCAAGTGGAAGTGCCTAGGAGTAAGCCAGCACAGAGCTTTGACCTTGAACACCTTTGGGATGAATTGGAATGCTGATGGTGAGCCAGGCCTTTTTGCCCAAGATCAGTACCTGACCTCACAAATGATCTTTGGGCTGAATGGGCACAAATTCCCACAGACACACTCCAAAATCTCATGGAAAAGCAGAGATATAGCTGCAAAGAGTGGGCAACTCCATATTAATGCCCATGGTTTTGGATGGGATGTCCAACAAACTCATGCAAGTGTGATAGTTAGGTGTCCACATTCTTTTGTTCATATAGTGTATATCAGCCAAGAACATGTGGTTGTATTTTGTGTTTCTTTTGAAGTTTGCCACTTAATCTATGGGATTGGATTTAAATATTGTCAACTATTAGAACTTCCTGTTGGTGGAAACCTAGCTTTATGGATACTATTCAAGATACTATTATGTCTAAGTGCCAAATGCTGCAACTACCACAACACAATATTGTAGGCAGCATAAATTTTGTAATTTTTTAAGTTTTTTTTCTTTTCTTTTTGCAACAGTTTCTATCGTTAAACACCAGTAGAAAAGTGGGATTGTAATTGTTAATGCAGTTGTTGGGGTTTAGAACAAAAAACAATACTTGAATTGCAAATATTGGTCACCCAAACTAATTTTCCATTGTGTCTGTGCTCCTTCACAATTTCTTGGGATATTATTAGCCATATTTAATAAACCAAGAAGGACTATCAATATTTAAGCATTATAATATAGCTGTTTTAAATATCCAATTTCGTTTGAATAGGAGTTCAGTGCCTATGTACAGCAGGTTAAATATGGTATACAGAGAATCCAAGCCGCATTGCCAAGAATCTATGAACTAGCAGCAGGTGGAACAGCAGTGGGAACTGGATTAAATACTAGGATTGGATTTGCTGAGAAAATTGCTGCGAAAATTGCTGATCTTACAGGTTAGTTTTCTTTTTATTATTATTGTTAAAGACATGTAAAATTTGCATTCATGTTCTTTTGCAACAAAAATTGTAATATTGTTGAACACAGGCCTTAAAATGTTGATTATAATTACTGTTTTATTCCTTCAGCAGTTTAACTGTATCTCTGTAGACAAAAGCAAGCTGCTCCTGGGGAAAAAAGTAATGTTAAAATAATTAGTTAAGTGGACACTCTAGCTGATTGAGCTTGACTCAAGGCTAATGCCTGGCTTATCCCAGCTTGTCAAGAGTGGAGCACAGCAAGCCAACCTTATTTTTGGTTCTCTTGAGTATTTCTCTACAAGCTGAGCTCACTGGCTTGCTTACTCACATCGACTAGAGTTTCTTATATAGTGGTTCAGGTTGCATTGTGACTTTAATATATATATATATATATATAATATATAATATATATATATATATAATATATATATAATCCTATTAGATGTGGATAGAGCTGAAACAACGAATCGATAAAATCGATAATAATCGATAACGGAAATCATCGATAACGATTTCCGTTATCGATTAATCGAGTGATCAATTCGTTGTTGGAGCACTCGGCTCCTTTTACTTACCTCCGCGAGCGTTCCCCGCTTCTGCTACACGCTCTGCAGTCTCCGCCTTCTTTTAGCTACGTGACGGATGTGACGCGTTCCGGAGGTAAGTATTCTTCATGTCTATGTGCACGGATCGCACAGAGCCACTCGCACAGAGCGAATCGCTCTGTGCGAATGGAGCCACTCGCACAGAGCGGTTCGCTCTGTGCGAGTGGCTCCATTCGCACAGAGCGGTTCGCTCTGTGCGAGTGGCTCCATTCGCACAGAGCGGTTCGCTCTGTGCGAGTGGCTCCATTCGCACAGAGCGGTTCGCTCTGTGCGAGTGGCTCCATTCGCACAGAGCGGTTCGTGAGTGTGGGTGCAGGGCAGAGTGGGGGTGGGGGTGCAGGGCAGAGTGGGGGTGGGGGGTGCAGGGCAGGAGACTGGGTGCAGGGCAGAGTGGGGGTGGGGATGCAGGGTGTGAGTGTGGGTGCAGAGCAGAGTGGGAGACTGGGTGCAGGGCAGAGTGGGGGTGGGGATGCAGGGCAGGGTGTGAGTGTGGGTGCAGGGCAGAGTGGGTGCAGGGCAGAGTGTGAGTGTGGGGGCGGGGCAGAATGTGGGGGCAGGGCTGGGTGCAGGGCAGAGTTAGAGACTGGGTGCAGGGGCACAGTGCAAAGTGCTGGGTGCAAAGTGCCAGTGCTGGGTGCAAAGTGCCAGGGCTGGGTGCAAAGTGCTGGGTGCAAAGTGCCAGGGCTGGGTGCAAAGTGCTGGTGCAAAGTGCTGAATGCTGGGTGCAAAGTGCTGGATGCAAAGTGCCAGGGCTGGGGCAAAGTGCTGGGTGCAAAGTGCTGGGTGCAAAGTGCCAGGGCTGGGTGCAAAGTGCTGGGTGCAAAGTGCTGGGTGCAAAGTGCTGGGTGCAAAGTGCAAAGTGCTGGGGCAAAGTTTCTTGAACAGTAATAGTCCACCTCTTTTCAGAATGTTTGGGGTTATTTTGTTTCATAAATATTGTGTTTGGGTTCTTGTACTTTGAAAATATTGTTTTTTATTACATCATAACAAAATAAGAATGTTAATGTAAATTTTAAGTTGTTTTTTAACATCCAGTTCATTAAATTCTTTTAAATAAACGAAAAATTTGCATATTGTTTTTTTTTATCCGATTAATCGATTAATCGAAAAAATAATCGGCCGATTAATCGATTATTAAAATAATCGTTAGTTGCAGCCCTAGATGTGGAAATATTTATTACTTGCATTCCTTATTCAGTTTTAATAAAATGACGCTTTTAGTTTATTTTTCTTGTATTTACCCATGTTTTATATTCCATTTAGAGAACTTTAGTTTTCATGACCAAAGGTACTTTTGCACCCCAAGGACCACAGTGTGATGATCATCTGTAATGTACCTTTTTCTGTGTATCTACACACTTTGTGTATGTAAGGGCAAGTACAGTTGTATGCATATATTGTCACCCTTGAGAAATATGAGCAAAGAAGGCTTTTGTTTAACTTTGATCTTTTCTTCAAGCAATACACAAAAATATGCTGCTATCGTGGATATCAAACAATTGAAAACACAACATGGTTTTATCCAAAAAAAATAATTGCGAATTAATGAGAAAATATATAAGATGTTCCAGTCAACTGGAAATGTTGTGACCCAACCTGGAAGAAGACGTGTCTATGTTGTCACACTGTGAAGATGATGGTGGCCAAAAAATCTCCAGGGATCACAGCTAGAGAATTACAGAAATTGCATCTTAGGGTCAGAAAAGTCTCCAAAACTACGATCCGACATTACCACAAGTTGTTTGGAAGGGGAAAAAAGCTGCTGCTGTTATCCAAAAACAAACTCGGCCATCTTTGCCAGACAGTACTGGAACGTCAAATTTTATAGAGTTCCATTCTCCGATGAAATAAAAATTGAGCTTTTTGGCAATAAATACCAGTGGTGGGGCTGACGCACACAGAGGTAGCCATATGGAAAAGTACTTCATGCCATCCGTTAAATATGGTGGTGGCTCTTTAATGTTTTGGGGCTGTTTTTCTGCCAAAGGACCTAGACATTTTGGTAGGATACATGGAGTCTTAAGTATCAACAGATATAAAACCCCTTGACGACAATTGATGTGCCTGGCATCATGACTTTAACCAGGTGTTTATGATCAATTTCTTCACCCAAACAACGTGGCTGTAATGCCTCTATGCCGAGGCATTCAGCAACACCGAAATCGGCATCAAGGGCCATGCCTAGCCCCTCCCCGGAGCGTCAGCATCTGCCATACACCTGTTTTTATAATGTTTGATTGCCTCCAAAGCTTCAATGGTGTTGCTGAAATGCCTTGCTGAATGCCTCGCTATCAACACCGAACACCCACCCCAGGAGAGCAGTCACAACCACCACTGCAAGAGATTTTGATACTTGCAAGATATTGGGGTGTTTGACAGTGATATATACCAAGAGCTGTAAATTCACACCTGAAGTAAAATGTGTGTGGGGGGGGGGATTACTGCCACAACGTTACTGGTGGTAGAATTAGTGCGTGGAAAGAGTTGAAATACCCTGGGGTGTCTAGTTTTCAAAAATAAATGGTTTGATGGGGTAAATTGCATTGGACGGCTTCAAAGATGTCCCAAATAGCACATGGGGGCAGAATAAACAGATTTGGGAAAAAAATGGTTTTGAAATAGTAAAACGGTACTTGTAATTATTACACTATAACATGCAAAAAATATAAAAAGATTGGGTGTTTGTAAACTCTAAGGACAAATGGTAGAATCAATTTTTTTTCTTATTTTTGCACCATATTTTATGCATTTATTTATTTTATAGTAAATTATGATACAATCAAAATAATGGCATACAAGGAAAGCACTTCTCCTGGAAAAAAAAGATATAACTTGTGTGGGTTCAGTAAATGGGAAAGAAGAAAATTAGAGCTAAATACAAGCCCAAGAGAAATGTTAAAACAGCCCTTTGTTGTGTTGGAGACAAGTATCAATCCTAATACACACAGAAAAGTGGAGTTTCTAGTATCCCATGCATGGTTTAACATTGAAGAGAAGTGCTGTGATGTATTCTCCCAGTAAAGTCAATGCACTTGTATTCTAATCTCTGATCGAACACCGAGATTTTGACTGTGGTGGGTTTCTCCTTCTACATGCGAAAGAACTTTAACAGACCAACAACAAAATAAAACGGCAGGAAACACTGGCACAAGCCATACCAAATCTTGACAAAATTTTAACATGCCTGTCACAATACATATTAGCTATGACTGTATAATGTTGTGGAAAGTGACAAATCTGATTCATCCTTTGAGCCATGCATAGACTAGAGAGAGAAAATGGTTGTGATGATTCAAGCAGCCTTCAAAGTTTTTCAAAGAACTGTGAGGCCTAAAACTAGGGGTTTTCTTGATCTAAAGAGCAGTCTAAAAATATGACAACATTTTTTAGTGCTGTAAAGCATTTTACCATACTCCACAGACTCCAAAATTCATGGTCATGTTTAATGGACTAATGTCCTAATATTTTTGTTACAGGGTTGCCATTTATCACTGCACCAAACAAATTTGAATCTCTTGCTGCCCACGATGCATTGGTTGAATTGAGTGGTGCATTAAATACTGTTGCATGTAGCTTAATGAAGATTGCAAATGACATTCGTTTTCTCGCTTCTGGACCACGGTCTGGTCTTGGAGAACTCATCTTGCCAGAAAATGAACCTGGAAGCAGCATTATGCCAGGTAATACAACATGACCTTTACGGTTATCACTTCAGACTTTTATATAATTTTATATAAATTCACAAGGTGGTGACATTTTGACATACTAAAAATTTGCTTGCATAATTATTTGGTAGAGCTGCCTTTCAATGCAACAGCTGTAAATCGTTTTGAGCAAGTGTGTACCTGCTTTGCACACGGTAAACATTTTTACTGCTAATCCCTTTTGTCTCAGACTTCTTAGAACCCCTTTGGATCTTCATTTTGTCTTTAGAATGGCAATGATATTTCAACAGTGCGATTATATCCTAAAGCTTTGTCAGTTACTTTCATAGGTGGAACCAGTGTTAAGGTTTTTGTGTACGTATTGTGACTTTTTCAGTTTGTATACTAGGGAAGAGCACAGGATATGAATAATTATGCAAGCAACATACTTATATTCTTACAAACATCCTGGTATTTGACAGATGAGTGGTCCCTCTTAAATAAATGCATGAAGAGATTCTGCAGAGATTCTGCCTCCTTCCCACCCCCACCTTGCAGTGCACAAACAGCCGTGACAAAAAACACCAGGCGACACAAGTGTGTGTGAGTTGTGGAGGTATGATAGAAGAGAGGATATTTTAATTTATGTGTAGATGTGTTTAATATGTGAAGGTCCAGCTCCCCTGCTTGTTCAGAAAAATCCAGCTATTCCAGTGAAGTTGGACACTAGTGCCTTACATTATCACTTTTGAGTTCTAGTGTTTCCAAATAAAATCATACAGAACCAATTTTCAATGGACTATTTGTAATTTTAATAATTTCAGAGAATTAGTAAGAAGTCTAAATACACTACATAAAGCAAAGATGGGAAAATGTGTTTGACATGTGCACTAGACTCACATGTCCAAAAGATTGGAGAACAGTCTGGTGGCATCTCTAAGTGCTCCTTGCAAAATAAGCCCTTGGACACGCCATAAATGATGTGTTGGTATGTTGAACCACTCTCTTCATAGAGGAGTGGATTGTGAAGAAATTCCATAACATCTGTGCCAAAACTAGGAAACAAAAATATATACTCTAGTTCAGCTGACCCAAAACCTCAAGCCCCTCTAAAATGCTTGCAAGACAAAAGAAGCAGATATATTGTACAATACAGATATGACCTGTTTTTAGTATAGTAGAACAAGTTTCCCTTTTCCCCATCTCGTCTACAAACGTTGTATGCAGGAAAGCAGGCAAAGCCAAGTGAAACCCCCGCCACCACATACACTGGCACACATTTTACATAACCTCCCTCGAATGCGCACACTCTCGTGCTACAATCGTTTGTACACTAACACACTCAAATGCATATTTAGACACTCATGCATACACCTACTTGTATTAACACACACAGTCATGCACTGTAATATACATGCATGCATAATGGCTAACTCCCTCTCCCTTAACCTTCCTGGAGCCTTGTTTCTTACATAGTATGTATGAGCAGCCGCATTTTAACAGTGGGCTCATGTGACTCGCCTCGTTACAGCTATATAGCAGAATGTAGTAAAGCAATTTTATATTAACTATTTTTTTTCCCTCACCCCCTCTCCAACTATAGGAAAAGTGAACCCTACCCAGTGTGAAGCCATTACAATGGTGGCAGCTCAAGTAATGGGAAATCATGTTGCTGTAACCATTGGATGCAGCAATGGACATTTTGAATTAAATGTTTTCAAACCTTTGATTGTAAGTTTACGTAAAATTTTTTTAAAATTTAGAACAAATAGTAGATCGAGGTTGTGATATGTGGAATATGATGGTAACTTGGAAATGGAAATTATTGTTTTTATTTAACTACAGGTAAATTGGCAATTAGTATAATTTCCAACTAATACAAAGTGCAGAAGGTCTTAGGTTCTAGTAGTCATTCTCTATAGTGGACAGTCCTTGGATTGTTGTCACTTTTGAACATGTAGCCTGTAAAATGGAGACTTTTTTTTTTTTTTTTTTTTAGTTATTTAGAGCTATTAGTTGAATATGTATAAATGTTTAAGAGTAGACAATAGATAAAAAGTAGTGTGATGTCAGTAGCTAACAAATATAGTAAGTAGTAGATAACTGTATGGAATTCTGTTTCAGGTAGCAAGGTCAATCTGCTACCTTGTTCATACAGCAAGAAGTAGATGATACAGTAAGAAAATTACAGATGGCCAGGAATTTGTGGTTATAAAACAAATAACGGTCTTGTGATTAGTGTTTGACTCAATTTCCCAAAATATATAGGCATGTCAGGTGATCAGAAATGTATTATTTCCCCTGGCTCGTCAGGGCATAAGCCTATGTCATTTTATAAACCACATTTTATCCATATATTCTCTATGGTGAACCTTTAACGTTTTATGTTTTTCAGATAAGGAATGTTTTACATTCTATAAGGTTGCTTGGAGATGCATCTGTTTCATTTACCGATAACTGTGTGGTGGGAATACAGGCGAATACAGAGAGGATCAACAAATTAATGAATGAGTCGTTAATGCTTGTAACTGCACTTAATCCTCACATAGGTAAGAGCATCCCGTACATATTTTTTTTATTATACCAAAACAAAAGTTAACCAACATTCTCTCACACGGCATAAAAGCTAGGAAAGGGTAGTATTTAAACTTACTACTATCTGATCAGTCAAGTAAAAATACTCAAAAGATGCTACATTAAGCAAAAAATAAATGTATTTATTGGTAATCATATTGCTTTGTGTGTTTTGCCTAGCATTTGGCTGCGATTAGGGCATACAAAAAGATCCTTTAAAACTTGGTGTATGTTATGATGACTGCAAGATGCCAGCCAAAACATTCATAGGTACTACGTGATTACCAATTATGAAATAACATCTGATAAAAAATCAACCCAGAAAGAGTTGTTCTTATCCATCAAGTGCTAAAACTTCTCCAAACCACAGCAACAGAAATAATCATGCACTGCAGCACTTAGGTAGATGTAACCACTAAAACAATGTGTCCCATGACCAATCCTGTTAATGGAATTTATCCTACAAATCTATTTTGGTATAAATGTAAAATATCTGGTGCATTCTTTCATATACTTGCTGTGTGTGCTTAAATAAATCATTACATTGTAGTCAAACCTACATCTTCCTTATTTTATATAAAGCTAATATTACAACAATAAAATCCAGTATTTGTTTTTAAAAAGGATAACAAACAGTAAAACATGAATTTAAGGAGCTGGTTTGGTAATGTATAGTCATTTCAGTGAGGTTTCTCAAGAAGTAACCTCTGGGATTAATTTATACATTATGCAGGTACGTCCCAGCCCTTGCAGTAGAAATGTACTGGGCCAGGCCCATCTGCCATAGTAAATTCTGTTGCATCGGCACAACTATGCAAACTATCCTGCCAAGTCCTAACTTAGTGAATAAATCCCCTTGTCTCGTTTTATTTAAGGTGTATGTATATAATATCCATCAACATCCGCCATACACTGAGGCGATCGCTTTTGGGCTGGGGAACAATGGTGTCACTGAAATGCCTTGATAGCAAGGCGTTCAGCCACACCAAACACCCACCCCAGGACGCGCTGTGACTGCTCCGGGGAGCTGCTCTGGCGTCATGTGCTTTACAAAAAATATTGTCACGAAGGGTACAAAAACTAAAATCAAGCATTGTCACGAAGGGGTTAAGGTAACTACTTTCCCCCCCAAATTCAATAATGCATATGAAAGTACTTGGATTATGCATTGTTTATAGGGCTCACTGGGATAATACAGTGCCTGTTCCCGTACAGTTGGATAAATGGTGGCATTGCTGATTTCAGTTCCATCACATTGTGATTCCTTATGTAAAGCTCCTTAGAAAAAACTTAAACCATAATATCTGCAGTTTAATAAAAAAAAAACCCTCATACTTTAAAAGCGATATGTGTCTTTTCTTTATAGGTTATGATAAAGCAGCTAAAATTGCAAAAACAGCACATAAAGAAGGTGCTACGCTGAAAGAAACAGCTATCAAACTCGGGCTAGTTACATCGGAGCAGTTTGATAAATGGGTTAATCCAGAAGATATGCTCGGACCCAAATAAACGTGAAAAAACATGTAAAAATGACTTTCAATGCTTGACAGAAGATACCAAACAATTGGTATTAATGATGGTCTGTTATCTACAAAAACTATTAAAATGATCTCTGCCTCAATTTTTAGCTGTTATTCAGAGCTCTGTTTGTAAATGTGTACATCAGTCCCATGGGAAAAATATTTTCTCCTTGAGCATGACCTATAGTGCTGTATACAGTCATGTTGACATTCACAAAACCTGGATTTATTTTTATGCTCCAGTAAACTTTATCTACTGACCTGGAAGTGGCCATAGTTGCAAGTTGTCATATTTTGCATGACCTTCCCAGCTCTAAGCCAACTCCACTCTGAGCTGTTTTGTTTGTTTTTTTGTGCCAATGCTAATTACATCCCTTTCTAAATAGTGTAGAATGTCTGGATGTGTGATTCTATTTACCACAAGCAGCATGATAGAGAAAAGGTGTTTTGTCAAGTTGATAACAAAGACAATTGTTTTAAAAGAAAATGGCACACAATCAGATACTTTTCGCCATAGATGAATTTAGTACCTTTTTGTAAAGATTTACATATGCGTAAAATCGTATATCCTCTTTAACCCCTTCAAGACCGGGACATACCTGATACACCATGGTTACACGGTAGCTGCAGACTGGGACGTACCAGGTACGTCATCCCCAAAAAATGCCCCCGCGTTGCCACAATCGTGGTGATCACGGGGGCTCTGCTGCTGCTGCTGTCTGGCCAGGTGTCTGGGCAGACCAGCACAGCCACCTCGAGCTTGCACCCGAGCCTTCTATGACTCCCACGGAGCGATTTTGTCGGCTCCAAATCGTTTTCAGCTGCCACAGGGACCTGACACAACATTCTCCCACTGCCTGATCGCTCCATGAGAGCGCCAATGTACCGGCGATTGTGTCCCAGCTGTCAGAGGCAGCTTCAGGGACAGGGAGAAAGGGTTCTTCGGTCTCCACATGAGTGTGGAGACCAGCCCCAACCCTCCCTTGCTTCCCGATTGCTCAATTAAGAGCAATCGTGGAGTGTTAACCCCTTCAATGCCGCAATTGTGTGACTCGCATTGCAGGGGTTAATGTTAGTATTAATCAAAGTGGGCTGATGATGATCAGATCACTCCTGGCCAGGAGTGATCTGATCATTATAGCAGCCCCTGGATGACCATGCCCTACAAAGAGAGAGGGGTCATCTAGGGTAATTATGAAAAAAACTTAATAATAATAATAAAAAATACATAATTATTAACTGATCACTTGTCAGTGATATTTTAAGTCGCTGATTATTGATCGAACTCCCTGATCAATGTCAGGGGCCTACACTTGTCACCTACAAGTAATTGATAAAAAAAAGTTTAAAAATTTAAATGTGCACGTTCCAGTTTTGACTCCACAACGTCTGAGAAACATGACTTATCTATGCATGTGGGGTATTGCTGTCTTCGGGGGGGGGGGCTGGGACTGAACACAAATTAAGACCTATTTTGTTCTTTCACAGAAAAATAAACATGGTGAAACCGCAAAGTGGATGTAAAAGATGTTTTCTTTTTTTATCAGACTAAATTTGTAAGGTGCCGGTGTGGAATCGGCTGCATGGGACAGGCCAATATGCCCCTAACTAGATTCCCTGAGCTGTCTAGTATTAGGAAATATAAAGTTTTAGGCGGTTAAAATCAGATGAGACCTGGACCCAACAAACTGATCTGTCAAAATTCCATGTTTGAAAACTGAAATGCGCATGTTTCAATTTTGAACCCAGAGACATACCCTACCCGTGTATATGGGGTGTTCCTGTACTTCGAGGGTGTTATTAAATACAAATCACAAGTTGTTTCAGTAATTTTATGTATCCAGGAAAAAAAATACTGAAATACTGTGTTCAGATAGAATGGGTTTGTTAAAAATGAAATTTTACTGCAATGTTTACGACAGACTGGCACTAAAATGGTTAAATAGGTGTCGAAATGCCCCAAGTAAAGTAGGATCAGGTGAGGGACTAAGGAAAGCATTCAGAGGTTGGGCAGGCTAGATGGGCTGAATGGCTTATCTGCTGTCACTTTCTATGTTTACTCCCCAAGATTGTGGGGGGTTGTGCTAAGATTCTGTTAGATTAGCACAATGGAGGGCTTTGTGCAGCTATACCACACAAGGGCAATGGGCATACCTGGGAATTTTCTGGGCTCCAGCTACCCGGAGCCTTCCCTTGCACAACACAGCCAGGACTGCCCACTGACGTCGGGAGTTCCCACTGACGTCGGCGGGAGGTCCTGCCGATGTCAGTGGGAAACACCCCCATTTAAATGGAAATGGGCGGGGAGCTCGGCAATCTCCGGGCAAACACGGAGAGTTCCCAGGTATGGCAATGGGGATACTGGGGAATGACTGCTGAGGTAATGGCAGATATCAGGTGAGTACATCCTGTGGCCATAGTGCACCAGGAAACAAGACCACAGGCAGGATCTGCATACAAATTGTTGTTGTTTTAAATCCAGGCACCACCCTTCCAAGGATGTCACAGCCAGCTGTTTAAATAACTTTAGTTGGGCTGCAGCAAAACTAAAAACTGGAACAGAACTGGCAAGAAAAAAAGTCATGGTTCTGATGCCCCTGTCTGAAGCGAAAAGGGGTGTTTTAGTTCTCTGTCCTTCAGGGAGGTGGTTCTGTGATTTCTCAATCTGTATATATGGTATTGGGAATTCAAGGGGTAAAATTCTGTTAGCAGGGGAGTTTGTGGTTAAAATGAATTTTCAGGAAGTCCATCAAGGTGTTCCCATGAGGAAGGAATCCCAGAGATACCTCAGGGTGCTTATTCCAAGTTCCAGGCCCCGCAATTTGGTCTGGTGTCCCCCCCCTACATAAAAAAAAACAAAAAAAAAACAGATAAAGGACCTACTTTACCTGCATGGCTCCCTCTAACCAGTGGCATCTCCAGCTTTAATATTGAGGGGGGGCACATGGGGGGCCAGGGACCAAAGTAGGGGGGCCAATTATAAAACGGTGTATATATATATACATACACACACACACACACGTTAGACGTGCATTTTTAACTGCATAATATGCACTTATCTCTTTGAAGTAAAGACCGTGATTGAAATATGATTTCAAAATAACAGCTAAACTGGCAGTTATTTTTCATTCTTTAATATTAGCCCCTGCTGACAATATATATAAATATTAGACCCTGCTGCCGATAAATAGAAATATTACACCCTGCTTCCGATATATATTAATATTAACCCCTGCTGCGGATATATATTGATATTAGCCCCTGCTGCGGATATATACCTATATTATACCGTGCTGCCGATATACATAAAAATTATACCCTGCTGCCGATATATATTAATATTTGACCCTGCTGCCAATAAATATTAATATTAGCCTCTACTGCCAATATATATTATTAGTCCCTGCAGCTAATATATATAATTAGCCCCTGCAGCCAATATATATTAATATTAGCCCCTACTGCCAATATATATTATTAGTCCCTGAAGCCAATATATATAATTAGCCCCTGCAGCCTATATATATATATATATATAAATACTACACCCTGCTGCCAATATGAATATAAATACTAGACCCTGCTGCCAAAAAATATTAATATTAGCCCCTGCTGCCGATATATATTAATATTATCCCCTGCTGCCGATATATATTAATATTAGCCACTGCTGCCGATATATATAGTATTAGTCCCTGCTTCCTATATATATTAATATTAGCCCTTGCAGCCAATATATATATATAAATATTAGACCCTGCTGCCAATATATAAGTAAATATTAGCCCCTGCTGCCAATATATAAGTAAATATTAGCCCCTGCTGCCAAAACATATATAAATATTTGCCCCTGCTGCCAATATATATATAAATATTAGAACCTGCTGCCAATATATATATAAATATTAGAACCTGCTGCCAATATATTTTATAGTGAAAAAATTGGACTCTACCGAAGCATTTCCTCGGGCCCCGCTCAACGCTCCCTTGCATGCAATCACTCCCTCCGCTACCACACCAAAAATATATATTTGCTGCACTGACTGCAGATCAGGGGAAGACCATGAGTCGGTCCTGCGCCATGACATTGAGAGGTCCTCTCCCCTGTAATCATCCCCAGAGGTCCTTTGTCCCCGCATTCACTAAACCATACCGCTCTTTTACTTACACCCTGTAGTTCAGGTATAGCTCAAATAAACAACACATGGAAAGAGCACATGCAACTGAATAAGATTAAAAAAAAAATGTATTTGCAGGTATACATAAATAATGTATGGAAACTTAGCCGATACAGATCAACAGAATTTGACACACTATTTGACATCCAAACAACTATAAATCATTCTTTTTTATCACATTATTAAAATCCCAGAAATCAAAAAAGTCACAAAACTTTTAGCCATTAATGCAACACAACCATCTTAGCACTGCATCACCAAATGAACACATCATCACAGATAACAAAATGGTTGAGACCAGTTCCTATCCGGTAGAAGGACCTTTACAGGGATAGGAAATAGCTTGCTCAGTGTGTGTGAGCTATTTTCTATCCAGCAAAATTACCTTTTGCCCCCTAGTGGTCAGGTCCTGTGCAGGGATAGGAACTATCCAACTCATGTAAAGAGAGCTAGTTTCTATCCCTGTAAAGGACCTTTTGCTCCATTGTGGCCAGGTCCCGTTAAAGGATAGGAACTAGATGGTTCATGGTGAGAAATCTAGTTACCATCCATCTTAAGGACCCTTATCTCTCCAGCTCACACAGGTCCCTTACAGGGATAGGAACTAGACGGTTTATAGTGAGAAATCTAGTTTCCATCCAGCTAAAGGACTTTTATACCTTCAGCTCACACAGGTCCTTTACAAGGATAACAATCCCTAGTTCCTATACTGCGAAGGGACTCATATCTCCAGCTCACACAGGTCCCTTACAGGGATAGAAACTAGACGGTTTATAGTGAGCAATCTAGTTTCCATCCAGCTAAAGGACTTTTATACCATCAGGTAACAATGGTCCTTTACAAGGATAACAATCCCTAGTTCCTATACTGCAAAGGGACTCATATCTCCAGCTCACACAGGTCCCTTAGAGGGATAGGAACTAGACGGTTCATAGTGAGCAATCTAGTTTCCATCCAGCTAAAGGACTCTTACACCTTCAGCTAACAATGGTCCTTTACAAGGATAACAATCCCTAGTTGCTATACTGCGAAGGGACTCATATCTCCAGCTCACACAGGTCCCTTAGAGGGATAGGAACTAGCCGGTTCATAGTGAGCAATCTAGTTTCTATCCAGCTAAAGGACTTTTATACCATCAGGTAACAATGGTCCTTTAAAAGGATAACAATCCCTAGTTGCTATACTGCAAAGGGACTCATATCTCCAGCTCACACAGGTCCCTTAGAGGGATAGAAACTAGACGGTTTATAGTGAGAAATCTAGTTTCCATCCAGCTAAAGGACTTTTATACCTTCAGCTCACACAGGTCCTTTACAAGGATAACAATCCCTAGTTCCTATACTGCGAAGGGACTCATATCTCCAGCTCACACAGGTCCCTTACAGGGATAGAAACTAGACGGTTTATAGTGAGCAATCTAGATTCCATCCAGCTAAAGGACTTTTATACCATCAGGTAACAATGGTCCTTTACAAGGATAGCAATCCCTAGTTCCTATACTGCAAATGGACTCATATCTCCAGCTCACACAGGTCCCTTAGAGGGATAGAAACTAGACGGTTTATAGTGAGCAATCTAGTTTCCATCCAGCTAAAGGACTCTTACACCTTCAGCTCACACAGGTCCTTTACAAGGATAACAATCCTTAGTATCTATACTGCGAAGGGACTCATATCTCCAGCTCACGCAGGTCCCTTACAGGAATAGGAACTAGACAGTTCATAGTGAGAAATCTAGCTTCCATGGTCTTGCCATGGTCATAAAGGCAAGAAAAATTCCAGAAACATTGTGTATTAGATTTTATTTACTCTAACGCGGTTTCATAACATACCCATAGATATTCCTAATACTAATTGTGTTAATGGGTACCAACATGTCCATATATTATATGCGTTATGTTCATTTAATTATTTGTGAACATATATTATTATTATTACTATTATTTTGAAACATATACAGCTGTTGCTTTATTTTATCACATTCTCATATACATTGTGAAGATCTCAATTACAGATGTGGCATTTAGTCTATAACAAATGAGTCTATTCACTAAAAAATGATGTGCAGTAGAGTTGAGATCCCTGGCTTAACTAGAGTGAGTTATCTCTCTCTAGGCGCACGCTCTCTCTCGGCACGCGCTCTCTCTCTCTTGGCGCGCGCACGCGCTCTCTCTCTTGGCAAGCGCACGCGCTCTCTCTCTCGGCGCGCGCACACGCTCTCTCTCTCGGCGCGCGCACGCGCTCTCTCTCTCGACGCGCGCACGCTCTCTCCCTCTCGAGGCGCATGCACGTTCTCTCTCCCTCTCGAGGCGAGCGCACGTTCTCTCTCCCTCTCGAGGCGAGCGCACGTTCTCTCTCCCTCTCGAGGCGAGCGCACGCTCTCTCTCTTTCTCTCTCCCTCTCGAGGCGAGCGCACACTCTCTCTCTCCCTCTCGAGGCGAGCGCACGCTCTCTCTCGAGGCGAGCGCACGCTCTCTCTCTCGGCGAGCGCACGCGCTCTCTCTCTCTCCCTCGAGGCGAGCGCACGCTCTCTCTCTCCCTCGAGACGAGCGCACGCTCTCTCTCTCTCCCTCGAGGTGAGCACACGCTCTCTCTCTCTCGGCGAGCGCACGCTCTATCTCAGAGAGAGAGAGACGCACTTACTGGCACAGATAGAGAGAGAGACACTCACTGGCACAGAGAGAGAGAAACACACTCACTAGCACAGAGAGACACACACTCACTGGCACAGAGAGAGAGAGACACTCACTGGCACAGAGAGAGAGACACTCACTGGCACAGAGAGAGAGAGAGACTCACTGGCACAGAGAGAGAGAGAGACACTCACTGGCACAGAGAGAGAGCCCATTTTTAGTCATTTGCACGTCCCGCGCTGCTGCTTCTTCCTCTTCCTGTAGTTCTTTGTACCACACTCACTGGCACAGAGAGAGAGAGACACACACTCACTGGCACAGAGAGAGAGACACACACACACACTCACTGGCACACAGAGAGAGAGAGACACACACTCACTGGCACAGCGAGAGAGAGACACACACACACACACACTCACTGGCACACAGAGAGAGAGAGACACTCACTGGCACAGAGAGAGAGAGAGACACTCACTGGCACAGAGAGAGACACACACACTCACTGGCACACAGAGAGACACACACACACACTCACTGGCACAGAGAGAGAGACACACACACTCACTGGCACAGAGAGAGAGACACACACACACACACTCACTGGCACACAGAGAGAGAGAGACACACACTCGCTGGCACAGCGAGAGAGACACACACACACACTCACTGGCACACAGAGAGAGAGAGACACTCACTGGCACAGAGAGAGAGAGAGACACTCACTGGCACAGAGAGAGAGACACACACACTCACTGGCACACAGAGAGAGAGACACTCACTGGCACAGAGAGAGAGAGAGAGAGACACTCACTGGCATAGAGAGAGAGAGAGAGAGACGCTCACTGGCACAGAGAGAGACGCTCTCACGGGCACAGAGAGAGAGAGACGCTCACGGGCACAGAGAGAGACGCTCTCACGGGCACAGAGAGAGAGACGCTCTCACGGGCACAGAGAGAGAGACGCTCTCACGGGCACACAGAGAGAGAGACGCTCTCACGGGCACAGAGAGAGAGAGAGACGCTCTCACGGGCACAGAGAGAGAGAGAGACGCTCTCACGGGCACAGAGAGAGAGAGAGACGCTCTCACGGGCACAGAGAGAGAGAGAGACGCTCTCAAGGGCACAGAGAGAGAGAGAGAGATGCTCTCACGGGCACAGAGAGAGAGAGAGAGACGCTCTCACGGGCACAGAGAGAGAGAGAGACGCTCTCACGGGCACAGAGAGAGAGAGACGCTCTCACGGGCACAGAGAGAGAGAGACGCTCTCACGGGCACAGAGAGAGAGAGACGCTCTCACGGGCACAGAGAGAGAGAGACGCTCTCACGGGCACAGAGAGAGACGCTCTCACGGGCACAGAGAGACGCTCTCACGGGCACAGAGAGAGACGCTCTCACGGGCACAGAGAGAGACGCTCTCACGGGCACAGAGAGAGACGCTCTCACGGGCACAGAGAGAGACGCTCTCACGGGCACAGAGAGAGACGCTTGATGGCACAGAGAGAGAGAGACTCGATGGCACAGAGAGAGAGAGAGAGACACTCGATGGCACAGAGAGAGAGAGAGAGACACTCGATGGCACAGAGAGAGAGAGAGAGAGACACTTGATGGCACACAGAGAGAGAGAGAGAGACACTCGATGGCACAGAGACTGAGAGAGAGAGAGACACTCGATGGCACAGAGACAGAGAGAGAGAGACACTCACTGGCACAGAGACTGAGAGAGCGAGACACTCACTGGCACAGAGAGAGAGACACTTACTGGCACACAGAGAGAGAGACACTTACTGGCACACAGAGAGAGAGACACTGGCACTGAGAGCGAGACAGAGAGAGACTCTCACTGGCACTGAGAGAGAGACAGAGAGAGACACTGGCACACAGAGAGAGACAGAGAGAGACACTCACTGGCACACACAGAGAGAGAGAGAGAGACAGAGAGAGACACTCACTGGCACATAGAGAGAGAGACAGAGAGATACACTCACTGGCACACAGAGAGAGAGACAGAGAGATACACTCACTGGCACACAGAGAGAGACACACTCACTGGCACACAGAGAGAGACACACTCACTGGCACACAGAGAGAGACACTCACTGGCACACAGAGAGAGACACTCACTGGCACACAGAGAGAGACACTCACTGGCACACAGAGAGAGACACTCACTGGCACACAGAGAGAGACACTCACACACACTCACTGGCACAGCGAGAGAGACACACACACTCACTGGCACACAGAGAGAGAGAGACACTCACTGGCACAGAGAGAGAGAGAGACACTCACTGGCACACAGAGAGAGACACACACACTCACTGGCACACAGAGAGAGAGACACTCACTGGCACAGAGAGAGAGAGAGAGACACTCACTGGCACAGAGAGAGAGAGAGAGACGCTCACTGGCACAGAGAGAGACGCTCTCACGGGCACAGAGAGAGAGAGAGAGAGACGCTCACGGGCACAGAGAGAGACGCTCTCACGGGCACAGAGAGAGAGACGCTCTCACGGGCACAGAGAGAGAGACGCTCTCACGGGCACAGAGAGAGAGACGCTCTCACGGGCACAGAGAGAGAGACGCTCTCACGGGCACAGAGAGAGAGAGACGCTCTCACGGGCACAGAGAGAGAGAGACGCTCTCACGGGCACAGAGAGAGAGAGACGCTCTCACGGGCACAGAGAGAGAGAGACGCTCTCACGGGCACAGAGAGAGAGAGACGCTCTCACGGGCACAGAGAGAGAGAGAGAGACGCTCTCACGGGCACAGAGAGAGAGAGACGCTCTCACGGGCACAGAGAGAGAGAGACGCTCTCACGGGCACAGGGAGAGAGAGAGAGACGCTCTCAGGGGCACAGAGAGAGAGAGAGACGCTCTCACGGGCACAGAGAGAGAGAGAGAGAGACGCTCTCACGGGCACAGAGAGAGAGAGACGCTCTCACGGGCACAGAGAGAGAGAGACGCTCTCACGGGCACAGAGAGAGAGAGACGCTCTCACGGGCACAGAGAGAGAGAGAGACGCTCTCACGGGCACAGAGAGAGAGACGGTCTCACGGGCACAGAGAGAGAGAGACGCTCTCACGGGCACAGAGAGAGAGAGACGCTCTCACGGGCACAGAGAGAGAGAGACGCTCTCACGGGCACAGAGAGAGAGAGACGCTCTCACCGGCACAGAGAGAGAGAGACGCTCTCACGGGCACAGAGAGAGACGCTCTCACGGGCACAGAGAGAGACGCTCTCACGGGCACAGAGAGAGACGCTCTCACGGGCACAGAGAGAGACGCTCTCACGGGCACAGAGAGAGACGCTCTCACGGGCACAGAAAGAGACGCTCTCACGGGCACAGAGAGAGACGCTCTCACGGGCACAGAGAGAGACGCTCTCACGGGCACAGAGAGAGACGCTCGATGGCACAGAGAGAGAGAGAGACTCGATGGCACAGAGAGAGAGAGAGACTCGATGGCACAGAGAGAGAGAGAGAGACTCGATGGCACAGAGAGAGAGAGAGAGAGACTCGATGGCACAGAGAGAGAGAGAGAGACACTCGATGGCACAGAGAGAGAGACACTCGATGGCACAGATTGGCATGCCGGCAATCCATTAAGTGGCCAGCGGAGGTGGTTTTACAGCTGCTTTGAAACTGTCAGCCGCATCGGCTGCAATTGGAGCTTAGTGTGCCGGCACACTGGGAAATGTCACGGTTTCTCGAGGGTGGGCCGGGTCAATGGTATAGCGTTTCAATTGGGGGGGCACACTGGGGGACACAGCATAATGTAGGGGGGCCATGGCCCCCTCTGGCCCCCCCCGGCAACGCCACTGCCTCTAACCAGCTTAAAGACAATCAAGGGAGCAGGAGGTATGGTCCGATCCTGCTCCCTTGTGATGTGTGCGCGGCAACTTTTGCTGTGCGTCGGGATTTGATGTATCTCGGCGCACAACACTGAAGCCCAAAGCCTTCCGCACTTACTGCACTGGAAGGACAGGACACAGAAGAAAAAAAGCCAAGAGAAGAACGAAGAGGAGGAGGAAAAGTGACAGTGACAGAGAAAAGGTAGGAAAACCTTCAGTGAGAGTGAATTAGTGTGTGAGAGTGATGTTATGCTGTAGTTTATGCTGAATGTTTGTGAATGAGTGTGTGTGTGATAGCATTTATGTGTAAGGGGGGGTAGCATGGTATAGGGAGGCTGTAATCACATTCCTATCATGCCCAGGTTCCAGCATGTACTGGCTGCCTGGGCATGATAGGAGTGTGATTGCTGTTACCAATTATATATATATATATATAATATTTGTTGTTTTTTGTCCCATTTTGGTGTGTTAACCACACTTTTATTAAAAGTAAGTTACACCCCATAATTGGGCAGGATTTGATGCATTATTGTTAATGTCTGGCTCCATGTATAGTGATAGGTGGGACATGCAGTCTAGGGCACCAGGCTGGTGTTTTTGTTCTGTTTTCATTTATCCCTGCCGCTCTTTGTGGTACATGACAAGATCTTTTCCAAATTTAATCTGTATGATATATGGAGTTCAGCATTCTAAAGACAGTAATTTTACATTACTTTCTAAAGTTTATAAATCCTATTCTAAAAATTTGAATTTTGAAGAATTTTAAAAATTCTTATATAGCCTGCAAATAATATAAATAAGTTGAAGAATTTCATACAATAAATAACAATATCAAATATGGTTCTATGGTGAACCCATAAACGTTTTATAAGGGGCATTTTAATTAAATTGGGTGCCAAAAATAAACAAAATAAGGGCTAAGTTTTGTCAGACATATAGATATATATATATATAGATATATATATATATTTGCAAACTTAGAAAATGATGAAAATAAACAATTTCAACCTTAATAACTGAACAAAATAAGGTAATACTATTAGAAATGAAAACATAATTAGAAGAGAAAGTAAATAATGCAATTTTAGCATTAAAACAGTGGTAGGACAGGAAAGTCTCACAAATTACATTTAGACAGAAAAATCAGATGATCAAGATAGTTAGGTACCTGACTTATCTGTCTCCATCTATTGGGAAAGCTTTTGCTGATTATTATAAATCTCTTTATAATTTATTAGAAAACGAGAGCACCTCTATAGAGATTAAAGGATTTCTTACAAAACTTAATTAAATCGTTAGAAATTTTAATGCATACTTTTTATCAGATGCAATTTATAAGACATTAAAGCCTCTAATTTGACCTATATTGTATAGACCTTTTGCATAGAGAGAAACAAGGATGTTTTTTGTAAGAATTGCTGAGCGACAATATCTGCTATTCTTAAACCCAATACAGACCCTGATTTCTGTCACATTCAGGAGAATGTCTGCAGTCACTTCAGGCCATCCGCATAACAGGGGAAGCCTCTGTGACGCACAGCAGTAGACGGGCCCTTGACTCGCAGGCTTGTTCCCATGAATTATTTGCCCTAAGTTGCTGAATTCAGGCACTCTGATGTGGCCCTCTGTTTGGAAGTGATGTGTTTCTGCTCTATTTCCTGGCAAATCTTAATTCCTATTACTGTGTAAGACCCTGTTTAGACTACTCTCTGTCTAGTGATTTTGTATCCTGTTGACCTTATCTGTGTACGGAACCTAGCTTTGTGTGACTACACAATAGGTATATTGTTCCGGGCATTGGTTAAAAAACAACTGTCCTCTGTACCTGACCTGTTCCGTGTATTACCTGTGGCACCCGCATCTACAAAGATCTTGTCCCACAACACTGGCTTTGCTAATCTTCAACTCAGATATACTGTATTGGCCTCTACCTGAACCTCCATGCTATTGCTATTATCAAAGACTATGATCTCCAATATTGCGGCTAAACCCTTGGGTAGGTTATCAGGGTGTGTAACTCCTATGATGATTGCTCTAGGTTTAAGCATTTATGACATTACACCAGGGTCAAGATCTGAATCTGGGAATACCTCACTTCTGCCCATTCCCTGCTGTTAGTTTAGTCCCTAAAGCCATATCTTCCACACCAGTACCATTGAAACTCCCAGCTCCCCATTGTTACAGTGGGGAATCAGATACCTGAACCAATGTTCTATTCTTTAATAATAAAACCAAATATCTTATCTTACATTGGATTGTGTGCTTATATTCACTGCAACCATATGATCTGTCCTTATAGCAGAGTCCTACTAATGCCAGATTCAAGTCTCCGACGTCGACAGCACATACCACTCAGACACGTTTCTCTGTATCAGCTTGCTCAAGTGCGTGTAAGGTAAGTTCTGTCTCCTACTTCAAGCATATCCTCAAAAATCCTCATTGGAGTGACACAAATTATTAAATCTTTTTTTTCCAATTGGTGGGCAAAGCAGTTTAACGATATCCCCACTCACTCAAAGAGGAAGTAGCGAGCAGCAACAGAGGTTGTCTAGGCGCATTGTGCAGACGTCCACCAGCTGCCCCTGCTACACACCAGGGGATCTGGGGATGCATTGGTAAGTCTGGGGCGGCATAAAGCATTTCTGGGAGTAGAGTTGAATACCTAGGGAGCAGAGCAGCATATATGGGGTGCATAAAGAATATCTCGGGAGCAGAGTGGCATATCTATAAGTGAATTATAGATATGAACTAAAGGGCTTAAAATGGCTATTGGTTTTCCAAATTTCTGTTTGTATATAACATATCTTGTCAAAAGCAGGACTAATTGCATAATAGGTACCAAAATGTTAAAATACATGTATTTCTGTTCATTAGGTAAAATACTGTTTTACCATTACACTGTGTATTTTTTCTTTAAAAAATAAAATTTTCTTTAAAATAGCACAAAACTATAAGGCCTATAATCCGGCAAATACAGTATATATTTTCATATACATAGTGTCTTGCCATGATAGGAGTGTGATTGCTGACTATAAATGCTGGAAACAGTGTGATTGCTAACAGCTGTTTGATTGTAACAGATCCCAGATTCCAGCATTTACTGGCAGCCTGGGCATGATAGGAGTGTGATCCTATCCCAAAAGCCATCCAGAACTTACAATAAAATTTTATGTTCATGAACAGAACACTCCTATCATGCCCAGAGTCCAGCATGTACTGGTTTAATCGAACAAAAATAGTCTTAGCTGCATACATGGCTAATCACAAACTGGCAGCAACGTTTAATGCACATCAGTGGATGACGATGGAAAATACAGTTTCTATTTTCGCTCCATTAGAACAGTTAACTAAAGAAATAAGCTGAAGTTATGCGTCTGTTGCTAAAGTTGGTCCTTTGATTGCAGCACTGAAGCGTCTGCTAGAAAGAGAGGCGCAAACAGACCATGGTGTAAAAACAGCCAAAATATACCCTCTATTGGAGGCTGTTAACACATGTTTTCAAGACACTGAGTCTAACCATCTGTACTTCATTGCAACATTACTAGATCTGCAATTTAAAGAACATTATTTTAATGCAGAGAAGAAGCAGCGTGCACGGCAAATTATACAGGCACAGTTTGAGGTGAAGCATCTGGTGAAGGAGGCATGAGACATGCAGCACAGAGGAAAGTTTGCTAGAGAAACTGTCTTGTACAAGCGATGAGTCGCACGCTCCCTCACTTTTTGACATGTTTGATGAGATCCTACAGTAAACTCCCAGATCCACAGCAGTGCCGCAACAGCAGGAGATTTATCTAGCTGAACTACCTATCGCCAGAAGTGAGAATCCCCTTGACTACTGGCGCATGCACAAAACACTTTCCATTGCTTTTACGTCTTGCGTGCAGGTATTTATCTGCCCCAAGCACCAGCACAGAGTGAAAGACTGTTCAGTGCAGCATCTCATTTTCTTGATGAGAAGAGGAACTTTCTCTCTTCCTGAGAGCAACTTTTAGTCTTGAAGAGAAACCTGCCACTTTTACTTAAATAGAAAACAATTTGCTATGTGTAACTTAGATTAACATTGTGTAGCCATGTTCTTGAGGCTACATCTGTTTACACTTGTTAATTTTAGTTCTATTATTGCTGTTTTACACTGTAATTTTCACTTAAAGTGGAATAAGTTTACAAAAACAGAATAGAGGCCCTTTGCCATTCTGTGATATTTGCCTATTGTTTACATAAAATGGTTTGTTATGAGTACACACAGATGTCATCTGCTGTGTTTCAAGAGTTCATTAATAATGACACTTCCTTTCAGTTTTTGACATCATATGCCTGGATGGTATCTTAGTGCATTCTCCTTATCTGATCTCTCATCGTACACATGTTCATATTGACCTCCCAAAGCCTTTGGCAGAATATACGCCAAGATGGAAAAATACCAATTCAAAATATATCATTTCCACCTCTGGCTTTGAAATGTATCCAGTGAAATACCGTATTTCCCCATGTATAAGACGCTCCCTAAATTGACCCCCCACCTCCCCTAACTTTCAGCAGTCCAAATATTAATTTTATACTTACTGTTAGATGAGTTGCTGAGCAGTGTGGACACTATAAGGAAAGGGGCAGGGCCAATCAATGAACCTGAAAGGGGCATAGCAAATTTGAATACCAATTATGAAATAACATCTGATAAAAAATCAACCCAGAAAGAGTTGTTCTTATCCATCAAGTGCTAAAACTTCTCCAAACCACAGCAACAGAAATAATCATGCACTGCAGCACTTAGGTAGATGTAACCACTAAAACAATGTGTCCCATGACCAATCCTGTTAATGGAATTTATCCTACAAATCTATTTTGGTATAAATGTAAAATATCTGGTGCATTCTTTCATATACTTGCTGTGTGTGCTTAAATAAATCATTACATTGTAGTCAAACCTACATCTTCCTTATTTTATATAAAGCTAATATTACAACAATAAAATCCAGTATTTGTTTTTAAAAAGGATAACAAACAGTAAAACATGAATTTAAGGAGCTGGTTTGGTAATGTATAGTCATTTCAGTGAGGTTTCTCAAGAAGTAACCTCTGGGATTAATTTATACATTATGCAGGTACGTCCCAGCCCTTGCAGTAGAAATGTACTGGGCCAGGCCCATCTGCCATAGTAAATTCTGTTGCATCGGCACAACTATGCAAACTATCCTGCCAAGTCCTAACTTAGTGAATAAATCCCCTTGTCTCGTTTTATTTAAGGTGTATGTATATAATATCCATCAACATCCGCCATACACTGAGGCGATCGCTTTTGGGCTGGGGAACAATGGTGTCACTGAAATGCCTTGATAGCAAGGCGTTCAGCCACACCAAACACCCACCCCAGGACGCGCTGTGACTGCTCCGGGGAGCTGCTCTGGCGTCATGTGCTTTACAAAAAATATTGTCACGAAGGGTACAAAAACTAAAATCAAGCATTGTCACGAAGGGGTTAAGGTAACTACTTTCCCCCCCAAATTCAATAATGCATATGAAAGTACTTGGATTATGCATTGTTTATAGGGCTCACTGGGATAATACAGTGCCTGTTCCCGTACAGTTGGATAAATGGTGGCATTGCTGATTTCAGTTCCATCACATTGTGATTCCTTATGTAAAGCTCCTTAGAAAAAACTTAAACCATAATATCTGCAGTTTAATAAAAAAAAACCCTCATACTTTAAAAGCGATATGTGTCTTTTCTTTATAGGTTATGATAAAGCAGCTAAAATTGCAAAAACAGCACATAAAGAAGGTGCTACGCTGAAAGAAACAGCTATCAAACTCGGGCTAGTTACATCGGAGCAGTTTGATAAATGGGTTAATCCAGAAGATATGCTCGGACCCAAATAAACGTGAAAAAACATGTAAAAATGACTTTCAATGCTTGACAGAAGATACCAAACAATTGGTATTAATGATGGTCTGTTATCTACAAAAACTATTAAAATGATCTCTGCCTCAATTTTTAGCTGTTATTCAGAGCTCTGTTTGTAAATGTGTACATCAGTCCCATGGGAAAAATATTTTCTCCTTGAGCATGACCTATAGTGCTGTATACAGTCATGTTGACATTCACAAAACCTGGATTTATTTTTATGCTCCAGTAAACTTTATCTACTGACCTGGAAGTGGCCATAGTTGCAAGTTGTCATATTTTGCATGACCTTCCCAGCTCTAAGCCAACTCCACTCTGAGCTGTTTTGTTTGTTTTTTTGTGCCAATGCTAATTACATCCCTTTCTAAATAGTGTAGAATGTCTGGATGTGTGATTCTATTTACCACAAGCAGCATGATAGAGAAAAGGTGTTTTGTCAAGTTGATAACAAAGACAATTGTTTTAAAAGAAAATGGCACACAATCAGATACTTTTCGCCATAGATGAATTTAGTACCTTTTTGTAAAGATTTACATATGCGTAAAATCGTATATCCTCTTTAACCCCTTCAAGACCGGGACATACCTGATACACCATGGTTACACGGTAGCTGCAGACTGGGACGTACCAGGTACGTCATCCCCAAAAAATGCCCCCGCGTTGCCACAATCGTGGTGATCACGGGGGCTCTGCTGCTGCTGCTGTCTGGCCAGGTGTCTGGGCAGACCAGCACAGCCACCTCGAGCTTGCACCCGAGCCTTCTATGACTCCCACGGAGCGATTTTGTCGGCTCCAAATCGTTTTCAGCTGCCACAGGGACCTGACACAACATTCTCCCACTGCCTGATCGCTCCATGAGAGCGCCAATGTACCGGCGATTGTGTCCCAGCTGTCAGAGGCAGCTTCAGGGACAGGGAGAAAGGGTTCTTCGGTCTCCACATGAGTGTGGAGACCAGCCCCAACCCTCCCTTGCTTCCCGATTGCTCAATTAAGAGCAATCGTGGAGTGTTAACCCCTTCAATGCCGCAATTGTGTGACTCGCATTGCAGGGGTTAATGTTAGTATTAATCAAAGTGGGCTGATGATGATCAGATCACTCCTGGCCAGGAGTGATCTGATCATTATAGCAGCCCCTGGATGACCATGCCCTACAAAGAGAGAGGGGTCATCTAGGGTAATTATGAAAAAAACTTAATAATAATAATAAAAAATACATAATTATTAACTGATCACTTGTCAGTGATATTTTAAGTCGCTGATTATTGATCGAACTCCCTGATCAATGTCAGGGGCCTACACTTGTCACCTACAAGTAATTGATAAAAAAAAGTTTAAAAATTTAAATGTGCACGTTCCAGTTTTGACTCCACAACGTCTGAGAAACATGACTTATCTATGCATGTGGGGTATTGCTGTCTTCGGGGGGGGGGGCTGGGACTGAACACAAATTAAGACCTATTTTGTTCTTTCACAGAAAAATAAACATGGTGAAACCGCAAAGTGGATGTAAAAGATGTTTTCTTTTTTTATCAGACTAAATTTGTAAGGTGCCGGTGTGGAATCGGCTGCATGGGACAGGCCAATATGCCCCTAACTAGATTCCCTGAGCTGTCTAGTATTAGGAAATATAAAGTTTTAGGCGGTTAAAATCAGATGAGACCTGGACCCAACAAACTGATCTGTCAAAATTCCATGTTTGAAAACTGAAATGCGCATGTTTCAATTTTGAACCCAGAGACATACCCTACCCGTGTATATGGGGTGTTCCTGTACTTCGAGGGTGTTATTAAATACAAATCACAAGTTGTTTCAGTAATTTTATGTATCCAGGAAAAAAAATACTGAAATACTGTGTTCAGATAGAATGGGTTTGTTAAAAATGAAATTTTACTGCAATGTTTACGACAGACTGGCACTAAAATGGTTAAATAGGTGTCGAAATGCCCCAAGTAAAGTAGGATCAGGTGAGGGACTAAGGAAAGCATTCAGAGGTTGGGCAGGCTAGATGGGCTGAATGGCTTATCTGCTGTCACTTTCTATGTTTACTCCCCAAGATTGTGGGGGGTTGTGCTAAGATTCTGTTAGATTAGCACAATGGAGGGCTTTGTGCAGCTATACCACACAAGGGCAATGGGCATACCTGGGAATTTTCTGGGCTCCAGCTACCCGGAGCCTTCCCTTGCACAACACAGCCAGGACTGCCCACTGACGTCGGGAGTTCCCACTGACGTCGGCGGGAGGTCCTGCCGATGTCAGTGGGAAACACCCCCATTTAAATGGAAATGGGCGGGGAGCTCGGCAATCTCCGGGCAAACACGGAGAGTTCCCAGGTATGGCAATGGGGATACTGGGGAATGACTGCTGAGGTAATGGCAGATATCAGGTGAGTACATCCTGTGGCCATAGTGCACCAGGAAACAAGACCACAGGCAGGATCTGCATACAAATTGTTGTTGTTTTAAATCCAGGCACCACCCTTCCAAGGATGTCACAGCCAGCTGTTTAAATAACTTTAGTTGGGCTGCAGCAAAACTAAAAACTGGAACAGAACTGGCAAGAAAAAAAGTCATGGTTCTGATGCCCCTGTCTGAAGCGAAAAGGGGTGTTTTAGTTCTCTGTCCTTCAGGGAGGTGGTTCTGTGATTTCTCAATCTGTATATATGGTATTGGGAATTCAAGGGGTAAAATTCTGTTAGCAGGGGAGTTTGTGGTTAAAATGAATTTTCAGGAAGTCCATCAAGGTGTTCCCATGAGGAAGGAATCCCAGAGATACCTCAGGGTGCTTATTCCAAGTTCCAGGCCCCGCAATTTGGTCTGGTGTCCCCCCCCTACATAAAAAAAAACAAAAAAAAAACAGATAAAGGACCTACTTTACCTGCATGGCTCCCTCTAACCAGTGGCATCTCCAGCTTTAATATTGAGGGGGGGCACATGGGGGGCCAGGGACCAAAGTAGGGGGGCCAATTATAAAACGGTGTATATATATATACATACACACACACACACACGTTAGACGTGCATTTTTAACTGCATAATATGCACTTATCTCTTTGAAGTAAAGACCGTGATTGAAATATGATTTCAAAATAACAGCTAAACTGGCAGTTATTTTTCATTCTTTAATATTAGCCCCTGCTGACAATATATATAAATATTAGACCCTGCTGCCGATAAATAGAAATATTACACCCTGCTTCCGATATATATTAATATTAACCCCTGCTGCGGATATATATTGATATTAGCCCCTGCTGCGGATATATACCTATATTATACCGTGCTGCCGATATACATAAAAATTATACCCTGCTGCCGATATATATTAATATTTGACCCTGCTGCCAATAAATATTAATATTAGCCTCTACTGCCAATATATATTATTAGTCCCTGCAGCTAATATATATAATTAGCCCCTGCAGCCAATATATATTAATATTAGCCCCTACTGCCAATATATATTATTAGTCCCTGAAGCCAATATATATAATTAGCCCCTGCAGCCTATATATATATATATATATAAATACTACACCCTGCTGCCAATATGAATATAAATACTAGACCCTGCTGCCAAAAAATATTAATATTAGCCCCTGCTGCCGATATATATTAATATTATCCCCTGCTGCCGATATATATTAATATTAGCCACTGCTGCCGATATATATAGTATTAGTCCCTGCTTCCTATATATATTAATATTAGCCCTTGCAGCCAATATATATATATAAATATTAGACCCTGCTGCCAATATATAAGTAAATATTAGCCCCTGCTGCCAATATATAAGTAAATATTAGCCCCTGCTGCCAAAACATATATAAATATTTGCCCCTGCTGCCAATATATATATAAATATTAGAACCTGCTGCCAATATATATATAAATATTAGAACCTGCTGCCAATATATTTTATAGTGAAAAAATTGGACTCTACCGAAGCATTTCCTCGGGCCCCGCTCAACGCTCCCTTGCATGCAATCACTCCCTCCGCTACCACACCAAAAATATATATTTGCTGCACTGACTGCAGATCAGGGGAAGACCATGAGTCGGTCCTGCGCCATGACATTGAGAGGTCCTCTCCCCTGTAATCATCCCCAGAGGTCCTTTGTCCCCGCATTCACTAAACCATACCGCTCTTTTACTTACACCCTGTAGTTCAGGTATAGCTCAAATAAACAACACATGGAAAGAGCACATGCAACTGAATAAGATTAAAAAAAAAATGTATTTGCAGGTATACATAAATAATGTATGGAAACTTAGCCGATACAGATCAACAGAATTTGACACACTATTTGACATCCAAACAACTATAAATCATTCTTTTTTATCACATTATTAAAATCCCAGAAATCAAAAAAGTCACAAAACTTTTAGCCATTAATGCAACACAACCATCTTAGCACTGCATCACCAAATGAACACATCATCACAGATAACAAAATGGTTGAGACCAGTTCCTATCCGGTAGAAGGACCTTTACAGGGATAGGAAATAGCTTGCTCAGTGTGTGTGAGCTATTTTCTATCCAGCAAAATTACCTTTTGCCCCCTAGTGGTCAGGTCCTGTGCAGGGATAGGAACTATCCAACTCATGTAAAGAGAGCTAGTTTCTATCCCTGTAAAGGACCTTTTGCTCCATTGTGGCCAGGTCCCGTTAAAGGATAGGAACTAGATGGTTCATGGTGAGAAATCTAGTTACCATCCATCTTAAGGACCCTTATCTCTCCAGCTCACACAGGTCCCTTACAGGGATAGGAACTAGACGGTTTATAGTGAGAAATCTAGTTTCCATCCAGCTAAAGGACTTTTATACCTTCAGCTCACACAGGTCCTTTACAAGGATAACAATCCCTAGTTCCTATACTGCGAAGGGACTCATATCTCCAGCTCACACAGGTCCCTTACAGGGATAGAAACTAGACGGTTTATAGTGAGCAATCTAGTTTCCATCCAGCTAAAGGACTTTTATACCATCAGGTAACAATGGTCCTTTACAAGGATAACAATCCCTAGTTCCTATACTGCAAAGGGACTCATATCTCCAGCTCACACAGGTCCCTTAGAGGGATAGGAACTAGACGGTTCATAGTGAGCAATCTAGTTTCCATCCAGCTAAAGGACTCTTACACCTTCAGCTAACAATGGTCCTTTACAAGGATAACAATCCCTAGTTGCTATACTGCGAAGGGACTCATATCTCCAGCTCACACAGGTCCCTTAGAGGGATAGGAACTAGCCGGTTCATAGTGAGCAATCTAGTTTCTATCCAGCTAAAGGACTTTTATACCATCAGGTAACAATGGTCCTTTAAAAGGATAACAATCCCTAGTTGCTATACTGCAAAGGGACTCATATCTCCAGCTCACACAGGTCCCTTAGAGGGATAGAAACTAGACGGTTTATAGTGAGAAATCTAGTTTCCATCCAGCTAAAGGACTTTTATACCTTCAGCTCACACAGGTCCTTTACAAGGATAACAATCCCTAGTTCCTATACTGCGAAGGGACTCATATCTCCAGCTCACACAGGTCCCTTACAGGGATAGAAACTAGACGGTTTATAGTGAGCAATCTAGATTCCATCCAGCTAAAGGACTTTTATACCATCAGGTAACAATGGTCCTTTACAAGGATAGCAATCCCTAGTTCCTATACTGCAAATGGACTCATATCTCCAGCTCACACAGGTCCCTTAGAGGGATAGAAACTAGACGGTTTATAGTGAGCAATCTAGTTTCCATCCAGCTAAAGGACTCTTACACCTTCAGCTCACACAGGTCCTTTACAAGGATAACAATCCTTAGTATCTATACTGCGAAGGGACTCATATCTCCAGCTCACGCAGGTCCCTTACAGGAATAGGAACTAGACAGTTCATAGTGAGAAATCTAGCTTCCATGGTCTTGCCATGGTCATAAAGGCAAGAAAAATTCCAGAAACATTGTGTATTAGATTTTATTTACTCTAACGCGGTTTCATAACATACCCATAGATATTCCTAATACTAATTGTGTTAATGGGTACCAACATGTCCATATATTATATGCGTTATGTTCATTTAATTATTTGTGAACATATATTATTATTATTACTATTATTTTGAAACATATACAGCTGTTGCTTTATTTTATCACATTCTCATATACATTGTGAAGATCTCAATTACAGATGTGGCATTTAGTCTATAACAAATGAGTCTATTCACTAAAAAATGATGTGCAGTAGAGTTGAGATCCCTGGCTTAACTAGAGTGAGTTATCTCTCTCTAGGCGCACGCTCTCTCTCGGCACGCGCTCTCTCTCTCTTGGCGCGCGCACGCGCTCTCTCTCTTGGCAAGCGCACGCGCTCTCTCTCTCGGCGCGCGCACACGCTCTCTCTCTCGGCGCGCGCACGCGCTCTCTCTCTCGACGCGCGCACGCTCTCTCCCTCTCGAGGCGCATGCACGTTCTCTCTCCCTCTCGAGGCGAGCGCACGTTCTCTCTCCCTCTCGAGGCGAGCGCACGTTCTCTCTCCCTCTCGAGGCGAGCGCACGCTCTCTCTCTTTCTCTCTCCCTCTCGAGGCGAGCGCACACTCTCTCTCTCCCTCTCGAGGCGAGCGCACGCTCTCTCTCGAGGCGAGCGCACGCTCTCTCTCTCGGCGAGCGCACGCGCTCTCTCTCTCTCCCTCGAGGCGAGCGCACGCTCTCTCTCTCCCTCGAGACGAGCGCACGCTCTCTCTCTCTCCCTCGAGGTGAGCACACGCTCTCTCTCTCTCGGCGAGCGCACGCTCTATCTCAGAGAGAGAGAGACGCACTTACTGGCACAGATAGAGAGAGAGACACTCACTGGCACAGAGAGAGAGAAACACACTCACTAGCACAGAGAGACACACACTCACTGGCACAGAGAGAGAGAGACACTCACTGGCACAGAGAGAGAGACACTCACTGGCACAGAGAGAGAGAGAGACTCACTGGCACAGAGAGAGAGAGAGACACTCACTGGCACAGAGAGAGAGCCCATTTTTAGTCATTTGCACGTCCCGCGCTGCTGCTTCTTCCTCTTCCTGTAGTTCTTTGTACCACACTCACTGGCACAGAGAGAGAGAGACACACACTCACTGGCACAGAGAGAGAGACACACACACACACTCACTGGCACACAGAGAGAGAGAGACACACACTCACTGGCACAGCGAGAGAGAGACACACACACACACACACTCACTGGCACACAGAGAGAGAGAGACACTCACTGGCACAGAGAGAGAGAGAGACACTCACTGGCACAGAGAGAGACACACACACTCACTGGCACACAGAGAGACACACACACACACTCACTGGCACAGAGAGAGAGACACACACACTCACTGGCACAGAGAGAGAGACACACACACACACACTCACTGGCACACAGAGAGAGAGAGACACACACTCGCTGGCACAGCGAGAGAGACACACACACACACTCACTGGCACACAGAGAGAGAGAGACACTCACTGGCACAGAGAGAGAGAGAGACACTCACTGGCACAGAGAGAGAGACACACACACTCACTGGCACACAGAGAGAGAGACACTCACTGGCACAGAGAGAGAGAGAGAGAGACACTCACTGGCATAGAGAGAGAGAGAGAGAGACGCTCACTGGCACAGAGAGAGACGCTCTCACGGGCACAGAGAGAGAGAGACGCTCACGGGCACAGAGAGAGACGCTCTCACGGGCACAGAGAGAGAGACGCTCTCACGGGCACAGAGAGAGAGACGCTCTCACGGGCACACAGAGAGAGAGACGCTCTCACGGGCACAGAGAGAGAGAGAGACGCTCTCACGGGCACAGAGAGAGAGAGAGACGCTCTCACGGGCACAGAGAGAGAGAGAGACGCTCTCACGGGCACAGAGAGAGAGAGAGACGCTCTCAAGGGCACAGAGAGAGAGAGAGAGATGCTCTCACGGGCACAGAGAGAGAGAGAGAGACGCTCTCACGGGCACAGAGAGAGAGAGAGACGCTCTCACGGGCACAGAGAGAGAGAGACGCTCTCACGGGCACAGAGAGAGAGAGACGCTCTCACGGGCACAGAGAGAGAGAGACGCTCTCACGGGCACAGAGAGAGAGAGACGCTCTCACGGGCACAGAGAGAGACGCTCTCACGGGCACAGAGAGACGCTCTCACGGGCACAGAGAGAGACGCTCTCACGGGCACAGAGAGAGACGCTCTCACGGGCACAGAGAGAGACGCTCTCACGGGCACAGAGAGAGACGCTCTCACGGGCACAGAGAGAGACGCTTGATGGCACAGAGAGAGAGAGACTCGATGGCACAGAGAGAGAGAGAGAGACACTCGATGGCACAGAGAGAGAGAGAGAGACACTCGATGGCACAGAGAGAGAGAGAGAGAGACACTTGATGGCACACAGAGAGAGAGAGAGAGACACTCGATGGCACAGAGACTGAGAGAGAGAGAGACACTCGATGGCACAGAGACAGAGAGAGAGAGACACTCACTGGCACAGAGACTGAGAGAGCGAGACACTCACTGGCACAGAGAGAGAGACACTTACTGGCACACAGAGAGAGAGACACTTACTGGCACACAGAGAGAGAGACACTGGCACTGAGAGCGAGACAGAGAGAGACTCTCACTGGCACTGAGAGAGAGACAGAGAGAGACACTGGCACACAGAGAGAGACAGAGAGAGACACTCACTGGCACACACAGAGAGAGAGAGAGAGACAGAGAGAGACACTCACTGGCACATAGAGAGAGAGACAGAGAGATACACTCACTGGCACACAGAGAGAGAGACAGAGAGATACACTCACTGGCACACAGAGAGAGACACACTCACTGGCACACAGAGAGAGACACACTCACTGGCACACAGAGAGAGACACTCACTGGCACACAGAGAGAGACACTCACTGGCACACAGAGAGAGACACTCACTGGCACACAGAGAGAGACACTCACTGGCACACAGAGAGAGACACTCACACACACTCACTGGCACAGCGAGAGAGACACACACACTCACTGGCACACAGAGAGAGAGAGACACTCACTGGCACAGAGAGAGAGAGAGACACTCACTGGCACACAGAGAGAGACACACACACTCACTGGCACACAGAGAGAGAGACACTCACTGGCACAGAGAGAGAGAGAGAGACACTCACTGGCACAGAGAGAGAGAGAGAGACGCTCACTGGCACAGAGAGAGACGCTCTCACGGGCACAGAGAGAGAGAGAGAGAGACGCTCACGGGCACAGAGAGAGACGCTCTCACGGGCACAGAGAGAGAGACGCTCTCACGGGCACAGAGAGAGAGACGCTCTCACGGGCACAGAGAGAGAGACGCTCTCACGGGCACAGAGAGAGAGACGCTCTCACGGGCACAGAGAGAGAGACGCTCTCACGGGCACAGAGAGAGAGAGACGCTCTCACGGGCACAGAGAGAGAGAGACGCTCTCACGGGCACAGAGAGAGAGAGACGCTCTCACGGGCACAGAGAGAGAGAGACGCTCTCACGGGCACAGAGAGAGAGAGACGCTCTCACGGGCACAGAGAGAGAGAGAGAGACGCTCTCACGGGCACAGAGAGAGAGAGACGCTCTCACGGGCACAGAGAGAGAGAGACGCTCTCACGGGCACAGGGAGAGAGAGAGAGACGCTCTCAGGGGCACAGAGAGAGAGAGAGACGCTCTCACGGGCACAGAGAGAGAGAGAGAGAGACGCTCTCACGGGCACAGAGAGAGAGAGACGCTCTCACGGGCACAGAGAGAGAGAGACGCTCTCACGGGCACAGAGAGAGAGAGACGCTCTCACGGGCACAGAGAGAGAGAGAGACGCTCTCACGGGCACAGAGAGAGAGACGGTCTCACGGGCACAGAGAGAGAGAGACGCTCTCACGGGCACAGAGAGAGAGAGACGCTCTCACGGGCACAGAGAGAGAGAGACGCTCTCACGGGCACAGAGAGAGAGAGACGCTCTCACCGGCACAGAGAGAGAGAGACGCTCTCACGGGCACAGAGAGAGACGCTCTCACGGGCACAGAGAGAGACGCTCTCACGGGCACAGAGAGAGACGCTCTCACGGGCACAGAGAGAGACGCTCTCACGGGCACAGAGAGAGACGCTCTCACGGGCACAGAAAGAGACGCTCTCACGGGCACAGAGAGAGACGCTCTCACGGGCACAGAGAGAGACGCTCTCACGGGCACAGAGAGAGACGCTCGATGGCACAGAGAGAGAGAGAGACTCGATGGCACAGAGAGAGAGAGAGACTCGATGGCACAGAGAGAGAGAGAGAGACTCGATGGCACAGAGAGAGAGAGAGAGAGACTCGATGGCACAGAGAGAGAGAGAGAGACACTCGATGGCACAGAGAGAGAGACACTCGATGGCACAGATTGGCATGCCGGCAATCCATTAAGTGGCCAGCGGAGGTGGTTTTACAGCTGCTTTGAAACTGTCAGCCGCATCGGCTGCAATTGGAGCTTAGTGTGCCGGCACACTGGGAAATGTCACGGTTTCTCGAGGGTGGGCCGGGTCAATGGTATAGCGTTTCAATTGGGGGGGCACACTGGGGGACACAGCATAATGTAGGGGGGCCATGGCCCCCTCTGGCCCCCCCCGGCAACGCCACTGCCTCTAACCAGCTTAAAGACAATCAAGGGAGCAGGAGGTATGGTCCGATCCTGCTCCCTTGTGATGTGTGCGCGGCAACTTTTGCTGTGCGTCGGGATTTGATGTATCTCGGCGCACAACACTGAAGCCCAAAGCCTTCCGCACTTACTGCACTGGAAGGAGAGGACACAGAAGAAAAAAAGCCAAGAGAAGAACGAAGAGGAGGAGGAAAAGTGACAGTGACAGAGAAAAGGTAGGAAAACCTTCAGTGAGAGTGAATTAGTGTGTGAGAGTGATGTTATGCTGTAGTTTATGCTGAATGTTTGTGAATGAGTGTGTGTGTGATAGCATTTATGTGTAAGGGGGGGTAGCATGGTATAGGGAGGCTGTAATCACATTCCTATCATGCCCAGGTTCCAGCATGTACTGGCTGCCTGGGCATGATAGGAGTGTGATTGCTGTTACCAATTATATATATATATATATAATATTTGTTGTTTTTTGTCCCATTTTGGTGTGTTAACCACACTTTTATTAAAAGTAAGTTACACCCCATAATTGGGCAGGATTTGATGCATTATTGTTAATGTCTGGCTCCATGTATAGTGATAGGTGGGACATGCAGTCTAGGGCACCAGGCTGGTGTTTTTGTTCTGTTTTCATTTATCCCTGCCGCTCTTTGTGGTACATGACAAGATCTTTTCCAAATTTAATCTGTATGATATATGGAGTTCAGCATTCTAAAGACAGTAATTTTACATTACTTTCTAAAGTTTATAAATCCTATTCTAAAAATTTGAATTTTGAAGAATTTTAAAAATTCTTATATAGCCTGCAAATAATATAAATAAGTTGAAGAATTTCATACAATAAATAACAATATCAAATATGGTTCTATGGTGAACCCATAAACGTTTTATAAGGGGCATTTTAATTAAATTGGGTGCCAAAAATAAACAAAATAAGGGCTAAGTTTTGTCAGACATATAGATATATATATATATAGATATATATATATATTTGCAAACTTAGAAAATGATGAAAATAAACAATTTCAACCTTAATAACTGAACAAAATAAGGTAATACTATTAGAAATGAAAACATAATTAGAAGAGAAAGTAAATAATGCAATTTTAGCATTAAAACAGTGGTAGGACAGGAAAGTCTCACAAATTACATTTAGACAGAAAAATCAGATGATCAAGATAGTTAGGTACCTGACTTATCTGTCTCCATCTATTGGGAAAGCTTTTGCTGATTATTATAAATCTCTTTATAATTTATTAGAAAACGAGAGCACCTCTATAGAGATTAAAGGATTTCTTACAAAACTTAATTAAATCGTTAGAAATTTTAATGCATACTTTTTATCAGATGCAATTTATAAGACATTAAAGCCTCTAATTTGACCTATATTGTATAGACCTTTTGCATAGAGAGAAACAAGGATGTTTTTTGTAAGAATTGCTGAGCGACAATATCTGCTATTCTTAAACCCAATACAGACCCTGATTTCTGTCACATTCAGGAGAATGTCTGCAGTCACTTCAGGCCATCCGCATAACAGGGGAAGCCTCTGTGACGCACAGCAGTAGACGGGCCCTTGACTCGCAGGCTTGTTCCCATGAATTATTTGCCCTAAGTTGCTGAATTCAGGCACTCTGATGTGGCCCTCTGTTTGGAAGTGATGTGTTTCTGCTCTATTTCCTGGCAAATCTTAATTCCTATTACTGTGTAAGACCCTGTTTAGACTACTCTCTGTCTAGTGATTTTGTATCCTGTTGACCTTATCTGTGTACGGAACCTAGCTTTGTGTGACTACACAATAGGTATATTGTTCCGGGCATTGGTTAAAAAACAACTGTCCTCTGTACCTGACCTGTTCCGTGTATTACCTGTGGCACCCGCATCTACAAAGATCTTGTCCCACAACACTGGCTTTGCTAATCTTCAACTCAGATATACTGTATTGGCCTCTACCTGAACCTCCATGCTATTGCTATTATCAAAGACTATGATCTCCAATATTGCGGCTAAACCCTTGGGTAGGTTATCAGGGTGTGTAACTCCTATGATGATTGCTCTAGGTTTAAGCATTTATGACATTACACCAGGGTCAAGATCTGAATCTGGGAATACCTCACTTCTGCCCATTCCCTGCTGTTAGTTTAGTCCCTAAAGCCATATCTTCCACACCAGTACCATTGAAACTCCCAGCTCCCCATTGTTACAGTGGGGAATCAGATACCTGAACCAATGTTCTATTCTTTAATAATAAAACCAAATATCTTATCTTACATTGGATTGTGTGCTTATATTCACTGCAACCATATGATCTGTCCTTATAGCAGAGTCCTACTAATGCCAGATTCAAGTCTCCGACGTCGACAGCACATACCACTCAGACACGTTTCTCTGTATCAGCTTGCTCAAGTGCGTGTAAGGTAAGTTCTGTCTCCTACTTCAAGCATATCCTCAAAAATCCTCATTGGAGTGACACAAATTATTAAATCTTTTTTTTCCAATTGGTGGGCAAAGCAGTTTAACGATATCCCCACTCACTCAAAGAGGAAGTAGCGAGCAGCAACAGAGGTTGTCTAGGCGCATTGTGCAGACGTCCACCAGCTGCCCCTGCTACACACCAGGGGATCTGGGGATGCATTGGTAAGTCTGGGGCGGCATAAAGCATTTCTGGGAGTAGAGTTGAATACCTAGGGAGCAGAGCAGCATATATGGGGTGCATAAAGAATATCTCGGGAGCAGAGTGGCATATCTATAAGTGAATTATAGATATGAACTAAAGGGCTTAAAATGGCTATTGGTTTTCCAAATTTCTGTTTGTATATAACATATCTTGTCAAAAGCAGGACTAATTGCATAATAGGTACCAAAATGTTAAAATACATGTATTTCTGTTCATTAGGTAAAATACTGTTTTACCATTACACTGTGTATTTTTTCTTTAAAAAATAAAATTTTCTTTAAAATAGCACAAAACTATAAGGCCTATAATCCGGCAAATACAGTATATATTTTCATATACATAGTGTCTTGCCATGATAGGAGTGTGATTGCTGACTATAAATGCTGGAAACAGTGTGATTGCTAACAGCTGTTTGATTGTAACAGATCCCAGATTCCAGCATTTACTGGCAGCCTGGGCATGATAGGAGTGTGATCCTATCCCAAAAGCCATCCAGAACTTACAATAAAATTTTATGTTCATGAACAGAACACTCCTATCATGCCCAGAGTCCAGCATGTACTGGTTTAATCGAACAAAAATAGTCTTAGCTGCATACATGGCTAATCACAAACTGGCAGCAACGTTTAATGCACATCAGTGGATGACGATGGAAAATACAGTTTCTATTTTCGCTCCATTAGAACAGTTAACTAAAGAAATAAGCTGAAGTTATGCGTCTGTTGCTAAAGTTGGTCCTTTGATTGCAGCACTGAAGCGTCTGCTAGAAAGAGAGGCGCAAACAGACCATGGTGTAAAAACAGCCAAAATATACCCTCTATTGGAGGCTGTTAACACATGTTTTCAAGACACTGAGTCTAACCATCTGTACTTCATTGCAACATTACTAGATCTGCAATTTAAAGAACATTATTTTAATGCAGAGAAGAAGCAGCGTGCACGGCAAATTATACAGGCACAGTTTGAGGTGAAGCATCTGGTGAAGGAGGCATGAGACATGCAGCACAGAGGAAAGTTTGCTAGAGAAACTGTCTTGTACAAGCGATGAGTCGCACGCTCCCTCACTTTTTGACATGTTTGATGAGATCCTACAGTAAACTCCCAGATCCACAGCAGTGCCGCAACAGCAGGAGATTTATCTAGCTGAACTACCTATCGCCAGAAGTGAGAATCCCCTTGACTACTGGCGCATGCACAAAACACTTTCCATTGCTTTTACGTCTTGCGTGCAGGTATTTATCTGCCCCAAGCACCAGCACAGAGTGAAAGACTGTTCAGTGCAGCATCTCATTTTCTTGATGAGAAGAGGAACTTTCTCTCTTCCTGAGAGCAACTTTTAGTCTTGAAGAGAAACCTGCCACTTTTACTTAAATAGAAAACAATTTGCTATGTGTAACTTAGATTAACATTGTGTAGCCATGTTCTTGAGGCTACATCTGTTTACACTTGTTAATTTTAGTTCTATTATTGCTGTTTTACACTGTAATTTTCACTTAAAGTGGAATAAGTTTACAAAAACAGAATAGAGGCCCTTTGCCATTCTGTGATATTTGCCTATTGTTTACATAAAATGGTTTGTTATGAGTACACACAGATGTCATCTGCTGTGTTTCAAGAGTTCATTAATAATGACACTTCCTTTCAGTTTTTGACATCATATGCCTGGATGGTATCTTAGTGCATTCTCCTTATCTGATCTCTCATCGTACACATGTTCATATTGACCTCCCAAAGCCTTTGGCAGAATATACGCCAAGATGGAAAAATACCAATTCAAAATATATCATTTCCACCTCTGGCTTTGAAATGTATCCAGTGAAATACCGTATTTCCCCATGTATAAGACGCTCCCTAAATTGACCCCCCACCTCCCCTAACTTTCAGCAGTCCAAATATTAATTTTATACTTACTGTTAGATGAGTTGCTGAGCAGTGTGGACACTATAAGGAAAGGGGCAGGGCCAATCAATGAACCTGAAAGGGGCATAGCAAATTGTCAGTGTGACTGCAGGGAGTTACTGGGAAGTAGTAACTGCAATCTACAATCTGCAGCCACTGTATAAGACGCAGCCAGTTTGTAGACCCAAACATATTAGAAAAAAAGTTATAACAAGATATGTTTATACATGGGGAAATATGGTAATTAGCAATTTCTGAAATCTCAAGCCTCTCCAACGTGTTCTTAGGTTTCTTTAAAAATTTGCAATAATTGAACGGCCTTTTTTTCTGCTTTCATATTAATATGCAAACAGATTCTCACAACCTCTGCCCACTAAATGTGGAGGTTACACTGCAGAAATTCCTAATTAGTTCATTGAAAATAACTGCTAAGAACTCTTTTGTAAAGTTCAATTAAAAGTATAGCATCATGATGGGTATGTCTAATAACTCTGGTTATAAAATACAGCGGTACTAAACAAACTTCCCAATTTATACAGTGAAGGAAAACATTATTTCACGCCCTTCTTATGTTGTACCTTTGCCCACTTACAAAGACATGATCAGTCTATAATTTTAATAGGTTTATTTGAACAGTGAGAGACAGAATAACAAACAAAAAATCCAGAATAACGCATTTCAAATAAGTTATAAATTGATTGGCATTTTACTCAGTGGAATAAGTATTTGATGCCCTGTCAAACAGTAAGATGTCTGGCTCCCAGGTGTCTTTTATACAGGTAACGAGCTAAGATCAGGAGCACTCTTAACCCCTGGTACCAGTACGTCCAAAAACGCATCCCAAGAATCCCCTATGGAGGTACCGGTACGTCCAGCCCTTCTTCACTGCTGACGTAACCCGGAAGTTCATCGGAGGACAGGATATCCCCTGCAGGGGATATCCTGTCCTCCGATTAGGCACAGACGCTGCGATCTCTATGCACGTCTGTGAGGACCTGCATAGAGATTACAGTGTGATCGGTGCAGGGGAATTGCGTGGAGGGGAGTGAGAAACCATGTCGCTCACCCTCCTCCTGTGCTGAAACAGACAAAAAAGAAGAAAAAAAACGGTTATTCATTTAAAAAATGATGATAAAAAAATCATTAAAATAATGATGGGAGTATTGTGAAATAACTCCAGGTGTAAACTTCTGCTTGCCACTTAGCAACAGGACCAAGGCTCAGAGAGCCAGGCTGTGGATGTTTAGAACTGAGTGGCCCAGATGGAACTTCTGAATGATTCAGAGGTGAGCAGGGTGAGCTTTTTGGCATCAACTCAACTCTCTGTGTTTGGAGGAGGAATGCTGCCTATGACCCCAAGAACACCATCCCCACCGTCAAACATGGAGGTGGAAACATTATGCTTTGGGGGTGATTTTTTTGCTAAGCGGACAGGACAACTTCACCACTTCAAAGGGACGATGGATGGGGCCATGTACTGTCAAATCTTGGATGAGAACCTTCTTCCAGGGCATTGAAAATTGGTTGTGGATGGGTATTTCAGCATGACAATGACCCAAAACACACGGCCAAGGCAACAAAGGAGTGGCTCAAGAAGAAGCACATTAAGGTCCTGGAGTGGCCTAGCCAGTCTCCAGACCTTAATCCCATAGAAAATCTATGGAGGGAGCCGAAGGTTCGAGTTGCTAAACGTCAGCCTCCAAACCTTAATCACAAAATCAGCAGGGGATCAAATAATTTTTTCCTTCACTATAAGACTGTTTGGGTTGTGTGAAGAATATAGACTCACCTCCCATTCCCTCGAAAGATTAACTTGGTAGTATAACAAAGCTCTCCCTATTTGTATATCCCCATAGCAGTCCTTTCATAACCCTCTGAGGCTAAATTTCCTAACCAGGGTACAGAAAAAGGAATCAAAAATTTTAAACGTGTACTTTAACATGTATCTATTGGTGTCGGTGGGGGCTCCTCACCAACAACATAAAAAGTGACTTCTGCTGTCCAATAAGTGGTCAGACTGTCATAATCTCTGTTCACATGGGACACTCATAACCACTAAAAAATGATACATTGTATCCTATTACGTAACATAAGTATCACCTGCTTGTATTCACAGATGAACCGTTTACCGGTATCAATTTAGACGAAGATGTTTCTACCTTGCAGTATACATCCTATCTGAATCCCCATTCATAAAAAATGCAATCCACTGGAGTTTTAATATCTGTCTGATATGTTAGCAGGAATACTGGCCACAACGCATTATTAGCTTGATTGCCCTGCACAAATCCTACTTGGTCCCTCTAACTGGTTCACCAAGAGAGCTGTAGTCACTCATAGTGATCACCCAGATGTATCCTCCTGTTGCCCCCGAAATCACTTCCAGCACTAGTTAGCATGCACACCTTGGAACCTTGCCATGTATACCCAATAAGTAGACAACTACCTTCAATTGAGTACAGCAAGAATGAATATTTTATTGTTGTAAAACATAGCCTTATATAGCCATAGAATTGCATTAACATAAACAGATACATGTGTTCAGTTCAGTCACACACTCCGTAACATCGCCTACAAATTGGTAATCCCCAAAAAATTTTTCAACAAAAGAGAAGTACTTGACCACCCGCACTCCCAAATAATGTAACTGCCGCAGGGAAGAAGGGCCAAATGTGCTTTCTCCCTGGAGTCCTCTCAGCCACTGGGGAGAAGACAGAGAGGCAAGGGTTCCTTCCATATGGGGTTCTGGGCTAACTGCCTGGCACCTCTTGGGACCACAGGGCACATATTCGGAGGTGACGTGCAACACCTCCGAATATGTCGATTGTTTCCTACAAACATATGTTCCCAAAATGCCAGCTTATAATAAGGATACAACACACATACAAAATATCTTAGATAATATCACATGGGAAAAAGGATGGAGATGGGTAACTACGGACGTATCATCACTCAATACAGTGATTAAACACAAACAGGGAATTGAAGCCATAGACCACACACTTACTCAAGATAAGGATATAGTGGACGAACAAAATTATTTTATTTTAAGTTGTATTGAGTTCATTTTAAACTATAATTATTTTTGCTTTGAGGGCAGTTTCTACTTACAGAAATGCGGTACAGCCATGTTATGTTTGGTGGCCTAAAATGGATGAAATTATTGAGAAGTGGGTAAAGAACTGTGCACCATGTCAATCCACACGTCATGCTCCACCTAAAGCCCCGGTACACCCATGGGATGTGACTAGGTCAACTTGGTCCCGTTTACATATAGATCTTGCCAGCCCTTTTCATGGACAAATGTTTTTTTTAGTTGTTGACTCCTTTTCAAAATGGTTAGAAATTGTTCCAGTTACATCTGCTACCTCGATCACCGTCATAAAGATTCTAAGGAGTCTGTTTGCTACACATGGGTTGCCGGATACAATTGTGTCTGATAATGGCACACAATTTACCTCATCAGAATTCTAAATCTTTATGGAAAGTAATCTTATTCGACATGTCACAATTGCACCATTTCATCCATCCTCAAATGGTCAAGCTAAGCGTATGGTTCAGACCACAAAAGACTCACTCAAGAGAATTATTGAGGGAGAATGGAATCGTAGGCTTGCAAATTTCCTTGTACAACAACATGTGGCACCACACTCAAGCACCAGTAGGAGTCCAGCTGAGCTCCTCTTGAACCGCCGTCTAAAAACTTGTCTGGATCGTTTACATCCTGATTTGACGCCTGAGCTGCAAGAGAAGCAAGAATTGCAATTCAATAAGCGCTATAATATTTCTACTGTGAGAGTATTTGTACCTGGCAGTGCTGTTTATGTGAGGAACTATGCTTTTGGGCCTATATGGATATCTGCACAAGTACTTGTGGCCACAGGACCTTTGTCATACAAAGTACAGACTGCTGATGGTAGAATATTACGAAGGCACGTAGATCAGATCCGGGAACGAAGTAACAAGATTGTGCCTGCTGCGGGTCCCAGTCGTACTGGGTCTCCTGTGATGCCAGATGTTGGTGAACCACTAGATGATACAGGTGTCAGTTCTTCAGGCGTTGTTGTTGCAGAGCCAGTTCCTTGCAGTCCACAGGACAGAGCACAGGATGACGGCCAAACTGATGGTCCAGGCGAAACTGTTCCAACCTTGGGGTTGACAAGAAGAAATATTCACCCTCCCAATTATCTGAAAGACTTTGAGGTCTAGGGGGGAGGAGTGTTATGTATTGGGGTATTATGCAGTCTGTTTTGCCAGCATAATGGAAATGTGCACTTGTTCGGTTGTGTTAGGTCTCTTGTATCTTAATCTGGTGCATGTGGTTACTGAAGTAAAGAAAAGAAGTTATGTTCCACTGCTTGTCTGTGTTTGTGAGCAACATCTACATAATATTCAAATACACAAAACTATATGAGCTGCCACCAACAATCCTGGTTAGAGAACATTCCGAAGGGCCAAATGACGAGGATCAGGAGGAAGTGTACACGAGAAGAAGACTTTAAAACACAGGCATTGGAAATAAAGAAAAAATCCACAGAGAAGAAATACCCAGAGACTTTACTAAACAAAAGCATGTTGGAAGTAAAACAAATGGATAGATCGAAATTACTAGAAGTGAGCCAACACAGACAAAAGAAAGATAATAAAAAACAAAATTGAAGCTGTTCTTATATCACAAAATACAACACAAAAGCACACCAAATCAGAAGAATTTAAAAAAAAACATTGGCATATACTGAAAAGTGATGCAATTTTATGTTCCTCTTTACCGATGAATCCACAGATCATATACAAAAAAAACAATACACTGAAACATCATTTCTTACCTAGTGTACTGCCAAAATTAAGAAACTGGTGGGGGCTTATTCCCTCCTTAGTGGAAAACCAAAAGGATTTCATATATGTGGAAGGTGTAAGATGTGTGTCAACTTACCGAAAAAACCCACAAATTTCACCTGTACACAAACAGGAACAAATTAATAAAACAAGGAATAAATTAATTGTAATACCAGGTATGTGGTGTACCTCCTACAGTGCCCCTGTGGACTGCAATATATCGGACGAACAATTAGACCCCTAAAAGAGAGAGGACTGGAACATCTAGGAAATATTAGAAACAAAAGCATTAAACAGTGTACCAAGACACTAATTCATCCACAAAATTTTCCATGGAAACCCTCAATATTGTGGGGATAGATGTAGCACCACCAAATTGGAGGGGGGGGGCAATTATGTAAAGAATATCTCTAAAAAAGAAACTGAACGGATCATAAAGGAGGATTTAACACAGATTTAGACATTTTTTATTTATACATATTTTTATATCGTTGTTTTTTCCTGTATAAATTAACTTATAGACAACAAACATAGAACTCGTACATAATATACAATATATTGATGGATCGGTACTCCCTACCATAATGTATATATAGAAATATGCATCACATTGGCTCGAAGATACCTCTCCGAATTGTTATGTATTCTAAGAAAGCTTTTTGTTTCTTCTTTCTTCTGACCGATAACAAAGAAATGTGTCAGATGTTCTGACGGCATGGAAGGTTCCTCCAAAAGAAACAGCTGAAAAGAAGAGAACAAGAGTCCTAAGTCTGACGTTCCAAGGTAGAAACGGACTTACACAAAGAAAATACTTACTCGTCCGGACAACCTCATCGGGGGACACGCGGAAGTGAACCCGGTATCTCCTTTGGCAACCTGAGGAAGTATAAAAGAAGACAATTGGAGCGAGTGGATCAATCATCGATACCTCCTGATGAAGCCATTTTCCAGGCGAAACACTAGAGGATTCTCAATACGGACTTTTAACACGGACTTTCACTCTAGTTTTATCTTTGCATATTATAGTTTTATATTCAGTTGGGTATTACCCCTTAATTAAATATATTTTTTAAAACATATGGTTACTCACCTTCATTTATTAAATACATTGTGGAGTTTTCTGACAGAACAACGTGCAGTGCATATCGGTGGATTCTCGGCATGGAAGGATAAGAGTTACCCCCAGAGTATAAGACGCGACCAGCACATTTGATTGATGTGCCACCAGCTGTGTGAGTGCAATCTTTTTCTTCCAAATATACACTGAGTTTGCATACTACACTATTATGTCTCTTTTTGCTGTTTTCTCGTTTCCTTTTAAAGTATCTGAGTAAAAAGGGGGAAGGGTAGATAGTAAGAAAAGTGGGGGGAGAGGGTAGTAAGAATATTAAATTAAATAGATTGAATGAGTGAGAGAATTAATGAGTTAATGTGTGGATGCATTGTGTGAATGAGTGAGAGTATGAATTAATATGTGGATGAATTGTGTGGAAGAGTGAGAGAGTAAATGACTGTGAATGAATTGTGTGAATGAGTGACTGTAAAAGTGTCAGTGTGTATCATAGATGTTTGATTTGTGGAAAGGCAAAGAGAGCAGAAGCAGGGTGTTTATGGGGCAAAAGATGGCACAGGCCGGTGCTGTTTGGGACAAAGATGTTGTACGCTAGACTGTTTGGGGACAAAGTTGACTCATGCTGGGCTATTTGGGGACAAAGATGTCATGTCTTACGTGTGTAATTTGGGGGCTGGCCTTTGGGATGTGCAAGCTGTGATCTATGCCTCTAATTCAGGGGGGTTTATCTTTACCTTTAATGCTGAGTTTTTATGTGAATTCCAATTGATCTATACCTGTAAAGCTGGGTTTGTGTGTTATTCTGTTGATCCATATCTTCTATGCTATGTTTCCATACATTATTTATCTATACCTGCAAATACAGGGTTTGTATGTCTTATTCAGTTGATTTATACATGCAGTGCTGGGTTTGTGTGTTCTGTTGATCTACACCTGCAATGCTATGTTTCCATGCATTATTGTATACCTGCAAATACAGGATCTGTATGTCCGTTTCTGTTTATTTGATCTACACTTTCAGTGCGGCGTTCACATATGATTTCCAATTGATCTATACATGCAAAGCTGGGTTTGTGTGTTAATGTGTTGATCTATACCTGCAATGCTATGTTTCCATCCATTGTTTATGTTTACCTGCAAATATAGGGTTTGTATATCTTATACAGTTGATCTATACATGCAAGTGCTGTTTACATGTGTTTATTTGATCTATACCTGAACTACAGGGAGTAAGTAAAAGAGAGGTATGGCTTAGTGAATGGGGGGATAAAGGGACTCTGGGGATGATTACGGAGGAGAGGACCTCTCAATGTCACGGTAGGGTCAGAAGGAGGGGAGAATGCACTGACTCTCACAGTCTTCCCCTAATCTACGGTCAGTCTGGCAATTATTTTTTTTGTTAGTGGAGGGAGTGATTGCACTCTAGGGAAAGTGGACTGGGGCCCATGGAAATGCTTTGCTGGGGTCCAATTCTTCCAAAATAAAATATATTGACAACAGAATCTAATATTTATATATACACGTTTCATTGACGATCTGCTGTTTATTTGGACTGACACTGAGGACTCTCTTGTTAAAATGATGCAGAACTTAAACATGTGTGACTCTCCGATAAGAGTCACATATTCAAGTTCCAAGGCCATTGAATTCCTTGATTAAAAAATCACTCTAATAAATAATGCTTTCCATTTTCTCAAAATCAACTGACAGGAGTACTTTATTACACCGCAATAGTTTCCATCCTCCTCATCTCATTAAGTCTCTTCTTATATCTCAATTTTTACACGTAATGTGCAACTGTACTGATGAAACTATCAGAACAACAGAGATTAAAAAGATGAGATTAAAATTCTCAGTCCGTGGATATGTGTAACGGCCCCGTGCGCAGCATGTCACCCGAGTACCCGCGACTGTGTAACGGCCTCGTACGCAGCATGTCTCCCAGTACCCGCGACTGGCGGGTACTCGATACTTACCTCCTCGGTCGTCCTACGTCCCCGATCCCCCTGATGAACCAGATCGCTACGGCACCGATGCCTCACGGTGTCCGAGCACGGTGGTTCGTAGTAACGAACTACCACAGAGAGAAGGACGTGCATGGTGCTGCACGCCACGCCCCCCTTCCTCTCTTATACCCCTGTGGAGACGCCGGAATGTCTATTGGACACCGGCACGGCAGGGGGCCGGGTCTGGAGAAGCGGCACATTTAAAAGCTGAGTACTCATTCAGTGCTCAGTTGTTTTAACGGTTGAGCTCCCTGTGTTACCTTTTCCTTGCTGGATTACTTACTACTTGATACCTGTTGCCGGACCCTGCTTGTTACCTGATTACTCTCTACTTGATACCTGTTGCCGAACCTTGTTTGCTACCTGACTACGCTCTGTTGGGGTAAATACAAAGTATGTATATCTGTAATTAATATGTGCTTGATTAAGTTTGTGTGTGTATGTATGTATGATAGCTGCAAGCAACTTAAGGGGAAGTAACAGGAAAGACAGCTGTAAGAAGATATCACACCTATACACTATGTAGAGAAGAAAGGAAATGCATCACCTGGAGATAGGCATGGGAAAAATAGCAAGTCAATAACAGCACACGGTGGGGTCTTGGGAACACAGGACAGGGACCTCATTTACACATCAATAGAGAAATCCCTTAAAAAGACATTGTAGAAACACATAGAAAGGAGACTAGATTGGTGAGTCTCACCCTTGGCACATCACCCACACAGCATACACACTTAGCAGCAGATATTAGATAGATGGGATGTTTGTGAGTGGTATGAATGATTGACATCTGTATATCACTGTAACTCTGGTTTTATTCTTTGCTGTAACATTAATCTGGGTAGATTCTAATTAAAGCCTCTCTCTCTGGTAAGGATCTTGGGTTGGCTGTTTTATTGTAATATCAGGTAGAAAACCTTAGTAGAACTAGACATATATATTATCTGGAAAAGGGGATACGGTTATATGTTAGTTCTTGGAGGAAGTAACAAGGGTATTACATTTATCATTAATACACAACGCAGAGTGGATTATTCTCCACACATATGAATTGGTGGTATTGGTTTGAGAGAGGAGAAGTATATACAACACGCTCAACCTGATACCTGCAGCCGGACCTTGCTTGTTACCTGATTACTCTCTACTTGATACCTGTTGCCGAACCTTGCTTGATACCTGACTACTCTCAAACCTGATACCTGTTGCCGAACCTTGCTTGCTACCCGACTACTCTCGTCCTGATAGCTGTTGTTGGACTTTGCCTACATTAGGCTATACTCCTCGCTCCTATCCCTGCGTACTGGTTTCCTCACCTGACCCCATCATAATATAACAACCGAGCCGTTATGGAAACCGCGGGGTTAGCAGAGACCGTCACTGCCCTCACACAGCAGCTGGCGACGTTCACCCAATCGTTACAAGAGGTCCAAACCGGACAGAACCTTTTGCAACAACAAATACAACCAGGTCCTTTGGTATTACAGGGGGCAACCGCACCAGAACCACAAGTATCCATGCCTGACAAATATTCCGGGGAACGCAAAAAATACAAGACTTTCGTAACTTCATGTCAGATATTATTCAATCTGAAACTGTCATAAATCTACTCACCCTCTCCCCGGCTCCAGCGACGGCAGAACACAGCGTCGGGTTTCCTCTCAGCCTCTGCTCGCCGACACAGACTCGAGCAGAGGCTGCGTGCAGGCACGCCCCCTCTGTTGCCAGCAGAGACCAGCAGGGAGGAGGACGCGTTCTCAGGTTACTATGGGGACGCGTCTACTCCCTGCTGCTGCAGATAGACGCCGGCTCCGTAGAAGTTGCGTCTCTCCGTATGACGTCATTTTGGCGCCAAATTCAAACAATAAAAGCCCCTTCCACTGAGCAATCATTGCTCAAGTATAAGCTGGTTATTGCCTCTGTACCTAAGCGTTCCTGATTGATTCTACTCGTGTACCAGACCTTCCCTTCTGATTTTTGACCTACGTTCCTTGCTGCCTGCCTCGACCATTGCGTGTGACCTGACCTTGTTTCTGGATTATCCTTTTTGTACCTCGCCTCGGACTTTGTGGTTTCCATCTGCGATTAGGAACCAGCTACCTGTTTGGCTCACGGGTTAACCGTGATAGAAACCTAGGACCTATACTTCTGACTATGTCAAAATCCATACGGTCATCTCACTACTGTCGGGTGAACCCCAGCTCTGGGCTCATCACCTGCTCCACAACAACAGCCCAGTACTTGAGAAATGGGCCTCTTTTCGTCAGGCCATGGATGCCTTATACGAAGAGCCATTTCGCACCACCACCGCAACAAGCACTTTAAGGGCGTTACGGCAGGGTAGAAGACCTGTGGAAGAATACATAGCGGAATTTAGTCGTGTATCCCTGGAGACTACATGGAACGATTCCACCTTACACGACCAATTCCGGTTGGGTCTGTCGGACCCCATAAGGGATGAATTAGCCCGTACCATCATACCATCCTCTCTGGAGGAATTCACCAGACTGTCCATTCAAATAGATAGGAGATTACGGGAACGAAAGGCCGAGCGCCAATCATCTCCTTCATCCTCTTGGCCTAGCGTACGACCACAAAACAAAACCACACCCAAGGACAACCATGAAGAGCCTATGCAACTGGGGCTCATCAGGGGCCCGTTGTCCGTTGCCGAAAAAGAACGGCGCAGGACTCTGGAATTGTGTCTATACTGCGGCACCAAGGGACATTATGCCAACGAGTGCCAAAACAAAAGACGGTCGTCCAAGGGTAAGCAACCCTCTCTATCTGTCCCACGTAACCATGTTACGTCGACTTATTGCACCTCTCACCTGTCCCTTTCCATTATGTTTCAGTGGACGCGAGAGTCTATTGTACTCTCAGCGATGATTGATTCAGGAGCCAGCAGCAACATCCTGGATGCTGACATCATCCAATGTTACGGTATATCCGTACGAAACAAGACTACACCCCTCTCGTTACGGTTGGTGGACGGGAGTCCACTGAAACCCGATCCCATCACTACAGAGACGTACCCTTGTGTGTACATATCAACCCAAACCATGTTGAGGACTTAATATTTGATGTGGTACCCTCTCCTATTTTTCCTGTATTATTGGGTCTCCCCTGGCTGAGGACACATAATCCCGTCATAGATTGGGAGACGAGTGATGTGCGATTCATGTCCAATGTGTTCTTCACTGTAAGCCGCCTATGTCCGTTACTTACTTCTTAGGCAAGAGGCTTTCTGGATATTTACATTGGATGCCATGGCTCCAAAAGGGTTAAATGAGGTTAACAACCTCAACTGTTTCCTGGATCAACACTGACTGTTCCTTGCTGTGAATCTTCTTAGAGATAGGTTTCTTTGATTATACCTTGTTGGGATTCTTTATATGTTATATTAATTGATATATTTTGGGGCATTGATCTTTCAATCTATTTAACTTGTGGATCATTTGTTCCTCTCTTTAGGAAAACCAATCACTGGTATGACTATACTTGTGTATATTTGATCTTTTTATATACTCTTTGACATTATAGATAAAATGTAACACTTTAGGGTAACGATCATGTTCTACCTATTACTGCGGCTTGCTCATTTGTAATTTATATATTTGTTTGATTTCCAAACAAATATCATTGTATCATTAGTTATATTTTGATTCAACTGGGTATTTTGATATTTGCATCATTTTTTATTTTTTCTATTCCTTGGTGGTTTGTCTAGTACTCTTGGCTTTCACCACCATTTATTATTTTTTTCATTTTATCACTGAGTATATAGGTGTATTTTCGATATAAATGGCACTCCACAGGTTAATCTGGGTTTAACTCTCCCTCAATATTCTAATTGATCAAGGATTGTTTTTTAAATAACATCATTCACATCTTGTCCCTCTTATTGGTTCTCTCCTTTTGCTGTTCTTTGTCACGCCCTTTTTTTGCACTTCTGATGTATATCTATTTGCAGTGTTTTGATTTTAGTCATGCTCGATAAAGGTCTTTGTGCAGACGTTGCTTTTTTAACATGCTAAAATAAACTTTCATAAGTTTTAAACTTTAAGCCCTATTAAGATTATAAATACACTAAAGCTAGCATAATCTTGCTGATACTTGAAAAATCCTGTCGAGGAAGTTGACATTGAAAGAAAAGATGTGAGATGCAGACAACACCCAGATGGATCCAGTTATGCAAAGACATGTGGAAGGAGGGGTTTCAAAGCTGACAAGGGAGTCAAGCTGTGGAGCCCAGAAGGTAATCCCATCACAGGGCAATATTCGTCCCACATACGCAGAGACAGCAATGTTGTGGCTGGAACATCAGGCAGAGGAGGTCTATAGTCCTTGGGGAGCCACAAAAGGTCCCGCACAGAGAATGGAGGGATATACAGGGATTCTTGACACACCCACGCCACACAATGTCGGTCCGAAAAGAGAAGGATGGTCTGTACGAGATTGGCAGCCAGGTAATACATCTTGATGTCTGGAACACCCAGACCCCCCACTAACCTGGGACGCTGCAATATCCAGTGTGGAAGTCTGGGACGCTTGTTAAACCAAATGAATCTGGGGAGCCGTGCTTGAATACGATGGAGAAAAACCGCAGGCACTGTGATAGGGAGGGTGCGGAAAAGGTACAATAGGGTCGGGAGCAAATTCATTTTGAAAGAAACTATACAGCCTATCCACGAAATATCTAGCTTCGACCATCTGTTTAAATCTTCCCACATTTTATTCCATAAAGGCAAGAAATTGGTCCAAAACAGGGTGGAAGAATATTTGGTGATGCGGACCTCCAGAGAAGGGCTAATACGAAGGAGGTCAAAATCAGACGACAGCCACCCAGAACAGATTCTCCAGTAAAGAAGAGAAAAACATTCAGTGATCTAGAGGACAGAGGACAGGGAAACAGGCTAAGAACATAAAAATGAAACAAACACAAGGGAATTATCAATATCTCAAACACCCCCTAAATCTTATGGAAAGGGTCTGAAATTTGCACCTAATAGAGGCCCAAATGGTTTTAAACTCTTTATGGATGCCCAAAAATTCCTAAGGAAATTGACCGTTAAGAGGTTCTTCCTAAAAAAACAAATGCACTTAGAAAACAGATAGCAAGTTAAATCAGATCCATTCATTCACACTTCATTACAACCAAAATCCAAATTCTTTCCTGAACACGAGAAAAGTGAACACATACAGGTGTTCACCGACATGGTTCTGCAAGAATTCATAAAACTGAGTCAGATAAGAAAAAACAACAATTTATCGAAAGAAGAATGAGAGCCTTAAAAAAAAGAAAATAAACAGAATCTTATGGGGACATCACCTATAGAAAATTACAAAAAGATCCAACCAAATTATTTCTAATGGAACTCAAAAAGGGAAAGATAATAAAATCTTAAACACCAATGAATTTAACGTCTTAAATACTGAATTTCCCAAAGTGGCCATCTTCTATTTTTTGCCCAAAATACATAAAAATCTGTCCAATCCTCCAGGAAGACCTATCATTAGTGGCATCAACTCACTAACGAGTAACACCTAACAATATGTCGACTCCTTTATCCAAAAATAAGTACCTTTGGTACCTTCATATGTCAGAGACGCTAAACACATATTGAATATCCTACAATTTGTGAAATGGTCCCCATAATATATCTGGGCGACAATAGACGTGTCTTTATATACTGTCATCCCTCACGATTTGGGTCTACAAGCCATACATAGAGTGTTAGAACGAGACAAGCATATGGATCCCCTATAGAACCAATTCATTTTAGACTGTATAGAATTTATTTTACAACACAATTATATTTGGTTTGAGGATAATTTTTATTTACAGCTTTGTGGCACCGGCATGGGGACCAGATTCGCACCCAGTTAGGCCAACTTATTTGTGGCGGACTGGGAAGCAGAGTCGATATGGTCCAGCAACCCTTTCTTAGCGAATCTGGTCCTCTGGCGCCGCTACCTAGACGATATCCTTATTATCTGGGAAGGTTCTGCCGAGAAACTTGACCAATTTATGTCCCATGTAAATGTCAATCATGTCAATCTTCAGTTTACCTCTAGTATCAATAAAAATGAAAATCAACTTTCTAGATCTCACACTATACGTACATGAAAATCAAATACACTCCAGAACCTATTTCAAATCCACAGACGGAAATGGTTTCATAGATTATTCCAGCTGTCACCATCCAAACTGGCTGGGAAACTGCCAAGTGGCCCGTGTTCGCAGAAATTGCGAGGCATTTGCAATCAAAAAAGCTATGCAAAAATGCTGTCCAATTTTAAAACATGATTGCTTCCTGAAAGATCTACCCGAAAAACCTAATATAATCTACAGAAAAATTGAGAATCTTAAATCTATCTTGGCCCTGTTACGTACCTGACTGAGAGTACCTCCAGGTCCTCACAGCGGCAGCCTCAGCCGCTGCGAGGAAGGGGAAGACCTCCCGCGTCCACACAGCAGCCTCAGCGAAGAAGAGGGAGACCCCCTGCTTTCACACAGCAGCCTCAGCCGCTGCGAAGAACGGGGAGACCCCCCACCTAGGCACAGCAGCCTCAGTCGCTGTGAAGAAGAGGGAGACCCCCCACCTCTACGCAGCAACCTCAACCAACGCAGACTGAAGACAGGTCCGGTTCCTCCGTCTGTACTTTGTCCTCTTCACGCCACCTAGTGGCGCCAGTGGAAACAACCTCTCATTTTACAAGGAGGTTACGATCACGCCAATCACAAGATGGCCACAGACCGGAAGTGATGTAACAGACTTTCGAAAATTGCCGGGAAACTATTTTGGCGCCAAATCTAATTTCCTATTTAAAGGACTCAGAATCCTCCTATCATTGCCTTCTGATGGTCGTGCCTATCCTGATAGTGCCTACTCCTCAGTAAAGCGTTCCTGTTTGACTTCTGTTACCGACCCAGCTTGTTCTTGTTCCTGATTCCTGGTGTTCTGATTCCGGCTTGCTCCACGACATTCCTGATTTCTGGTTCCCTGACCTTGGCTTGCTCTACGACGTTCCTGATTCCTGGTATCCTGATCTTGGCTTGTTTTACGACTATCCTGTACTCGGACTCTCTGATTTCACAGTCTGTTGGACTGTGCTCTTGCTGTTCTACCTGACAACGGTTTCTACCTATACGCTGAGCGTGACAGAATCAGAAGGCCAACATGAGATCTGCATCGGTAGGACAACAAGGGTCCTCAAGGGACCTACACCTCTCTTTGTGAGAGACAAGCGCAGCAAGAGAAGAGAGAGAGGAGTGAGGGACACTATACGTCCCTTCTTCATCTACATTGCTTGACTCGACTGAAGAACCTATGCAGTTGGGAGCAGCTAGACTTACCGAACACGAGAAAAGCAGGAGGAGAAGAGAGGGATTGTGCTTGTACTGTGGTCTTCCTGGGCATCTCCTCAGAACCTGTTCCAAGAGGCCGGGAAACGCTCGCACCTAGGTAGGCTGGGGGGACCTACCATAGGTGTAATTAGACCTTCCCCTGTGACCACAATCACTCGCATTACGGTTCCGGTCTAGGGGTTCCATTGACACTGAGGCTCTTTTAGATTCCGGCGCTGCTGGTAATTCATTGACTTTGAATTGTACTGTGCACCCGATTCCCACCCTTCCCTTGCCCAACCCGTTGTCTGTAAGGGCCATCGACGGGAGACCCCTTCTTCCGGAGCAGATAACCCTCTTCACATCTCCACTCACCCTCTCCGTGGTAATAGTTCACAGCAAATCGTTACAGTTGTTAGTCATCCGCTTGCCCTCAGTTCCTCTCATATTGGGGTTCCCGTGGTTACGTAGTCCCAATCCTACTAATGAATGGCGTACCAACCAGATTACTGCGTGGAGCGGCTCCTGTACAGATCATTGTCTCACACCCTTGAGTACTACTTCCGTAACGCTGAACCTTGCTGTGACTTCGCTTCTGCCGGTGCCGTACCGATGTTTCTCGGATGTATTCGACAAGAGGGAGGCAGAGAAACTACCCGCTCACAGGCCGTATGACTGTCCCATCGATCTTCTTCCAGGAACCATGCCACCCAGAGGTCGGGTTTACCCACTCTGTCCCAGAGACTAAGGCCATGGAATCTTACATCGAAGAGAACCTCTGATGGAGATTTATTCGCCGATCTACATCACCTACGGAGCGGGGTTTTTCTTTGTCAAGAAGAAGAACGGTGAGCTTCGTCCGTGCATTGACTACAGGGGTCTTAACAAGATCACCAGACGCAACACTTACCCCATCCCACTGATTTCTGAACTCTTCGACAGATTGCGCGAAGCCACCATTTATACTAAGTTGGATCTTCGGGGGGCTTATAACCTTGTCAGAATCCGCGCTAATGATGAATGGAAGACTGCTTTTAACACACAATCTGGACAATATGAATATACAGTAATGCCATTCAGTTTATGTAATGCTCCAGCCGTCTTCCAGGAATTCATCAACGATTGCCTCAGAGACTTCCTCCAACAATTTGTCGTGGTATACCTGGACGACATTTTGATCTACTCCTCGGACCTTCCGACTCATTGCGCACAGGTAGCTCAGGTGCTACACCGTTTACGGAAACATGGACTCTACGCCAAGCTAGAGAAGTGTGCTTTTGAAGTCCGCAAGGTCATGTTCCTGGGTTACACTATCACCCCGGAGGGATTTGAGATGGACCCGTCCACAGTGCAGGCTATCAAGTACTGGCTGCAGCCCATGGGTCTAAAACCTTTGCAGCGTTTTCTGGGGTTCGCCAACTATTAGACGTTTTATCAGGGACTACTCCAAAATTGCTGCCCCTTTGACTTCCCTAACTAGGAAAGGGGCCAATGTCACTGCATGGTCACCTGAAGCTGTCTCCGCTTTCACCCGGTTGAAGGATAAGTTTATCACGGCTCCTGTGCTGAAATATCCTGACCCTCTACTGCCATTTTTTTTTAGAAGTGGACACATCCGAAACCGGGGTTGGGGCCGTTCTCTCCCAAAGGGTCTCCTACAGTGGACTGCTACATCCTTGTCGGTATTTTTCCAGGAGAGTCTCACCTGCGGAGAAGAATTATGACATCGGAAACAAGGCCGTCATACTTGCCCTGGAGGAGTGGCAACATCTTCTGGTGGGCGTACATCTCCTGGAGGTCCTAGCTGCAATTCACCTTACTTGTCATACCCCTCTTCTTGATCGTATTGCCAGTCTGCAGTCTCAAGCTCCATCGTCCATACCTACTGGCAAGCTTTTTGTCCCGACACGTTTCAGATCTCGAGTCCTACCCGGGGGTACGTGTACTAAGAATCTCCTATCCAGAACCTTTTGGTGGGCAGATTGGGCCAAGGACACTGTCTCCGTTCCTGTACAAAGTGTGCCGGCAACAAGTCTTCCAGGAGACCGCCTGTCGCGTTGCTCCGTTCTCTGCCTCTTCCCTCCACTCCATGGACTTGCATAGCGATGGACTTTATTGTAGACTTACCCTAACTCATGATTGTTGATTGTTTTTCGAAAATGGCTCATATGATACCACTTAAACTGCCTTCTGCCTCCACGTTGGCCGACATTTTTATACGCGAGGTTGTTAGTCTCCACGGATTGCCGACTGAGATTGTCTCCGTTCGAGGCTTACAATAGCGCACTTCTGGTGTGAATTCACTAAAGCCTTGGGTATTACGCTAGCTTTCTTGTCCGCATATCATCCACAATCTAATGGGGCTGCTGAAAGGGCCAACCAACATCTGGAACAATATCTGAGCTTATTCATCAGCAATCACAAGGACAATTGGGTTGATCTGCTACACTTTGCTGAATTTGCGTTTCCTGTTTCTGCTGTTCCAGCACTGGAGGAGAGACTGAACACCATCCAGTCCACCTGGATGTCGGTGCAAGCTGCCTTACAACAGGCGGGCAGATGCCAAGGTGTGGTTGTCTACCAGATATGAAACTGGCTCCACGCTTCGTTAGTCCCTTTCCTATCGTTCGCTGGGTGAATCCGGTAGCTTATGAACTCACGAACCCTCCGTATTCCTCGAGTATTCCACGTCTCTCTTCTGAAGCCGCTCGTTTGCAACCGCTTTACTGTTGTCAGACCTCCTGCCGTGGGGGCTTCTGCCGCGGATTCCTCTTGGCGAATTCCCCAAGCAATCCTAGCTACTCGCAGACACAGGGGACCTTACAGTATCTTGTCCGCTGGAGAGGACTGGAGCCTCAACGCCCCCCATTTGGCGCGCCAGGAGACGTGTTGGTCTTACCAGGGGTCGCCCCTTTGAGGGGGGTACTGTTACGTACCTGACAGAGTTCCTCCAGGTCCTCGGCTCGGCAGCCTCAGCCGCTGCAAAGAAGAGGTAGACCCCCTGCTTCCACACAGCAGCCTCAGCCGCTGCGAAGAAGAGGGAGACCACCTGCTTCCACACAGCAGCCACTGCGAAGAAGAGGGAGATCCGCCGCCTCGCACAGCAGCCTCAGCTGCTGCGAAGAAGAGGGAGACCCCCCGCCTCCGCAAAGCAGCCTCTGCCGCTGTGTGGATGAGGAAGACCCCCCACACCTCTACGTAGCAGCCTTAACCACTGCAGACTGAAGACAGGTCCGGTTCCTCCGACTGTACTCTGGCCACTTCACGCCACCTAGTGGTGCCAGAGTAAACAACCTCTCCTTTTATAGGGAGGTTACGATCACGCCAATCACATGATGGCCGCAGGACAGAAGTGACGTAACGGACTTTAGAAAATTGGCGGGAAACTATTTTGGCGCCAAATCTCATCTCCTATTTAAAAGGATTTAAAGAATCCTCCTACCATTGCCTTCTGATGGTCGTGCCTATCCTGATAGTGCCTACTCCTCAGTAAAGCGTTCCTGTTTGACTTCTGTTACCGACCCAGCTTGTTCTTGTTTCTGATTCCTGGTGTTCTGATTCCGGCTTGCTTCACGACGTTCCTGATTTCTGGTTCCCTGACCTCGGCTTGCTCCACAATGTTCCTGATTCCTGGTATCCTGATCTCGGCTTGTTTTACGACTATCCTGTACTCGGACTCTCTGATCTCTGTCTGTTGGACTGTGCTGTTGCTGTTCTACTGACAATGGTGTGTACCTATACGCTGAGCGTGACAGGCCCCTAGTGTTTTACCTAATACTAAGGAAAAAGGAGAAACATTTTTATCACAAAAGACACCAGGTTTCTATAGATGTGGCAAATGCAAATTATGCAAGATGTGCTATATACAAATAGAATAAAAGGTGAGAGGTCTTGAGCATCTTGGAGGAATACGAAACCGTAGAGTTAAACATTGTGTCCCCAGACACTGTAACAGTTGTGCATTTTTCTCCCTCCCTGAGTTCAAAATCATAGGTATAGAAGTAGTAATTGCACATTGGCGGGGAGGTAACATTATACAAACACTAGCTAAAAAAAGAAACAGAATGGATCTATAAATTCCAGACTAAATACTGATCTTGACATCCAAGCATTCATGGCTTAAAGACACCTACAACTTCATAAAAAAAACCTAAACATATATATATATACGTGTATACACCTGATAAAGAAAGCCACATGGCAGACACTCTTTTTTTCATCACCACATAAAGAATAATGAAGACTAATAACCACATATAAATAAATATCTCACTATTTTCAATTACCATACATCTATGTCGTTTCAAACACACCTATCACACTCACACTCACTTATTTATATTATCTCTATTCTTTACCATTCTTTTCCCATCCATTTACAAGACACATAACATTAATTAGTTATTTTATTTTTTATTATTTTTCTTGCCCATTGATTGGCGATATACATGTATCCTCCTGTATGGATCGGAGGATGTCCTGTTTGAGGATGCGGTGAGGTCCGGGTGGCATCCTGTAAATTTTATCCCAGACGCAACTGAGCCTGAACTACATCTCTTACTTTGCCTCTCCTGCGCTGTGGATCCGTCCTCTTCTAAAGTTTTGACAGCGGGTCCGTATGAAATAGGAACGAGCCTCACAGTACACGTGGGGACGCCGCTATGTGGTGACGACGCTCCACACGAGGACACCTGAAACCCGGAAGTCAAACACGGTTAAAAGCAGACACCACAACGAGGATACATATAAATTACCTCTTCGCTTCTCCTGAGGAAGCTATTAGCGAAACGCGTTGAGAAGAACAAGAGCTTTTTTATCTTTTATGAAGATTCATTTGGACTATTCTGGACTTTGGGACATTTCAGGCTTATGTGCACAGAGATCGATACTGTGCCATATGTAACTAAGTGCATTCTGATTTTTACTCCAACATACCCGAGATACCACACCATTTTAGTCTATTTGTCTTACAGATTTTACGAAGCAATTAAAACAGATTTTATTGAAACTTTGGATGGGCTTGATATTGTCAATAAGTTTGTGAGTGGATCTTACTCTTTACACTACTCGTTTTTGCAATATTGCACTATTTTTATTCTTTTTTTCCTTTTATGTTCTGTACCCTAATTGTTTGTGTATCGGACCCCAAAGTATACAAAGCACCAGGAGTAGGCAAAAGACCGAGATATATTGCTGATAGAGTGCTTGCGATTTACTCCAGTTTATCTTGTAATATGACAGCCGCCCAAAGGTATCCAAAAGCCGACGTAGATTAGGAAGCATGACCACTGGCTCTGTGAGAGTCAGGAGGACGTCATCCGTGTATAGGCAAATTTTGGTATCAACAGAACGCACCTTAAAACCCTGAATGTTGGGATCCATTCTAATAGCAATCGCCAGTGGCTCAATTGCCAGGGCAAAAAGGAGAGGAGAAAGCGGACAACCCTGTCTGCGAAGTCGTCGTGCCAAAAGAGAGTCTGCCTTGTTGCCCTTCATATAGTAGTTGAGGTGTAATCTCCGTAGCACGAACTCCGTGCGTTGGAGTAGAAGGTTATGCAATTCCGTCCGGATTTCACAAAGTTGCTTATGGGTGTCAGGAGACTAGGAGGCCTTGTCAGAAAGTTCCGAGGAAATAAGTCGGTTGGTTAGATCTTTCAATGAGCTCAGTCTCTGTTTCTTTTGTCTAGAAGCGATTTTGATGAAATCCCCCTGATAACCGCTTTATGAGCAAGCCATATCGTGGCACGCGAAACATCCGGGGTATCAATAGTTTGAAAGTAGTGCGTAAGAGCCTCAGTTATCTCCGTGCAGGTGGAAGGCTGTTGAAGCAAACATTCATTGAGGCGCCACCTAGTCGGTGAACCGAGAAGCGGACCATCGATAATAGAGATCCATACTGGAACATGGTCTGACCAGGAAATATGCCCTATCTCCGCCTTCTGTACTCCCTGCAATATAGCTTTGTCCACAAGAATCATATTGATTCTGGAATAACTGGAATGCACATCATATCTTGATCCATAATCCAATTAGTAGAAGTCAACATGGATTTGTGAAAGACCGGTCTTGTCAAACCAACCTATTAGCATTCTATGAAGAAGTTAGTAAAAATATAGGCCTGGGGGTGGCTGTAGATGTAATTTATCTGGAGTTTGCTAAGGCATTTGATACGGTTCCGCATAAAAGGCTACTCTATAAATGAACAGAAATAGGCTTAGGGTCAAATGTCTGCATGTGGATCAGAAATTGGCTAAAAGATAGAATGCAGAGGGTTGTTGTGAATGGATGTTTCTCAGCCTGTACGCAGGTATTAAGTGGAGCGCCTCAGGGGTCTATCCTTGGTCCTCTTCTTTTTAATTTATTTATAAATGATCTCCCAAGCTGCATTGAGAGCCATGTCACAGTTTTTGCTGATGACACAAAATTAGGCCGGGTAATTCAGACTAATCTTGATGTTTCTTCTTTGCAGGAAGATTTAGACAGAGTTGGGGACTGGGCGTGCAAGTGGCAGATGAGTTTCAATATAGAGAAATTCAAAGTTATGCATTATGGTAAAAATAATAAAAATGCAACCTATTCTTTAAATGGAATATCCTTGGGGGAAACTACCAATGAGAAGGATTTAGGAATAACGGTTGACAACAGACTTGACAACAGTGCACAATGCCAGCAAGAAGCTGAGAGGGCCAATAAGGTTTTGGCGTGCATAAAAAAGAGGTATTGATTCAAGGGAGGAGGATATTATCTTGCCTCTTTACATGTCATAAGTAAGACCTCACCTTGAATATGCGGTACAATTCTGGGCACCGGTCCTTAAAAAGGACATTATGGAATTAGAAAAAGTGCAAAGGAGGGCTATGAAATTAATAAGGGGAAAAAGTTAAAATTATATACGCTAGAAAAACGGCGTCTAAAGAGGGGATATGAAAACATTATATAAATATATGCAGGGCCAATATAAAGAGCTCTTCAGTGACCTGTTCATTAACAGAAATATACAAAGAACAAGAGGTCACCCTCTGAAACTGGAAGAGCGCAGATTTCATAGATGACAAAGGAAGGGATTCTTTACCGTGAGGACAATAAAGGTATGGAATTCCCTTCCAAGGGAGGTGGTGTTATCCAATACATTAGATACTTTCAAAAGGGGCCTCGATATTTTCTTAGAAAGGCATGACATACAGGGATATAAATAGAATAACATTAATATTTGAGAGCTTCTTGATCCAAGGAGAAATCCGTTTGCCTCTTGGAGTCAAGAAGGAATTTTTTCCCCCTGATGGCAGAATAGCTTAATTAGGGGTTTTTTTGCCTTATTTTGGATCAAGAATAGGGAGTTAGGTAGAAGGGTTGAACTTGATGGATTTAGGTCTTTTTTCAACCTTATGAACTATGTAACATGAGAGTAAAATGAGTAATCTTTATCCAAAGGGTGCATAATCCTCCATGTGTTGAAAAACGAGTGTTGGTGAAATAATTGTTGCAGCTTGTTCCCCTGACTAGACATCGTTTTCAGGTACTTTGACAAGAGTTTCGCTGATGAATCATACTAGGAGTTGAGATGAGGTTAAAATCACCCCCCACACACACAATCACTCTGGCCTCCCTCCTTTTATGTAATTTAGCAAAAACTAGATCTAAAAAGACCAAATGACCCGTATTCAGGGTGTAAAGATTGAGCAGGTGACCTTTTAAAATTATGAAATGGTAAAGAAGAGGGGAGATCGCCCTATGGGGCTAGCCGGATTAAAATTTGAGATAAACTTTGATATATTGATGGCAATCAAATGTATATCGGCTAACACCCAAGGGCTGAATTCCCCCCTAAAACGTAATAGAGTATATGCCTGTCTCCAGAAGGAGAAGATTGACATAGCTTTTTTTTCAGGAAACCCATTGGCGTTCCAAAGATAAATTAAGATGGGGAGGCAGTTTTTACCCACATATCTTCCACGCATCGATGAGAGAAAACAAAAAAAGAGGAGTCGCGATTATCTTTTCTAATAAAATGAATATATATACGAATCATGTAGATCAAGATACAGAAGGTCGATATTTAATCTGGGTGGGTAAAATAAACGAGGTTAATTATACTTTGGTAAACATTTATTTTCCAAATGGGTCACCTTTGGTTCATTTGCAAAATATTATAGATAGAATAGATAAAGTAAAGACAGGGATACTCATTATAGCAGGAGACTTTAATTGTATTATAGACGATCAGATGGATAAAGAAATGGGCAAATACAAAAAAATTTATAGAAGTCTTATAAAAAGAGCTAAAGCTTTTTGCGGCATAATACAGAGGGCAAATTTATTTGATCTCTGGAGAGTCAATAATCCAACATTAAGGGATTACACACATTTTTCAAAACTCCACAATACGTTTTCTAGGATTGACTATATCTTTGGTGATCAAAAATCACTTAATGTATTAAACATCTCGCTGAGGGAGAATTGTTGGTCGGATCATAGTATTATCCTCTTTGAGTTAAAAGAAAAATGGAGTTTTCCTCCGTGTACCACTTGGCGTCTGGATGACGCCATCCTGTATTCGGAGGAAAATAGACGCTATATCTCAAAGATGACAAATATGTTCTTTAATGAAAATAAAATAGATCAAACCTCTCAGACTATGGGATGGTGCGCCTATAAGGCATATGTGAGAGGTCTTATGATTAAAATTAAAAAACAAATGAGAACATTGAATAATTTACCTATGAATTGTTACTCACCTGCCTTCGGCCCCCATGTTGCCGCAGCAGCCGCCACGCAGGAGAGGGAGACCCCCCTCCACCGCACGGCCACCTCCGCAGCAGCAGCCACCACGAAGGAGAGGGAGACCCCCCTCCACCGCACGGCCACCTCCGCAGCAGCAGCCGCCACGAGGGAGAGGGAGACCCCCCCTCCACCGCAAGGCCGCTTCCACTGCCTTCCTCTGAAGTGCCGCGGAGGAGAGGCAGACCTCCTGGTACACGGCATCCTGCTGCTGCGCGACCTCTGGACGCGACCTCTAGTGGCGAACTCGCATACTGCGGGAATTTATGAAGGGAGATTACGCCATCCACAAGATGGCCGCGAGTCACAGACACCGGAAGTGATGTCATGAGGGGCTGATGGGAGATTCTGACTTCCTCCGCGGTTCTCCATTTAAACCCCTCAGACCAGTTTCACCTTGCCTTCTGATGGTCGTCTATGCCTTGTGCTAGCACCCAGATAGCGCTTACCTGCTTGATTCCTGTGTTTGACCTCGGCTTGCCTGACTACGTTGTTATCCTGTATCCTGACCTCGGCTTGTTTATCGTTTATCCTGATCTCCTTAATCCTGACCTCGGCTACGTATACCGGCTATCCTGTTCTCTGGAATCCTGACCTCGGCTTGTCTGAACTGTTCTGTCCTGGAGTCCTACCTGACCACGGTGTCTCCAAACTACTTGTACGTGACATGAATGAGTTATATTTGGCATATTATAAAGTAGCGAAAAAATTCAAACTAGACCCTACAGAAGAACATAAAAAGGAATTTCAGTCTTTAAGGGAAATGATAAATCAAAAAGAAATAGAGAAAACAAAATATTATATGGAAAAATTAAGATTGAAATATTATCAGAAAAGCAATAGAGCAAAAAAACTAATGAGTCAATTATTGAAAAAGAAAAGGGCCAAAGAAAGAATAACAAAGATTGCGACAGAGAATGTGCATATGATCCCAGAGGACATATCAGAAAGCTTTAGAGCTTTTTATGGAAAACTATACAGTATCCCTAAGAGAGCGAGGGAGGAGGACATTGTTAAATATTTAAAATCGGCAGACTCACCAGTTATATCAGAGACAACAAAAGATCTGTTAAATAAACCTATAGAGAAAATAGAACTAAGTAACGTATTAGATAAGCTAGTGAAACAGAAAGCACCCGGCCCAGATGGATTTACCAACTTATTCTATAAAACCTTTAAGGCCGACATAATAAGTGAACTTATGGGTGTCTACGAAGAAATAGCAATGACAGGATTATGCCCAAAAGAATTATTACAAGCTAACATCTTACCAATACTAAAAAAAGATAAAAATCCGGAAGATTTAAAAAGCTATCGCCCCATTTCTTTAATTAATGTTGACATTAAATTGTTCTCTGCAATTTTGGTGGAAAGACTAAAACCAATTTTAAATACTTTGATACATCCCGATCAGGTGGGCTTTGTGCCCGCTCGAGATTCTACTAACAATGTTAGGAGACTAATAGATACTTTGGACTTTGCAGAGAGGAGAAGGTGCCCCCTCCTGACCCTCTCACTAGACGCTGAGAAGGCGTTTGACAGGGTCAGTTGGGAGTACCTAAAAGTATCCTTGATCATTTGGTCTAACGGGATGGATATATAAAGCTATTACAGCCCTTTATACTAATCCTAGTGCCCGAGTAGTCGGATCAGGGCTGTGTTCTAATTGGTTTGATCTTCAGAATGGCACCCGCCAGGGTTGTCCTCTTTCACCTATACTTTATATTCTTTCCCTGGAGCCATTTGCCAACAGAGTCCAAAATAATTGCCATATCTCAGGGTTTAAGATTAACGAACAAGATTATAAGATTATGTTATACGCAGATGATGTTGTTGTTTCCTTATCCAACCCCATAAATTCTATGAGTTATTTTCTTCAAGAAGTGGATACAGTTAGTATGGTTTCAAACTATAAGTTAAACCTGGATAAAACGATTCTTCAGGCTAAGAACTTAGACGACGCAACTATGAAGACTCTTTATGAAAGTTTCTCAATAACAAGTAGAATTAATGAATTTGAATATCTAGGGATCTGCATACCAGAGAAAATAGAAGAAATAGTTGAGAAGAACTTTCTCCGTTTATTAAGACTCTCAAATCAATTATTAAAAGATTGGAAGAAAGTGGAACTATCGTGGTGGGGTAGAGTGAACGCTATCAGATCTTATTTATTGCCAAAGTGGATATATTTATTCCGCATGCTCCCTCTAAAATTTCCACAAAATTGGCTTTCAATGATCCACTCCAGTTTTATTAACTTCGTGTGGAGAGGTAAAATCCCGAAAGTTAAGGCTAGTCTTTTGGGTCTTCGTACTAGAGATGGCGGGATGGGCTTTCCCATGATAAAATTATATCACGAAGCCAGTATATTATTACCAAAATCATTTCAAAGAGGAAATGTGGTACAAAATAGAACAGAAAGCTTTAGAGAGTAATAGGTTAAATAAATTAATTTGGTCTACGAAAGACAGAACAACTATATACCAAATTAAAGGTAACAACAGTATTCTGGATAACATCTTAACAGAGTGGATGAGTATTAAAAAGAGATTGGGAATAAAAGATAAATTGTTAGATCTACTAGATATACACCTACTGGAAACATCCATAGAAGATATTTCTTTATATCAGTTGAGAGCGGCGGGGCTGCAAAGGATAGGTGACTTGGTTGCGCAGGGACAAATAATACCATTCCATACCCTTAATGAGAAATATCATCCAATGAAAATATCCATATTTACCTATTTGCGAGTTAAACACTTTATTAATAAACATGTCCTGTCTACTCAGAGAGAGGATCTCCTTAAATTGGCATCATTATTTAACCGTAAACATTCGTCAAAATTATACTCTAAATGCGTGGAATCAATAAGAACTAGAGAAGGACATAATTCTATAAAATCATATACTGTTAGATGGGAAAAAGATCTCAGTTGCGCACTCCCAATAAAGGATTGGTTAAGTGCGTTTAGAAGATTGCCACTTATGGTGCATGATCTATCCTTATTGGAGACACAGTTTAAGGTTGTATATAGGTGGTATATGGCCCGACTAGAGTCGCGGATATTTATCACACTACTTCGAGAATGTGTTGGAGATGTGGACTGTTGGAGGGATCTTACCTCCATATTTGGTGGTCCTGTTCAAAGGTTTCTAAACTTTGGGGGAAAACCCTTGACTGTCTTAAAAGAGTGGCCAATATAGAAGTACCTAATTCCCCAGCATCACTTTTGCTACACATAGGCTGGCCGATTCTGTCTTCTGTGCAGTTAAATTTAACAACACACCTATGCTTAGCAGTTAAAAGAATAATAGCGAAACAATGGAAACAAGATAAAGAATTTAACTGGGCTCAGGTGGAAAACCAACTGAAATACCAACTTACGATGGAAAGAGAAGTTTCTCGACTCCATTCTTCTAACTTTAAGAAAACTATAATTTGGGATAAATGCCTCCAAATAATGTTTCCATTGAATTCAGGCATCAGTTGATTACTTAATAGACTTACCTCTTATTTAAACGTTAGTTTTCCAATATTAGCTACCTCCACGCTCTCATCTCCAAATAATGTCTCTACTGAATTTAGGCATTAGATGATTAGTAAATAGACTTACCTCTTAATAAAACGTTAGTTTACCTACATTAGCTTCCTCCACGTTCTCATCTCCAACCTGGATTATATAAAATCTTTTTTTTTTTTTTTTTGTTAGTGAATTAATAAGATGTACTGTATCAGTATTATCGGTCATTATTTGCCCGATTTAGTGCATTTATATAGATGTTATTTGTCATTCTTCCTTTTTTGTTGTTGTTTGTTTTTTGCTAATTACAAAAGAAATAAAAAGCATAAAAAAAAAAAACAACAACAACAAAAAAATAAAATTATGAAATGGCCCTGAGGGTCACAGGTCTAGGACTGCAGCTGAAAATGAACATTTCTACTGAGGACTATCACCACCCCACGTGTCTTACCCACAGCCAGAGCCGGCCTTAGGTGTTCAGGCGCCCTGTGTGGGCAACTGCCATGGTGCCCCCCCCACATAAACATTGACACAAGAAGAGAGGAAAAAAGATCTTTGTAACAAATTATTTTTAATTAAAGATAATTTATGTGCAAGTGCAATAATAACTGGGAAGACTGGTAATAGAAATGTACATCTTCTGGCAAGAAATATTAATTAGGAACTCAAAATACAACTTTACGCGCTTTTGCTTTTGCAAACCCATCAATCATGTTGTTCATATCCAATGTCTTCAATACATCTCTTTCAATGGATAATACTGATAAAGATGTTAGCCTGTCTTCAGTCATCGATGATCTCAGATATGTTTTAATGAGCTTTAACTTGGAAAAGCTACGTTCTCCTGATGCCACATAAACAGGAATTATTAAAAGAATCCTTAATGCTATCCACATGTTTGGAAATGTATCCGCCAGGCCATTTCTCACTATGAAATTGAGTGTGTGACGGGGAGTTGTGACGTCTTGAGGTAGTAGGGTTTGAATATGCCAAAGCTCCTCTGAAAGATGTAGACCATTAATGTCTGATTAGCTGTTCTTCTCTAATACCTTCTGTAACTGCAAGCGACAGTCACTTAAGTTTTTTCTTGCTGGAAGACTTTTCATACTGATATGAATCTCCATACTTTGTTGTGGTTTTCCATCTGGGTAAAACATTCCTCCAAAGATTTAGCAGCAGTATCAGCCAAAACATAAAAAAATTCAATCTTAAATTTCTCTGTGGGATCTGTTAATGGTTCATTTTGGCTTTCGTAGTCAAACAAGATCTTTTTTCTGCGGATACGGGAAGACTTTTTAAAAACAGGCTCCATGTCCACATTTTCTGCTAGTTCCTTTGCACACAGTAACATAATAAATTTGAACTCCACAATCTGCTGAGAAATTGTGTTAGCCTTCAGTGTGGTTTTCGTCACACAAAGCAACCAATGCTTCCTGTATTTCGCCTAGATTATGTCTTAGTGGTCTAAGAGAATTCATCCAGCATTCCCACCGAGTCGTGCACAAAGGCTTTAAAGTGAAGCTAGATACATGGTCAGTCAAAATTTCCCACCGCTTTACTGATCCTGAGAATAGAACATAAATGCGTTGAATGAGTCCAGATAGTTGCATTGATTCCTTGCATGAGGGTACTGCATCTCCAATTACAAGATTTAGACAATTACATCCACATGGTATGTAGAAAGCCCCTTTAAATCCCGGGATATATAACCTTAACCGTATGGCTTTCCTTTAACTACTACAGATTCCTCGTCGTATGAAACTCCACTTACACCAGTGGCTTAAAACAATTGGTTTATTAAAATAACAAATACATATATATGAGTATACAGAGAAGCGTCTGAAATACAAGGCTCTATGACTAACTACACTATGCTAGTGACTCTATGTGTGCATGTAAGGATGGGGTGTCCGTCACCTTGATGTTATCCTTCTTTCTTCCTTTCTGTTTCTCTCTTCTCTGTTGCTCACACATCACCTTTATAGACACCATGCCCAAACATTCCCAGCCAATCATCTTCTGAGTTTTTGTCCACTCATCCTTAGGAAGGCACAATCTTGTACCTGCACCAGCTGCCTGTAGAGACCGCTCTTGTCCAAGAAGTTAGATTGCCCCCACAGTGAAGTTGATGGTCCTCAGGGCAAATTCAGGGTGGGTCTCTGGAATGTTGATATTGTCTCCTGCAATCCTTTTGTTGTAGGAGAAACACATGCTGGTCTCCAGCCCAGATACTATCTCCTGCAGTCCTTTTGATGTAGGAGATTGTAGATTGTATCTCCTGTTTATTGTTCCCACCTGGTAGAGAGATAGCCCTTTGATGTATTGGGAGTTCCTGGGTTTTGCCCCTAGTGTAATTCCTTGTAACCGGTTTACTCAAGAGGAATCCCATTGTATTGGGAGCCAGCTGTTGTCCTTGGAGATTAATAATTGACTTATATTTATTACATGGTACAAATACTGCTCTTGGGTTTATATCAATATCCAATTTGTTTGCGGAAATCACTTAATCCTTTTTCAGTTGTATCCTCTACTTTATTGAAACCAAGGAAGTGTTCATTTACGTGGAAATTTCCACAAATGTCTTCCACAAATCGAATAGTAAATGACATCTGCTCCTTATGGCTAATATCTGGATTGCAATCAAGGAAAATTTAGTAATATTTCTGCAGCGTTGTAAAATGTCATCAACTACCTGTTTTGACATAAGATTTATTATTTCATTTTGAATAGTTTTTCCGCAGTAGTGGTCTGCAGTTCCTGTTGATACCACCCTGCCTAAATGTTCTGCCATCACGTTGTCATATCTTCCTAAAAGTTCTACAAGACCTAAAAAATTTCCATTACTGGATGTAAAAAGTCGATCTGAAGATCCTCTGAAGGCCAGATTACGCTCTACTAAAAACTGGACAATGTTTAATAGCATCTCCATCACAGATCTCCAGTGTTGTCTTTCACGACTCATGAGGTTTTGGAAGTCTTGATCAATTGCATGTATTGATTTCAGTCTCAGTTGTGCTTCAATCCACATCTGCTGGGCTGTAAAATGACTGCTGGAGGTTTCATGCAATCTCAAAATATTTGTGTCCAGTCATCTAGTCCTTCTAATGCAAGTGATGTTTTATGTTTCTTGTCAAATAATTTACAGGAGAAACAGAATACTTTAGTAGCAGATGAGGAGTATATCAACCATCGCCATGTTTGTTCTTCACCACTGTCTAATTTTTTTACCTGTACAGGACCAACATCTAAAATACGATAAATATTCTTTGAAATCAATTTTGGCCACAAGGGCAGATCTGTTAAGCTTGATTTTTCACATATATTCATTGTGTCATCAAAAGCCAGAGGTGCAGACGGTGTATTAGAATCCTCATCTTCCACAGATGATCTTGATACTGAAGGCTCACTGAGTTGAAGATGTACATCACTTTGGGAACTGCAGCTTTGCTCATTTTGTTTTTTACTTGCTTCTTCAAAAGCAACAGGTGCAGACGATGTATTAGAATCTTCATCTTCCAAAGATGATCTTGATACTGAAGGCTCACTGCTCTGGAGATGTACATGACTTTGGGTACTGCAGCTTTCTTCATCTTATTCTTCTGTGGTTTGTAAACCACTAGGTCCTGGTCTTTTTGGGCACCAGACAGTTTTTTGGGACCCATAATGCTGCTGCAAGATAATAAAAACTATGTTTAAGTATATCAAGGACACAGTGGCATATAAGGGGTATAAGGCATACTTTGGGGGAAGAGTAGCATATTTGGGGGGGCAAGTGATATCTGGGAGACAGTGTGGCAAGCCTGGGCTCAGATGTGCATAACTGGGGGGGCAGGTTGGGAAATAAAAACAAGAAATGCATTTTTATCAAAGTTTTTTTTACTCTGTTTCTTTTTAACATCATGTTTGTTTATTAAATTATTTTAAATAAATGAAAAATGTATTTATATAAAATAAATGTAATCGGCCAACTAATCGATGAAAATAAATAATCATTAGTTACAGCCCTAGTAAAGATCACCAAAATACCAAATAACAGAGCTTAACTAAATACCACATGATAACAGTGATCAACTGAATAAGACATACAAACCTTTTATTTGCAGGTATAGATTAAATAAAGAACACATACAAAACCAGTATAGCAATGTAGATCAACTGCATAATCCACAAAAAAGCCTCTAGTGCAGGTAAACATCAAATAAATACATTGCATTGCAGGTATAGAGCAACTGAATAACATACAAATCACATGCAAACTCAGCAGTGAAGTTACAGATCAAATAAATAATGCATGGAAACCTTAAATAACAGGAATAGATCACAGGACGCATGCATGTTTGAACAACCGCAACAAACAATCCCTATAATTTCTTAACATAAATAAGTTAAGAAAATAGTTAAACCAGTTACTGCACTTTTAGGAGGTAAATGACCTTTAATATAAAAACTAAATCTATAAATAGGTATCTTTGCAAAAACCCAACTGAACACTGGCAATAACAAGTAAGCTCCATACTCTGACAAGATAATGCCAGGCATACATAAACCGGCATTTGGTAGTCAAAATCACATTTGTGTATTGACTTAAAAATGTGAATTTGACAACCATAAGCCAGTTTAGGTATTGTAGAAACAGGAGCGATGTTATCAGCACAATATAATCAAACATTCCACAATGCTGAGCATGCATAAGCAGCTAATGCTCTTTTTTTATCTAAGATACTGTGAACTTGATAAAATCAAACTGTTGAGACCTTTTCAAAAGTCAATACATTACACCCAAAAGGAGAACCATGTCAATTGTCTTTTTTAATGACTGTTCAGGTTTTTTTTTGTTTGTTTGTTTTTTTAATATGCAGCACCACTACTTACGGTACTTTTTTGTATGTATCATTCATATTTGGTATTTTTACTGGCATAAAACCTGTAGCTTCTTTTTAAATGGCTTATCCTTAAATAAAAAAGGTGTCTTATGGAGTTAGTTAAACTATGTTATATCATTTTCTAAAACGTAATGTTCCACCAACACAAATCATAAAGTGAGCACTATTTTTCCATATGTAATATTTTGTTTAATAGAGAAGGCAAAACACAAAAAGAAGTTCAAGGGGTGCATCTTTTTTCTCCTTTCATTAGATTACATAGACTTGCATACAACAAACTTGCACTTACTTAATGTTTTCTTAAATCGTGCAGGTGCAGAGGGAACGGCGGCGGACCCCTGTGGACCCATGAATTTCAGATGAAAAATTTTGAGCTCTTTGTTTTCATCGTGAGATGTCTGGCCTTGTTTTCAGTTTTGTATGAAATTGCATAATTTACCAGAATTTGTACAAATCGGAGGGCACAAGTCTAGTGTAATGTAAGCACCAGTAGAGAAGAATTGTAAAAATGATTGAATAAGTATCTATTTAACAGAGAAACCACAAGTTATAGATTACATTTTCAGCCGCTTTGCTGAACCCTGAACCACCAGTGACGTGCCAGGCACGCCACGCAAAGACAGTCAGTTAATGACCAATGACGTGCCTGGCACATCAAGGCATTAAACAAGCTTAAAAAGTGATTCTTTGCTTAAACGGTGTTGCTGTAATGCCTCAATGTTGAGGCATACAGCAACCCAGAGATTGGCATCAGGGTCCCCATTTGGCCCCTCCTCGGTGCATCAACGTCCGCCATACAGTGTTCCTCGACGCATTTAGCCAACGTGGCTTCCTCAATTACCCTCCTGAGGAAGCCACGTTGGCGAAAAGCATTGATTATTAAAGAGCGTCATCCGCACCTGCTGGGAGTCTGCGGGCTACGAGGACCCGTGTGTCTCGTCCCCCGTCGCGCCTCGGTCCTGAGGTGTCCAGGCACTCCAGACCTACTTCTGGGGAAGCGAGGGGTGACGGTCATCCGATTCCTAAGAGGAACAGAGCGTCTGGGAGGACCGGAAGATCCAGGGAGCCGCGAACATCAAGGGGATTGAATCCGGAAGTTCCGCTTACCTGCAGGACATGAGCAGCCTCTCCGAGAAAGAAGTAGATGGTCCGTCTTCCAGTTTGGTGCGGAGGGATTTGGCTGCGTCTTCGGGTGCTGCAGATTCCGAACATCGTGGTGCCCGTTCGTCTCGCTCCGGGGTTCCCGCTCGGAGGCATCCAGAATCTACAGTCGGTGTCAGCGGTGACCAGAATTCCCTGCATCACGGCAGTGCAGGTGTTCATCCCGAGACTGGAGCCGGTGCTGGACGCCTGGATGAGGTCATCCCTGCTAGTGCCGTTGAGGATGCCTGAGCCTGTTGGCTCGTCATTACGGTAGGCTATTCCCTCTACATCCTCCCCTGCAGCTGGCCAGGCTAGGGGTGAGCATAATATTTTCAATGTGTTTTCGTCTCTGTCCAATGATCCTAATACCGTGCATAGTGGTTTGTCAGGGCATGTGGGGTGGCAGGTGCTAACTGAGTCGTTGGGGTTTTCCGGTTCTTTACGTTCTGGGGGTATTGCGGGGCAAGCTGGGGCTACAGGGTTTGCCAGTACTTTAGTTCCCGGGAACAGGGGAGAGATTTCTGGATCTCCAGGAGTGCCCTCAGTTTAGGATAGTACAGCTGGGCGTACTGTGTGCAGCAGGGAGCCGAAGCTTTGCAGCAGCAGGTTTTGAATTGCGTTTCTGCTCCTAGTTCTGTTAGTGCAGGACAGGCTGCGGGGGGAAAAGCAAAGTGATCAAGAGGCTGTTTGGCTGATGCTGCCAGGGGTGAAGTTTATGTATGTTTTGAGGCACCTTTAGGGGCTCATTTAAATGAGGAGGTACGTGAGAAGATCTGGAAAGGCGAGTATGTGGACATTTTTTTGTTGCTCCCTTTGGGTAAATTTAATTTGGATAGGGTTAAAAAGGGGGGTGAGGGTAAGAAAGGAGGACGAGGAAAAGCGCCATTACCGTTTAATACAGCGAACATTTGCTAATTGGTCGCAGGCGTCCACCATCTTGGCCAGTGTAATCGGGCAAAAGAACCCTGAGGAGTGCTGTGGTTTTTTCGGTTACATGGATAGCATAGGTGAGGCGTATAGGGTCTATGGTGGTCTGTCATGGCTTCGCTATGGCGAACAGTTTAGACAATGGATGGCAAAGATATTTCCTTGTGGCTTAGAATTCTGACACCTGGCCGCAGTCAATCTCAGCCCTTTCCATCAGCGGTCGGTGAGTTCCAGTTCTGGCTCATCGGCCGGCTTGCAAAAAGGTTATTGTTGGAAATACAATGAGGGGTTGTGTAAGCGGGGATCTGTGTGCAGATTCAAGCATTAGTGCTCTGGATGTAACGGGTCACACCCATTCGCAAAGTGCTTTAAGAAACAAAAGAAAGGTAAAGGGACAGTTGGGTCAAAAGGGGGCGACTCCGGTGCTGGTAGAGAGGATGGTACCATGGCTGAATAGATATCATGATCAGGAGGCGGCTTGCCTTTTGCTCTCTGGTTTTAGGGATGGTTTTAAGATTCCTTTCAAGGACGGTGTTTCTAATGTTGTTGTTCGCAATTTGCACTCTGCTTTGTCTTTTCCTGATGTAGTAACAGCTCAGTTGAATAAGGAGGTGGAATTGGGTAGGATGGAGGGCCCTTTCCAGGATTGCCCTTTGCCTGATTTGAGATTGTCCTCTTTGGGCGTGGTGCCCAAGAAGGAGCCGGGTAAATTTCAGCTCATACATCATCTTACCCCAGGGGTCAGTCAGTAAATGACGGGATTGACCCGGATTTGAGCACTGTGTCTTATACCTCGTTTGACCAGGCTGTGGGGTGGGTGCGATCTTTTGGCAAAGGGGCCTTGATGGCCAAAACGGACGTGGAGGGAGCTTTCCGCTTATTACCGGTTCACCCGGACTGTTTCCACTTGCTTGGATGTGAATGGAATGGCCAATTTATCGTGGATAAATGCCTCCCAATGGGGTGCTCCATATCCTGTAAATATTTTGAAGTGTTCAGTTCATTTGTGGAGTGTGTTGTACGAGAGGTTTCAGGTCTACCGTCTGCTATTCACTATTTTGACGATTTTCTATGTATTGGCCCTCCGTCGTCGTCTCACTGTGGTGCTTTATTGGCGGCCGTTAAGCAGGTTTCTAGGGATTTTGGGATACCTTTGGCCCCTGACAAGACTGTGTCCCCTTTTACGCGTTTAAGGTTTTTGGGAATTGAATTGGATTCGGAGGAGATGGTGTGTCGGTTGCCGTTGGATAAGGTTAGTGATATGAGTTTCATGATGGCTAGTTTTTTGCAGGCTTCTAAGGTTACTTTGAAACAGTTACAGTCCTTAATTGAGAAGCTCAACTTCGCATGTCGTATCATGCCCATGGGTAGGGTTTTCTTGCGGCGTCTGTCTATGGCTACGGCCAGGGTTAGGGCTCCCCATCATTTTGTCAGGCTGACCACGGCGTAGAAAGAGGATTTGAGGGTTTGGGACAATTTTCTTTGTGATTACAACGGCCGATCTTTGTGGATTGCCCCTCCGGTTTCTAATGAGGAGCTAGCGTTATGGACTGATGCTTCTGGTGCTTTTGGTTTCGGCGCCTATTTTAGGGGCGAATGGTGTGCGTGTCACTGGCCGCCGGGTTGGGCAGATGAAGGTTTGACTAGAAACTTGACGTTTTTAGAGCTCTTTCCGATCTTGGTGGCTTTAGAATTATGGGGTGAGCAACTCGCTAACAATCATGTAAAGTTTTGGTGTGACAATTTGTCTGTAGTTGATGCCGTGAACAATATATTTCGTCCTCCTCCTTGCCTGTTCTGAAGTTGTTGCGTTTGTTAGTTCTGCGTTGTCTTCAGCTGAATATATATCTGTTTTAGGGCTATTCATGTGATGGGGGTTGACAATGGTGCGGCTGACGCTTTGTCTTGTTCACAGTGGGACAGGTTTTTCCAGCTGGCACCGCAGGCTGCCCGCAAGGGCAAACAGTTTCCAGACTGGTTGTGGACACTGGCAGAGTGATGGCTGAACAGCTTTGGTTACGATCATTGGTTCCTTCCACGAGGGCGTTGTACGAAAGAACATGGCAGGAGTGGGAGTATTTCAAGCGTCTAGCCAAGGAAGCAGACGGGGCGGTGGAAAGTGCTGAGGTACTCTCGTGGTTCGTTGGGTATCTTTTCAGCAATTAAAGGTATCAGTGTCTGGTTTAGATTGTCGTTTGGCGGCCTTGTCATTTATGTTTAAAGAAACGGGTGTTCCAGATGTGACAAAAGCTTTTTCGGTAAGGCAGGAGGTTAGGGGGTTCAAAAAACTCCTTCCGTATCAGTGCAGCCACAGAAGCTTCAAGGTGGGGGTTGAGCAAGGAGCTGATAGAGAATTAGTCGTTGGGAATCTGCTAGATTTAGGTCCTATATTAGGCCCCATTTACTTCCTTGAGATGGCGTTTTGCTTGCAGAGGCCTGCCTGTTTGTTTAGACAGGTATTGTATGTATATTGGGCAGCGAGAAGGGCGTCTGTTCGACCATCCGGACGGCAGCTTGGTTTCGGTAGGGACAGGATTGCTGTCAGATGGCTTGGATTCAGAGGTATGCGTTGGGATAGGGTTTCCCGGGAGCTGTCTCGCCACGCCCAGGTGCATGGGGTCCCCCATGTCGTCGTGTTGCACGTTGGGGGGAATAATCTGTTACGTCCCGTTGCGGGAGCTGGTTAGTAATATTAAAGCAGATCTTCGGCAACTGTGGGATGTGTATCCCCATACGATTTTTGTTTGGTCACATGACGGTTTTGGAGGGGTGCAAGTTCCCAGAAAGGCATTGAGAGAGCTAGGCGGCAGTTTAATAAGACCATTTCTCGTTTTGTGTTGTTTCAACGGGGTTTTGTGGTTAAACATGTTGATTTGGAGGGAGAGGTGACCATTTTTCGCTGTGGTGGGGTCCACCTGTCGGACGTGGGTCTGGATCTATAGAATCTGGCTATTCAGTCCGGGATTGAGCGGGCTTTGGAGGTTTTGGGGGGCCAGTAACAATGCAAGGGGTCGCACGTCACTGGCTGTGGCGGTTAGTGTTTTTTACATTATGGGGTTTTTGTTAATATGTGGTTGGCTGGTTCGGTGCTTGAGGCAACTGTCTAAGGTATGGTTGTACTCGTGGTGCACAAGCCTAAGGGCGGAAGTGCAGAAAACTCCCTGGGCGCATTGCTCAGGTAATGCGTTTGTTGACGGGTGGCTGCTGGGATTTGGACGCCGGCAGCCTCTACAGGTGACTTGGAATGGTTACGCGCTTACCAGCAGTATACGTATACATATAAACATCAGTAGTAATACGCTTGGCTGTTAGCCAAAGGCGTGGTTAATGTATGGTTAATTGTGATTAATGATTACGTTTCAATGAGTGTCACGGTTGGGAAAAATTTTATGTAATTATTGACCGTGGACAAATTTATCCAAAGTCGAATAAATAAGTTTTAATTAACATGGTGTCTATTGTCTCATTGGGAATGGGGCCGTGGTTGACGATACCAAGGTCATGCAGGAGAAGTTAGAGGAAATAAATAAAAATGATACACTGGACACAGTTATAGAATACTTGCAAACAAGATTGAGAGTACCTCGAAATAAATATGGAGTTTTAAAAAAAGGGGAAAGGGATATTCCTTAAACCCTCTATTTTACATGAAAAATGGATGCAAATTGGTTTGTTGAATCTAGAAATTTAGAGTCTGTAGTCGTAGACCTGGAAGACATATGTATCGACATTGATTTGGAATGTGACTTTAAAGTTCAAAATTGTAGCAATGCATCCAAAAATCAGTGGAGACTATCATAATACAACACCATTGCATCCCTTAGAACCACCATCATTAGAATCAGGACTAAATTGCACCAATGTATCTTAGCAGTCCTTACATACAAATTCAGATATTATACATAGTGTGGCTAAACGGACAGTGAGTGGAGGACAAAAAATACCTATTGGGACATCATCATCTTTGCAATAACCTTTGTTCTCAGAGTCTTTTCAGAGTGATAATATACCTAATACTAACACCCAAGCTGCAAACCTAAAAGATAGCACCAATCCCAATAACACAACCAGTCAGTAATTTAAGTATTATAGATGTAAAGGAAGTTTTAGCAGATGTTAGCCCTGCCCCGCTGTATGATTTTTAATGCATTTACGGCACATATCAATTCCATTATTTGATGGGGAGCCACAAGTAATCTGTATGAGCCCAATTTAATTAATCTGGCATTAGAAGGACTGGGAGATAAAGGCAGAGAAATTGATGGAAATATACAAATGACAAGGCTTATCACTATTCTTCCGCATGAGTCAATATCATCTGCAGCAAGTCACATTATTATTTAGCTGCCACTAATATGGCAAGTGAAAACCATACCTTGCGGCAAGCATGTTATGTAATCTTAAATAAGGAAATACTAGAATGATGCCATAGCAGTTAATTTTAGCCATTGCTCCGTCCAAGGTAGCAGAATATATGAATCTGATAGTTGAACAAAATACAGAATTCCCAAAATGGCTACAGATTTTACAACTAGAAATTGACAAACATAAATATCACACCTGTTGCTACTTTCCAAAAGTTTAAACCTTGGGGAAAACCCTCTCCTAATTTTAATAACAGTTGGGGAGCTGAAAGTAGTTTTAAACAGAACATTGCTGATCCAGGGTACAACAGATACAAAAGAAGAAGTGCAGGCAAAAATGAGGAATCGATTTCTTTTAAAAAAGGTAATGGAGGTAAGTGAAGGTCCACCGTTTCGGCTCTCAATGAGCCTCTCAAGAATGTTAACATTAGCCTAAAGTTATTTAACAAAATATTTTAAATTTCTAAATGGAAAATAGATTCAGAACATAGTGGGTCACATAATGTAATTTATTGTTTAACCTATCAGGACTTTTCAAAGTTTCTATTAGTAGTAGTATCATAAGTATTAGTATAAGTAATATGTTTAAACATATTGCAATCTTTAACATAATTGTAAATTGCAAATACTTTGATACTTTTGGCTAAATCATTATACTTTTAGTAACATAATTTCACTTGTGTTATAAAGTGCAAACCTCCACCTTGACTTCACAGTGAGATATGATACATACCAGATTTCCGGTACCTATGCTGAGTTAATCATTTAAAATATCTTTTTTTCACCACGGTGTCAGCAATCCTTGATATCCTGAGATATCCTATTGTGATTGTTCCCGTAGAAACATTTACTAAAAAGTCAATTTACCTCCAACGGGAAGGTGTCAAATGCATTTGTCAGCATGTCTACTAATACTCACATACTCAGACTCCTTACAGATCCCCATTCAGTTTTTGGCTAGGCGCTTGTGAGAAGCGCTTATGGGCTGGCTTTATTGGAAATGAATAACTGAATTGCGGCCAGGTGCTTGTAAGTGCTTATGAACTGGCTTTCAGAAAAAGACGCCTGCCGGCACCTGGAATCCCCTTTTCTGACAACATATACCAGGAGTTGTAAATTCAATCCTGTAGTATTTGTGTGATAAAAAAAACACAAAAAGTTTGGCAAAGTTACTGGTGGTAGAATTAGTGCATGGAAAGAGTTAAAATACCAGCATTTGAAATACTCATTATGGGGGTAAATTGCATTGGCCTGCTTCAAAGATGTCCAAAATAGCACATGGGGAAAGAATGACCAGATTTGGAAAAAATGGTTTTGAAATAGCAAAATACTACTTGTAAAAGTGAGCGCCTTTTTTCTAGTCTAGTTCCTAAAAATTCAAGTGGATCGTTAGTATACCCGCAAAACAAACCTGTGTAGAGTAATGCAACAGGCTCCATATAAGGCATTAGATAGATATATAGATGGTGTCTAAAAATGTCACATTTCTATTTGTATTCAACTGACTTTAGCGTCACTGATGCTAGTTAATGTGGTACATGTAAAGCTAGGTCTGGGCGTCTATTAACTGCATTCCTTCTGAGTAAGGTCCTTTTCTCAGTAATTGTGTTAATGTTATGTATGATTCATAAATTAAAGTATACTTCCATTTTTACAACCTCGTAATATTTGCTTTTTCTACTTTTCATGGCATTGGCCACAATGATGGTCCAAATCTCATTCTTTCAGCAATATATGTTTTTCTTCTTAAGTCCCACTTATGCTACAGTAGTGCTGGCAATCTTTTTATACAGTCATTTGAAATTCTTCCTATTATATTTAAATATTTGTGTATCATGGGGCTCACAGATACTTTGGTTTATATGTCCAAAAGGGTGAGCCATGACTCCCATGATGTACAGCAATAAGGATGGCTGAGGATATCTGTCAAAAGAAGGCATTTTGAATTATCTGCATCATTGTGATCCTTCCTCAAAATATTTCGGTAGCCTGGAAATATAAAATGCAACTTATAAACATGTTTTAAACATTACAATGCTTGATATGCATATAACAGGCCTGGTTTACGATAAGAACTCTACTGTCCTATGTTTAGCGACGGGTGGTCTCCTCTCGCTGCCCTCCCGTTCACAAACCAAACTAAAGTTAACAATGTCACTAATATTGTTAATGTTGGTAATTACTTACTTTCAGTTACTAAGTCGGTTAAATCAACCTTGGCTTTTGTATGTACAATGTCTATTTGTTGTATTTCATGCAGTCTTAGTTTTGTCACTATAAAATCGTACAAGTCTACAAGGCAGTAGAAAAACAACAATTCTGCTGAATGACAATGTATACAGACCAAGCAACAGAAAATACACCATATGTCAAAAGGGGGGGCTGTCTATGTATCTGTCATGCAGTCGATCTGAATCGACAGAATAGAACATTTTGTATTTTAGAATGGGAAAATAACAGAGGATGGACATACGATGTTATTCATTGGTTACTAAAAAGCAGCCATCAGATTCTGCTGCAAAGGAGCAGCAACCGGACGAAAGTCAGCTTCTAAGCGGATTTAGAGATTGAATATGTCGAGATTGATTCTCCAGAATAAATTTTTGGTTATGTTTCAGAAGAGGTCTTTGAGGTATTATCACAGTTTGATGAATCAAACTTGCCATCAATAAGCTCACACCAATATATCGCTCTGTCTTTGGTACATAGATCCACTGGTGGCATCAAGAGCAAGCCACCACGGACCCATGACATCAGTCAGTGTGCTACTGAAGGGCCAAAACAACCAATACTAAAAAAATACCCACAGACAAAATTGGGATCAAGCTTTCAGTCTTTCAGACTTCAATGGTTCCAGTCATTTAACCGATTGGAATACTCAATTTCACAGGATGCAGCATACTGCTTTTCATGCAGATTTGTTTGGAGGGGTCCAAATATACTCATGGAGATATGAAAAGAAGTACCATTTGTTAATGTTGGTTTCTCCAAATGGAAAAATGCAATGGAAAATGAAAAGGGGATGCCACAACATTAAATCTACTTCCCACAAAGAATCCTGTGTAAGCTTGCAGGATTTCAAATAAAGAAGAGGATACATCCCTTATGAAAGGCCTAAGTAAAAAACATGACAGAGAGGTGGAAGAAAATTGCCATTATATTAAGACAATGTCTGAAGTCCTTTTAACAGCAAACAACAAAATTGCACAAAGAGAACATCGCTACAACTCTGATGAACTAAATCATGGAAACGTGAGAGAGATCTTATACTTAACTGCTAAAAAAGATCGCATCGTAGAAAAGAAACTTCATGGGCCAAAAATGCTCTGTATTTACATCCATCCAAAATGAACCTTTAGCAGTTATGGCTTCATTAGTTAGAAAAGACATTGCAAAGAGCTTAAAAGTCCTTTTTCTATCCTGGCCTGATCTCCCATGTAGCAGCACAGATGTGTCCCTGCCACTGCAAGAAGGTCAGGACCTACCGGTACGTCCATAAGGGACTGAAGTGGTTAAGTGATATGTAAGTGATAGGCGCTGGCGAAAAATGTGTTAGTTTTCAAAATTCACCCGTCTCCATCTTCCGTTCAGACAAAATTCGTCCAACATTTGATTTCAGAAATCTCATTCATTCGTCCAATTGCCATAGAAACAAGAAATAAACAGACGTTAAATAGGGAGTTTGAGACCAATGAATGAGCATCAAAATTAGCTCCTCTTCAGTGTTGTTAAAATAACGGCCGCGGCGACGGAACAAATGAACTAAGATTTCGTATTGCACATATTCATTTTTCGTCCAATGCTGGAGTCGTTGGTTCGTTATTTGCACGAATGGACGAAACAGAAAAATTAGGCACAAAAACGCATTCGTACAAAAATGAATGTGCAAGTCTAGTTTAGACCCTTTAGCTAAACCTGATTCTGGTAAAGATATTTACTGTTTACATGTTAAAATACTTCAAGAATTAAAATTGCACTACAAATTCAGTTGTGTGTACCATTTAAAAATGTCAAGATATTATGTGTGTGTTTAATGTTATGTCTAAGTATAACTTAAGAACTTAAAATGCAAAAGTTTTCTTTAGAATTGTTTTAATTACATTCGTGCGAGATAAATATTATATTTCCTAGTCCCTTCACTGGGCTGTGGAACTGTAGACCTCAGATTTAATTTATACAAATGTACAAGGCCATCGTTTACATCTGTTCATTCATAAATCTTAAGTATTTGTTATTTTAAATTAAAAAAAAAAAATGTAAATGTCTAGCTCTATTTTCTTTCAACTTAACACATTTATAATAATTTATATATTATAAAACACATATATACACATTTACCGTATTTGCTGATAAGACGACCCCCAAAATTTGAATATTAAAGGGAAAAAAAAGAAAAAGCCTGAAGACTACCCTATAAGAAAGAAGTTTTACTAGTAAAATATTAATTCACATTTAAACTTTTTTATATAATAAAAACTATGAGTGAGAAAAAAAATGTTTTTTTTGTTTTTATTTTCTTTGCCAACCTGCACCCACCTTTAGCCCCTACATGCCACTCTGCCTCCCGGATATTCCTTTTAACCCCCAATATGCCACTCTGCCTCACCGATATTCTTTAACCCCTATATGCCACTCTGCCTCTAGAAAGCCCTTACACTCCCCTTTATATGCCACTCTGCCTCTAGAAAGCCCTTACACTCCCCTTTATATGCCACTCTGCCTCCAGAAAGCCCTTATACTCCCCCCTATATGTCACTCTGCCTCCCTAAAGCCCTTACACTCCCCCCTATATGCCACTCTGCCTCCAGAAAGCCCTTATACTCCCCCCTATATGCCACTCTGCCTCCAGAAAGCCCTTATACTCCCCCCCTATATGCCACTCTTACCCTCCACCGATTTACGACTTCTATAGACTCTATTTAAAGTCTGATTAGAAGACGACCTCGAATATAAGACAATGGTTATTTTCCAGAGCATTTGCTCTGAAAAAAAACGTGTCTTATAATCGAGCAAATACGGTATTTTGTGTGCATGTGTGACCTTTATTCTGTTGCTATGAAACCCGTTAGCTTTTGAAATCAATGCACCATTAGAAAGAAGAAGCGGTCTTCTTCCTCATGGAAAAAAGGGTTTAGGGCCTCTAACCCTTTGCCGCAAAAAGACGTATATATAATTAAAATACCTAAAATCATTGTCATTGAGGACTATAGACATTTATATACGTAGTGTTTAAATGTAGTGTGCGCTCCGGAGTGTAATGCTACTTGCTGATGCACAAGTGCCGCGACCCTCCTCTGCTGCCCGATTGTGATTGCATCAGGCATTTATGGGGGATTAATGTTTTTTTTCCCCCACAAGCTTGTGGGGACCAAATCACAGTCAATGTCGTGCTCTACCAATCTTAAAAATAAGTCTTCAGCAGCAATGACCTGGAAGTCAAAGGTGCTTTCAAGTCGACTGCTGTCACTTAGACAACCAGGAGTGGGACGATTATCAGATCAGATCCCTCCTGACCAATAGGAGGGATCTGATCATTATGACATCCACTTAATGCCCCCCTCTCATACATAACAGCTGTAAGAGAGGGGTGGATCCAAGGTAAAAGCAACCCCCTCCCTACAAATTATGAATAAAAAACCCAAACTATTTTTTAATACATAATTATTACAACCAGGTCACAAAATAGTAATTGGTCTCACAGATCAATGTAGGCCTAAACCTGTGAAATTATGTTTTTGATATCCTTTGATTTATGGTTGCTGTGGGCCACCTAGAAAGATAAGTTCAGATAAGTGAGGTGTCTGAAATCTTTAAGGGGTGCACTTTTAGGGAATATATCTGCTGACTTTGTGAATTGGTTGTTTACGTGTTCAGACTACAAGATACCCCTGCTTTATCTCAATGGCGGTGCGCTCAGTTGACATGAAAGTGCACGCACGCTGTGTCTATTGTAATCTTCTCTTAAATAAGTAATTGTCTCAATTTGTATCAGCTGTTTCGCATTGATTTTTCCACAACAAATTCCGGTGCCGAAACCAGGAAACTAAAAGCGTCTGGAACGGAATCAGGAGCAGGACAAGTGAGAACATTTTCTTCTCAATTTCGCTCTCCTACCTTCTCTGATCCTGATCCCTCTGTTCTATTGCCGTGAGTACAGTTCCTAAGAACCTGAATCAGCTGTAAAGTTTTTACTAATACTTTTGGATATGCAAGTGTGAGTGCATGAGAATACAAGTGTCCTTATACACTTAGGTGAAAGAGGTCCTTTACGGCAGAGTGATTATACTGCCTTAAGACGCCCCTCTACATAGTGGAGAACTTTCACGTGCAGGATGCTGCATGCTGGGAGTATGGAAGCTAAGCAAAGGATATAGCAGAAACATAACAAGCAAGGGGGACAGAGCGAGCAAGATACAGAGAGACCAAACAAGAAATATAACCAGACAAGACATACATAATACAGGACACCCCGCTGCCAGGGATACGAGACAGGACAGAACAGGTCACCCCACAGGCTACATCACAGACTGACACACAAATACAGGAACTGGCCTAGGACTATATGATAACTATTAGAGATTCCGTCACATTTTATGGCCATAGTATGCTTAGCCCACCACTACGCCAAAGTACTCCAATGACGGTGGGTCCCAACGCTAATCCCGGATTACAGAGGTACAAAACAAACCGAACATGAAATCCAAACACATAGCAATGAGACATACCTTTAGACTGCAGACTGAGACAAACAGAACACACGGGTGGGGCACACCTTATAAAGGAAAAAGAGCTGAAGCAAAGAGCAGAACTAAAAGCAAGGAATGGAAGATCAGAAACAGAGCATACGGAAATCCAGGAATGGATTAAAGCAAAACAGAGAAACTGAAGCAAGACAGATATGCAGCTCCGCAGTCTGGGTGGAACATGACATACCGCTCCTCTGCTGCCTGATCCAACCTTCTGGATAGCCTTTGACTTCGCTTTTTGCCTAAACCCTTTTGTGCCTGCCATTGGTCTCCAGCACATCCCAGCAAGACCCAACAAGAACGTAAGTGGGGGTAGACTTTTACTTGCCTGTCTTAGCTTGTTAGAACGGGTCCTTCAGGTACCCCCCCCCCTTACTCTGCCTTTGGACATAGTTTGTTAAATTCAGCTTCAGTCCAAAGCTGCTATTGGGTGTAGGGGCCATTCCCTATTAACAAGAGTGAGCGATCTCTGATCACCTCTTGGCCCGTTTGACTGCCCTTTGCAACGCTAGTTTAGGATCTGCATCTTATTACACTGAAGGGTGTGTCCCAAAGCTGCAGCTGGTTTATTTCCTATGAAAAATACTACTATCTTAGAAAGTTTTGTCTGGATGATATTCAAGGGCAAGTACTTTTAGGAGTGCTCTCCTTATCTGTCATTTGGCTCTGTTTGGCTGAAAATTTGGAAAGACCGTAAGCGGGGATCCGTAGTGTGTGAATTTCCACGATAACCACACTCCATAGAATAGTGCCGTTAAAATAACAGAAGCTGGTTAGAGTCCCGTTCACCATAGCAGGGCTATGGGAAACAGTTACGGCAAATGAGTATCTGGTCAATCACTAGATAAGAGTAGTGGATGTCCCAAGGTTCCCCTCACCACACAGGAGGAGATACATTTGAAGTATGGCAAGTGGGTCAGCAAACAATTATCTAAATGGTATAAGCTGACTATGGGTGGATTTTGGTATTCCTAAAAGGGGAAGCTTTGAATTAGCCTGTTGGGTTCACCTATATAAAAATTAAACAAAACTCACAGAGCCAAGTGAAAAAGCAGCTTAGAGTAGATGGATTGTAGAATCCTATAAGAGACAGCAAAAGACTCAAGGTATTTTTACGGCAGGAACCAAACCCCAGGAAATAGGAATAAGTCAGTCAGGTAATGTGGGCAGACCCAGAAGTCCCTGACTAAAGTACCCAAAGTACTCCATCAGATCCAAAGTACCTACTAGCTCAGCTGGGTTATATCCCACTGGAGATCTGGCATCCATGTGTAGCCCCTCACCTCCAATGTATGTTGAGTCCACCATTAATGCAGCTACCCCTGAATTTGTACCTCTCTACTCAAGGCCCACCGCATGGGAAGAGTTATCTGCCCCGGGGGAGGCAGGGTTTTCTGTGGTGTAGGTGAGCTGATTACTCCCAAAATAATCCAGGATGAGATAACTGAGCAGCAGATGTTGTCTCAGCCTACCCCGTTAGAGAACAACTAATACCCGCTGCAAATGGTCAGATGGAAAGAAGGGTCAGCCAGCACATCCCATGGACACCTGGGGAGATGAATGGATTCCTTTCATCTGTCCCTAAACCACGGAACAACCCCTATGGGTTTGCAAACGAACTGAATAATATTAGTCAGTTACAACCCCACATGGAGAGATTTGTTGCAGATAATAAAAGCAACAGCTAGCCCAATAGACACCCCTGCCATCTGCACAAAGCTTGCCCTACTCCCAAACCCATCTGAGCATGCTAACTGGCATGACAAGTCTGTCTCAGCACTCAATCCAGAGAGGTATCCAAGAAGTGCAGGACAGAGAGTCCAGAAAAATGATTGTTAGCATGACAGGAAAATCACAGGAAATAAAACCTAGAGGGGAAAGGAAATGGGACCCCAGTAAAATAAAGTACTACAATTCTGAAATATTGGGACATATAGCAAGGAATTGCAGGGCACCTAGGAAAAGAGCAGGAAAAGCAATTCACAGGGAGGGCTTCCAGTCATATCGGAAAGTAGGGGGGTGATGCCTTTGTCCGCCTGACCCTCTCCGAAATATCTTTTCATGCAGTGGAGTGTTTGGTGGATACTGGAGCAGCCCGCAGTATTCTTAAGAAATCTGAAGCCCCTTACTCAATAGATGCTGTAGAAGGAGAGATAAGCCCCTTACATTATGTGGCAAAGTGAGGGATGCTGTCTATATCAGTTGCAGATTGGAGCGCTCTATTCCCAGTATGAAAGGGTTAATAGATGGAAGTCAGCCCTTTCAGGTGGATCCAATTAACCTGCAGTGCAATGCTTAAAAAGGTCAGCCGTTAGAGGCATTAGGAGTCTGACAACAGGGAGAGAGGCAGTTAAGCCAAAGGCCCTAAAACGCTAAGAAAATGTATGGTCTAAACTGGTGTTTTCTGTGACTACTCTGTTTATGACTGGGAACTGGATCATCTGGCCAGTTGGTTAGTGAGGGAAATCTTTGTATAGATGGAGTAGCATTTGGTTTTCTTTATTTTGTTTATTATTTTTATTTTTTTTATTTACCACTGTGAAAACAGCACTGTGTACCTGTGCCACAATAACCCAATTTGCTGGGAAGGGATGAACTGACGAAGTTGAAAGCAAACAGTACACAGAGGAAGGGTCCATTGTGACTACACCAGTGGGATCAGAGGACCACAACACCTTGGAAAGTCTGATCCCTCTGATGGCAGTCCGTAGCCACCCAGGTCAGATGATCCCCCCTGAATTACAGAATGTCCCCGAAGGAGTCTGGGCTAGCAAAGGTAATCCAATGCGCCTGATAAGCAGACCCAGTAGTCCTCAAGCTCAGACCCAAAGAAAAATTACCCAGGGTTCCCCAGTATCCCCTCAGCCTGAAGCATGGTGTAAGAGACCAAATTAAGACTTGTCAGGAAATATTGGTCCCTATAAGATCCCCAGCCAAAACTCCATTGTATCCAGTGGCAAAGCCTGGGAGACCAGGTCAGTTTAGACTGGTCCAGGACCTAAAGGCAGTAAATAAAATCCAAAAAAATGCCCCTCTCATCCCAAACCCCCACACTATACTGGGAGAGAACAGAGGACGCCTCCTGGTTCAGTGTGATAGATTTGGTTGACACTTTCTTTTGCGTCCCTGTGCACCATGATTTCTGGTATCTATTTCCATTCTCATTTGAGGGTCAAGTTGCCTCAGAGAATGGTCTCTTCTGCATCAGAATTTGGACAGGTTACGAAACAAGTGCTGGATAGGTGGCAGCCACCACAGGGGGTCACTGTCATACAGTATGTCGATGACCTACTGTCACATCCCCTTCAAGGGAGATGTGTCTTAGTGCCACCGCCTCTTTGCTCTCCCATTTGTATGCTGAGGGATGCAAGGTATCCCCCAGTTAATTGGTTTTGCCAGGAAAAAGTTGTCTCGGTCACTATTTCATGAGGCTCTAAACACATCACTGCAGATAGTCTCTGTAATACAGAAAGCACTATACCCACGAAATGCCAAACAAATCAGAGCCTTTCTGGAACTAGTGGGCTATTGCAGATAATGGATACCAAACATGTCTGAGCTCGCTGCTACCTTGTACGCTCTGACCACTCAAACTGGACATAGAGCTATCTGAGGAGGAAAAACAGGCTGTAGATCGCTTGAAAGCTGCTTTACTTAGCACTACATTAACTCTCCCAAGCTACAACAAGCCATTCTACCTGTTCTGTCAGGGTGAACAGGAGGGCAGGCATCAATAGTTCTACTCAAAAGCACGGGAGAAGACAGAAGCCACTGAAGTACTTTGATGCCAAGCTGGATTCTTCTCAGAAGTAGCTGCGTGTATAAAATCAGCCCTGTTGGTAGAAAAGACAGCAGATATCTTTCTTGGAAATCAGTTTCTTCTGGTACCACATGCTGTACAAGCATTTATCCATATTCTGACTACCAGGCATCTCTCCGCTGCCAAGTTAACTAAATATGAAGTCTCATTGCTGGCACCATCTAGCATCACTATACTTAGATGTAGTGTGAAATCCAGCTACCCTGTGAGCTGGCAGAGGAAACGGTTGTAAACATGTACATAGACTCCCGTTATGCTTACAGAGTCCTGCATGACTGGCTTTTTGTGGGAACACACAGGGTTCCTAACCCGTGGAAAGGGTTGTAAAAAAAAAAAAAAACGCAGACCTCATACATGACTTACTAGACAAGGTGAAACCACCTAACGCTATCCTATCACTAAGGGTAACAGGGCAGACGAAGTAGCCAAAAGGGCAGCTCTTATACTTTTCTAAGAGTCACCCAAAGATAGAGAACCCGACAATGGATGCTCTTGTATTTTGTCAGAAGCAGGGAAGCAACCAAACGCACAGGAAATCTTAGGTTGTTAGAAAGAAAATGATGTTTGGAAACATGAGGATGGTAGATTGCGTGCACCTCCAGCTTTGTACCGTTTTGGCAAATCTCACCTCCCCTCTCATATTTCGAAAGGGGGAATCACTCCACACTTGTTCATCCTCCACACTTTCACATCTGCCCTTCAACTAGCTAAACAAACCTACTTCCCTTCCCTCATATTTCTTTCCTCCAACGGCAAATTACTTTTCTCCACCTTCCACTCTCTCCTCACCCCATCCGCCTTTAGTGCCCAAGATCTTGCAGACTACTTCCAAAAAAACCAATCCATCCACAACAATATTCCAGTGCATGGTCTCCACGTTCCTCCTCCTTCCGCGATCAACCTCACTGCCTCTCTCCGCTCCCCCCACCAACCACAGTGGACAAAGTTCACGCTTTACTGCCTTCCTCACACCTCACTACATGCCCTCTCGACCCCATCCCGTCATACTTTATTCCATCATTCTCCCTAGCCTCACTCCTGCCCTCACTCCTATCTTCAACTCCTTGCTCTCTACTGGTATAGTCCCATCCTCATTCAAACATGCACAGGTCACTCCCATCCTCAAGAAACCCTGCCTTGATCCAAATTCCC